>NW_025814834.1:222514825-222817325 GCF_022079265.1 Lynx rufus
CAGGTTTTCTTGCCTCCCGGCCTTGGGGCCACAGCAGGCAGTAGGCTGAGCTTGGCTCCTCACAGAGTGACCATCAGACAAGCTGGGAGGGGGAGTCAGGGTTCCTGGACCCCAGGCACATGGGGACAAGTGTGTGCTTCTTGACTTTTGTCTGGGGACCCTGTAATCCAGGGCACAGCGGCAAGATGAGGGGGTGCGGCAGGGTGCATTGGGAGAGCAGGGGTGCGGTGGGTGGGCTGTGACTGGCCAGACCCGGCTGGCTTTTCTCAGCTCCCTGGCCTGAGACACAGCGGTGCACAGCGCCCTCTAGTGGTTCTGCAGCTCCCCTTCCCTGGGAATGGACCCGCCCTCCTCGGGAGCGGAGGCTGGCCTGCAGACCCCTGTTGACCCCAGGTCCCACCAGCACTCCAATGCAGAGGCGAGAATGGGTTCCAGCAGTCCCTGACCCCGCGGGTCAGGAGGAGGGCCTTGGGGACTTGGTGGTAACCATGGAGAGGTGAGGGCAGGGTGCGTGAGAGGGAGCAGTGAGGAGGTGTGCAAGCCGGGGTGGGGCTGCCCCGACCCTGAGATCTGAACTGGAGAGGGTGCGAGTGGCTGGGGGACGGGGGTGGAGAGGGGATTACGGCTGGACCTGGACACTTAGTGGTCGTAGGGGGCTTGGACACATCAGAGGCCCTGAATCCCCCCCTCCTCCCCCCCCCCCCCCCCGCCCCCAACCTGAGGTCTGGGTCCATGGGCAACGGGAACACCTGAGGCCATTCATTCATGGACCGGCCGGGGTAGGGCCAGTGCCGGCTCAGCACGTCCTTCAGGACTGTCCTGCCATGGCTGTGCCCCCTCCCCCACGGCCTTGTCCTCTGGGCCTCTGCAGCTCCAGGCCTGCAGGGAAGTTAGGGCCCGTGGAGGTGGTGGAGAGGGCAGAGCCCGGGTACCTTCTTGGCCCAGAAAGGAGCTGTGCCTGGACAGGCCCCCTTGGGGCCGCCTCTGTGGAACCATCTCGGCTTTGAGCAAGCCCTCCTTTGCTTGGGGATCCGGATCCTTTCCTGGGGATCACAGAGCCAGGCAGTAGGGCTCATGCGGGTTGTGGGACTTCGGGAAAGTCCTGGTCTGTGAGGGACACAGGGTGATGTGGAGGAGCCCTGGACCTGCGGGCTTCCCCGCGACAGAGGCAGCCCCCCCCCCGCCCCCCGCCCCCAGGGCAGAGCAGGAAGGAGGCTGTGGGGAGCTCATCCCCCTTCCAGTAGGACAACACCCCCGCATCCCTCCACCCTAGGCCTCCAAGCACAGGGCCCAGCAATGCGGCAGAGAAGCCCCCACGGGAGCGCCTTGGGGAGCGAGCGTCGGGGAGGCCTGGGGCCACCTGACCCGCAGCACGGGCCGTCGGTAACAAAGTAGCCTTTATAGGTCCCAGAGGGCGCCGCTGGCCCGCCCGCTAGGAGCCGCGATGGCCCGCGCTCTTGCGCTCCTCCTCCGCCAGCCCCGGGGACGGCTCCCGCGCCGGGCCCCCTGCTCCCTCTCGCGGCCGCTCGGCCCCGGGCTCCCGGCTCTGGGCGCCGCCGTCGGGGCCGCGGCCCGGGGGTCGGGGCCGCGCGTGCGCGCCGCCGGGCCCCCGGGGTGGTGCGGGCGTGCGCGCGCCTGGCCGCGGGGCGGCGCGGAGCGGGGGCGGGGGGCGCAGGGCGCCCCGGGAGCCCCCGGGGCGCGGCCAGAGGTCGGCCTCGCCGTCGTGCAGGAGCACGAAGTGGCGCTGGGACAGCAGAGGCAGCATCTTCTGGCCGCGCAGGCTCTTCTGGAAGGTCTCGAGCGCCAGGTCTGGGGGAGACAGGGGAGCGGGGCGCGGGCTCAGGGTCCCCGACCTCGCGGTGGCGGGGCTGAGGTCGTGCCGGCGGGGGGGGGGGGGAGGGGGGTGGGTGGTGAGGGACGGGACCCAGGCAGGGATGAGGCGTGTCGGGAGGCTGGCACGGACGCCTTTTTCCTGTGGGGCGTGAGGTTTCCACGCAGGCCCTCTGGAGGTTCGAGAGCTGGGCGCGGGCTTCTGAATTTGGGGGGCCGGTGGGGTGGCGCATCCCAGGCGGGGCAAGCCGCGAGGAGCCGGTTCGAGGGCTCTGCGGGCTGCACGGGGGCCTCACCCAGAGTTTCCGTGACCACGCCCGGGATCACCTCCTTCAGGACTTCACAGTTGGTGTGCAGGGCGGGGTTGGAGTTCATCTCCAGCAGCCACACCTGCAGGCACCCCTGGTTAGCGTCCCTCCCCACCAACGCTTGGCCCACAGGAGGCTGAAGCCCCGGTCCCCTTTAGTCTTGTGATCCTGGCCCGTCACTTCTTTTCTGTGGCCTCACTCCTCCTGTTTTCCAAGGAGCTAAGACTCTGAGGGTCTGAGGGTCTGGCCTTGAGGGCTGCCCCACTTCAGGATCTTGGCAGCAGGTGGGGGAGTCTGACTGTAGGCTCCACCCCACGGGCTTGCCTGGGTGGTCAGGGTGTACATAGAGGCCCCTGCCTCCTTCCACCTGCCTACCGAGCCCCATTCACCCTGGGAAACCTCGGCAGTACCTTGAAGTTTTCGTCGATCAAGAAGTCACAGCCAATGAGGTCGAAGTAGCCCAGCTTGCATTGCAGCTTGGACTTGACAGCCCGGAAGCAGTGAGCCATGATCTGCTGCATCCGCTTCTGTGGATGGGGGCAGGGAGGCGGTGACCGGATGTCGCCCGTGCTTACATCTCCCAGGCCTGGGACCGCAGACACCCCTCACCTGCATTCCCGTCTGTGCCCTCACCTGTGCTCCCGCCAGGTGTCCTTCCTGCACAGCCACACCGCCCACACTTGCATACGGAGTCACAGACTCACAGCTAGAAACTCATTCACTCTTAGTTTACTCCTTCAGCAAACATGTGGAGCTCCTCCCGCATGGCAGGTATGGGGGTTCAAGACTGAGGACAGCTTTGGGCAGATCACTCACAGTAATGGCGACAGGAGGCAAATGTGGCACCTGAATCACTGTATATTTTGTGCAGCACATCAAGCAATAAGTGCTGATGAAGAAAATGAAACAGTGTTAGGGATCGGGGGTTCTGGGGGGATGGCTGTAAAAAGAGGTATGGTGTGTTGGGCCTCATTGAGGAGATAGTGAGCGGACTGAGCACAGGGTCTGGGGGTACGGCATGGGGAATTTGCGGTAAGAACAGCTGTAAGTGGGAGCCTGAGGTGTTGGGGGGACAGAGTGAGACTGCTGTGGTTGGAGCAAGCTGGGGGGCGGGCAGCAGGAAATGAGTCCCAAGTGGTGCCGGTCACATTGTGGGGGCATGGGAAGACGTTACCTTTCATGCTAGAATCAGAGCTGTTGGAAGGCGGGGCACAGGAGGGGCACAACTGATTCATGACCTAATAGGATCTGCTGGCTGCTATGCTGAGAGAAATGGAGAAGCCATGAGGAAGTCGTTGGAATAATTCGGGTGGCTTGGGCAGGTAGAGGTGGTGGGTTGGATTCTGAACACATTTTGAGGTGGAGCTAACTTGATTGGTTTATGAATGGGTTATGAGCTGTGGAAATAGTTATCCCTAAGGGTTTGGTCTGAGATTCTGGAAGGATGGAGTCCCCATCAGTTGAGAAGAGGAGGACCATGGAGTCCCCATCAGTTGAGAAGAGGAGGACCATGGAGTCTGAGATATTTAGGAGCTTGCTGATGGGTGGGACAGGCCCTGGGATCTATGGCTCAGGAGAAGGACCAGGGCCAGATGTTTAATTGTGGAGCTAGGAGACTTCATCCCAATGGGTGCAGATAAAAAGCAGGGCTCTGGACCTCAAGAGAGCAATAGTTAGGATGGGGGGCAGGGGAGCAGCACAGGGGGCCAAGAGGGAGCAGGCGAAGTCCTGGAAGCCATAGGGGTAGAGCACCAGGGGGTGAGCAGTTGTGTCCAAACTGGCTGACAGATGAGAGAAGAAAAGGACTGGGAATTGACCCCTGGGTTTGGCAACAAGGAGGTCACTGCCGACTTCAATGAGTATTTCAGTGACACACTAGAGAAGCCTCACTGGAGTGGGTTCAAGGGAGGCAAGGAGGATATCAGCAAAAATGGCAGAGGAAGGACATCTGAAAATAAGCCACTCCATAGAAGCCACCAAAAAAAAAAAAAAAAACTGGCAAAGAAAATCATCAGAATCAACTTTTTAAGAGCTCTGGAAATTAACCAAAGGCTTGAAGCAACCTGAGGACTGCACAGGAAAGAAAAATCTTGAATCTTGGTAAGAACAGCAAGCTTTGTAGCATTTTAGCTTGACCTGGCTTTATCCTCCACTTCCCAGCTCAGTGCTAGCCTTGAAAAAAGTCTGCATTCTCAGTACTGGAGGTAGCAGAATGGACCTGACTTGCAAAGAATTGTAGCTGTTTGTTGTGATCTCTCTGCTGCTTCCCCCTCCCCACCAAAAGACCTCACTTGGAAAGAACTAAAGGAAAATATGAGAATGATGTCTTACCAAATAGAGCATATCAGTGAAGAGACAGAAATTATAAAAGGAAACATACAGAGATATGGGAGTTTAAAAGTATAGTAACTGAAAAATGAAATTCACTAGAGGGGCTTAACAGTAGATTTGAGTTGGTTGAAGATAGGTCAGTTGAGATCATTTAGTCCAAGGAACAGAAAAAAGGGAATGAAAAAAAAAAAAAAGCTACAGAGACTTGTGGGACGCCATCAAGCCAACACACATAACGGGAGTCCCAGAAGGAGAAGGGAGTATGAGGCAGGAAAAATAGTTGAAGAAATAATGGTAAAAAAACTTCCCAAATTTGATTTAAAAAAAAGTCTACACACTCAAGCAGGTCAGTGAGCTCCAGTTCGGATAAACTCAGAGATCCTCCCTCCGTACCATAAGCAAACTTTCTAAAGACAAAAAGAGAATATTGAAATCAAGAGAAAAGTGATGAGTCACAAGGGTGCTTAATAGGATTGACAGCCAACTTCTCATCAGAAACCATGGATTCCAGAAGGCAGTGGGATGACACATTCAAATGCTAATGTGTGCCCATCAACACAGATTTAGAATTACTGCTTTATTTAGTTGTTTTTTAAATAAGAGAAAAAAAGTAATTACCAAAAAATACATTAATATGGCCTTTTACATTTAACTATGTAGTTACCTTTATGAGAGTGCTCTTTATTTCTTGTGAAGTCAAGCTACTGTCTAGAGTCCTTTCATTTCAGCCTGAAGGACCATAGGGCAGTTCTACTAGTGATAACTTCTGGTGTTTAAAATCTTGTTTTTTGAAGAATAGTTTTGCTAGATATAGAGCTGTAATTTGTGAGAATAACAGCATCAAGGGATGTAAAGAACTATGTAGGAACAATAGGGTTTTTTTTTTTAATACTATTGAAATTAGCTTGGTATTAATCCAAACGAAATTGTTATAAATTAAGATGTTAATATTAATCTTCAGGGAAACAACAAAGAAGATAATTCAAAAATATATAGTAAAAGAAATGACACTAGAAATTGTACACTAGGAAATATGTATTTAGCACTAAATGAGGCAGTAATGGAGGAATTGAGAAGCAAAAAAGATATGACATATAAAAAATAAATATAAAAATATAAGATGTAAATCCTACCTTATCAGTGATTATATCAAATGTAAATGGATTAAACTTTCCAATTAAACTAGAGAGATTGGCAGAATGCATTAAAAAACCCTTGATATACTGTTTATAAGAGACTCACTTTAGATTCAGAGACACAGGTTGAAAGTGAAAGGATGGAAAGAGATATATCATGCAAACTGTATCAGAGAGCTGACATGGCTATACTGATATCAGAGAAAATAGATTTTAAGACAAAAATTGATACCAGAGAAAGGAAAGGACACTGTATAATGATAGAACAAGATGATGTAATAGTTATAAACATACATACACCTAGCAACAGAGCCTCAACATACATGGAGCAAAAACAGAATTGAAGGGCAAAACAGACGATTCAATAATAATAGTTGGAGACTGGAATACCCCACTTTCAATGATGGATAGAACATTTAGATAGAAGAACAAGTAGATGGAAGACTTGAACAACACTACAAACCAAGTAACCCTGCCGGAGACGTCTATAGAATACTCCATCCACAACAGCAGAATGTACATTCTTCTCAAGTGCACATGGAACACTCTCCAGGGTAGACAGTATGTTAGGACATATAGCAAGTTCCAGGAATTATTAAAGGATTCAAATCATAAAAGTATGTTCTCTGACAACAATGGAATGAAATTAAAAACCAACAAGAGAAAGAAAATTGGAAAATTCACAAATATGTGGAAATTAAACAACACACTCTTTAGTAACAGATGAAATGAAAATAGAACATACAAAATTTTATGAAATTCAGTAAAATCAGTGCTCAGAGGGAAATTTATGGCTGTAAACACCTATATAAAACCAGAAGAAAGATCTCAAGTCAACCTTAAGATTGAGATCTCTTCAACCTTAATAAACGAGAAAAAGAAGATAAAAATCCAAAACAAGCAGAAGGAGGAGCACCTGGGTGGCTCAGTCGGTTAAGTGTCCAACTTCAGCTCAGGTCATGATCTCACAGTTCATGGGTTCGAGCCCTGTGTCAGGCTCTGTATCGACAACCCAGAGCCTGGAGCCTGCTTCAGGTTCTGTGTCTCCCTCTCTTTCTGACCCTCCCCCACTCATGCTGTTTCTCTCTCTCTCTCTCTCTCTCTCTCTCTCTCTCTCTCTCAAAAATAAATAAACATTTAAAAAAACAGAAGGAAGGAAATAAAGATCAGAGTGACTATAAATGGAAGAGAGAATAGAAAACAACAGAAAAAAATAAATGAACCCCAAAGCTGGTTCATTAAAAAGATGGACCAAATTGATAAACTCTTAGACTGGCCAAGAAAATGGAGAGAAGACTCAAATTACTAAAATCAAGAAAGAAAGACCTTACACAGAGATGAACATGATTATAAAAAGGATTATAATTGTTTGTAGAACACTATGAACAGTTGTATTCCAAGCAAATTAGATAACTTGAAAGAAATGGACAAGCTCTTAGAAAGACAAACTAACAAGCTTGATGCAGTAAGAATCAGAAAATATGAATAGCCTATAACAAGTAAAAGTTGAGTTGGTCATAAAAAACCTTTCCACAAAGAAAAGCCCAGGACCAGGTGACTTCACTGGTGAGTTATTCCAGACATTTAAAGAATTTACACTAATCCTTCACAAGCTTTCCAAAAATAGAAGAGAAAGAAATACATCTGAAACCAGACAAACATACAAGAGAGTGCTACAGACCAGTATTGCTTATGTGTGTAGACACAAAGATACTCAATGAAGTACTAGTGAACTAAATCCAGCAGCGTACTTAAAGGATAATATACCATGTCTGGGTGTGATTTATGCCAGGAATGCAGGAGTGTTTCTACAAATGAAAACCAGGTAGTGTATTGCAACACATTCATAGAATGAATGAAGTGGCAGCAATCAAAACAGTGTGGCACCGGCATCAGGACAGACACACCCACCAATGGAATAGAATTGAATAGAAATAAACCCATACATATCTGATCAACTGATTTTCAACAATGTGCCAAGGATGGTCTCTTTGACCAGTGGTGCTGGGAAAGCTGGATATCCACACACGAAAGAATAAAGTTGAACCCCTACCTCACACCATACAAAAGTTAATTCAAAATGGAGCAGTGACCTGAGAGCTAAATGATAAAACTTTTAGAAGAAAACACACAGGTACAAATCTTTGTGACTTTGGATTTGGCAATGAATTCTTATACATGACATCAAAGGCATGAATAACCAAATTAAAAATAACAAATTAGGGGCACCTGGGTGGCTCAGTCTGTTAAGTGTCCGACTTCAGCTGAGGTCATGAGCTCATGGTTTGTGAGTTCGAGCCCCATGTTGGGCTTTGTGCTAACAGCTCAGAGCCTGGAGCCTGCTTCAGATTCTGTGTCTCCCTCTCCCTCTCTCTCAAAAATAAATGAACATTAAAAAAAAAATAGACAAATTGGACTTCATCAAAATCTAACATTTTGTGCAAGAAAAAAGGACATTATCAATAAAGTGAAAAGACAAGAACAGGAGAAATATTTGCAAATCACATATTTGATAAGGGTCTGGTATCCAGAATATATAAAAAGCTCTTACAGCCTAACAAAGAAGAATGGACAAATGATCTGAATACAAATTTTTCTAAAGCAGACCTGCAAATGGCCAATAAGCATACGAAAAGATGCTCAACATCATTCAAAACCACAATGAGACCCCACTTCACACCCACTGGATGACTAAGAAAGAAAAAGAAAAAGAAAAAATAACAGGTGTTGGTAAGGATGTGGAGAAATTGGAACCTTTATGTATTGCTGGTGGGAATGTGAAATATCGCAGCCACTGTGGAAAAGAGTTTGGTAGTTCCTCAGAAAGTTAAACCTAAGTTACCATATGACCTCACGATAACATTTCTAGATATATACCCAAGAGAACTGAAAATATGTTCATGCATAAACTTGCACATGAATATTTACAGCAGCGTTACTCGAAATAGACAGAAAGTGGAAACAGCCCCAATGTCCATCAGGTGACAAATGTTTACCAAAGCAAATTGTATGTCCCTACCATGAAATAACGTTGAGTCACAGAAAGGAATAAAGTACGGGCACATATTGTATGACTCCATTATTATGAAATGCCCAGAACAGGGAAACCCATAGGGACAAAAGTAGATGAGTGGGTACCAGGGACTGGAGGGAGGTGATGAGAGTCTGATGGTGGGTATGGGGTTTCTTTTTGAGGAATTGGGTGGTGATAACTGCACGACTTTGTGAATATGCTAAAAACCACGGAAGTGTACACTTTAAAATGGTGAACTTCATGTCATGTGAATTGTCGACAGTGAGAGAAAGAGACAGAGAGAAGCTGGAGCCCCTCCGAGTGGCCAGCCTCCACACCCACAGCACACACGTAGACACACGTGAGGCACACTTCCATGCAGGTGCATGCCCTCAGGGACTTCCGAGCACCTTGTGCCCTGCACCTACCCCTCATGTACCCTAAGGGGTCTTGACCCTTACCCCCTCCCCACAGTCTGGCACCGGGAAGAAGCACACGGACCGTAAAGGTAGTAAAGACCCAGTCCCTAGGGAGTCCCTTGGTCTTCCGGAATTTGTCGTTGATGTAGCGGTTGAGGTGGTCCATGCTCCATACCGTGTCCTCCTTGAGCAGCATGTACAGGGGGCTCTTCTTCTGCATGAACTGGGGGGCAGTGCAGCATCTGGAGCCCACCACTCCAGAACACCCAGAGGCCCTGCCCCTGCTGAAGGCCCCTAAAGAGAGCCTCACGCTAACCCAGCTACCCAGTGAGTCCACAGAGGTCCTGACCACCCCAGGACACCCCGCGGTGACACTGCCTGCTGAGACCCTCCCCAGCACTTTCTTCCATGAGACCCTCTCAACCGTCAAGTCTCCCACAGATCCTCATGGAAGGCCCCCACCTAGATCCTCATGAAGATCCTTCTGTAGAGACCTCTGCCTACAGGATCTCTCCACGGAGGTCCTCAGAGACCTCATTTCCTACCCCTACCCACACCCCATCCGCACCTAGAGGGAACCAAGCTGGGGGTCAGGGACGCAGGGCTCTCAGTCATCAGTCATTTCACCAGGATGCCCTTCCCTGGCTGAAGGTGAGAGGTGGTGCCGACTGCGAGCAGGGCAGCCCGGGATCACCACCAGGCCTGGGCCACCTCCGGGCCCCTGCCACCTCTGGGTCTGAGCTTCCGCCTATAGCTGAACTCTCCTCTGCGTCCCAAGCAATGATCTTGTCCCAAAGCTTCAGAGAGGGCCCTCATCTGTGGGGTGCCCTTACCTGGTTGGTCAAGTGGCCACTGAGGTCGCTGGAATGGGGGTCATAAAGGCTGAGAGTGAGGCGGGCATAGCCGTGACCAAAGAAGACCATGTACGGCGTGGCACAGGCGATGAGCAGGTAGGAACGCACGTCAAACTTCTTCCCATCCAGTAGCAGTGGGTTCTGGATGTACCTGGGGGACACATGGGGGCTGAGCACATGGCTGGCCTATCCTGTGTCCCCTTGGCCCCCCAGACCAGTTCCTCAGCACCGCTTGTCCCAGGTGTGATCTGTGGGCCCTCTCTTCTGGCTGAGTGAGTGTCCATCGTTAAGGGGACATTTCTGAGCCTGAACAAGTCAGGGAATTGGGAGGGAGGGTCTGGCCCCTAAATCTCAGCCCACTGCATGATCCGGGGTGCCCAAGGGGCAGGAGAACGTAGTTGTGGCAGCAGCCACCCTGGTGGATGTGGAGGTCCAGAGGGACCTTTGTGAGGCCACATTGCCACCCATCCACCTCCCCATGTGAGGCTGTGAGTCAAGACCCTGCCCAGGGGCCCAGGGAGCAGGGGAGGGGTGTTCCCTCTGGCTGCAGCCTGCAGGCCGCGGCTGGCTGGGCTGGGGACAGAACAGAGGCTGGCCTTCCTGCAGGAGCAAACTGCCCGAGCCCTCTCTGCCCTGCCCCGTGTCCAGGAGCCTGTGTGTGTGTGTGTGTGTGTGTGTGTGTGTGTGTGTGTGAGGGGGCATCTCTATCAACCCGGACGAGATGTGACACCCCCACTTCTGCTGACCACACAGAGGCCCAGCTGGGGGCACCGCAGCTTTCCATTTCCAAGCCCGCGCTCCCAGGCACCAGCGGGGCCCAGGGTCAGCGCCACCCTGACCGACGCCCTTTATGGTGCCCTTGCCCAACACCTCTGCACGACCCGCGCCTGAGGCGCCCGGAACGGCATCTTGCGGTAGATGGGGTCGTCCTCGATGCTCTGGGTCTTGACTTGCAGGGCGGCGACTTCCTCCTGGTTCCTGAGCAGGAAGATGCCTTTGCCCTGGTTGGAGGCCGTGGGCTTGCAGATCCACGTCTGATTTTCTGTGGGAAGAGCCACCTGAGCTCCTGGCTGGCCCCGCCCCGTTCTGACCACGCCCAGCCACGCCCCCAACCGCCCTCCCGGCCATGGTCCCGCCCCCTACCGGGCTCCGCCTCCACAAGGTCCGGCCTTGACCCTTCACCTTGACCCGTCGCGGCAGCCTTAGCCCAGACCACGCCTACCTGGCTCCACCCTTCCCCATGACCACGCCCCCGCCACGACTCCGCCAGGCCTGACCCTGCCCTAATGGAGCCAGGTCCTTGGTCCGTTCCTGAACCTCTCTGCCCAGAGCGGGCCTGGCGTCCAGTGACCTCTCACCATCAAAGAGAGTGAAGAAAACCTCTCTCTCGTCCCTGATGTCCAGACGGTAGGTCTCTGGGAAAAATTCTTCCATTTTCAGGGCTCTGGCGGAGCAGGGGGGGTGGGGAAGACACAGGGAAGGCTGTCCCCTCGCCCTAGACTGGGCAGCCTAGAAAAGCCAGCCTTCCTAGGGGTCTGACCTGGGGGCAGCTGGAGGGACAGGTCCACTGGAAGGCTGGTTGCCTCTGCCAGGAGCACTCTTTTCGGGGTCCTTGCACACCTGGCTTCTCTACGGGCTGCAGGCTGCCTCACTCACATCCTGGCCCCTCTCCCACCTCCTTGCTGTTCCCCGCGCCCCCTCAGGCATTGTGAGTGGACAGTTCAGAGCTGTGTCCCCAGGCTAGGACAGTGCCCAGCACGCAGTGAATGGTCTGCATGGGTCCCTGAGCACCCCGGCCCAGTCCAGACCTCTTCCCCTGGCTTGGGGTGCCCTGTAACCGCCAGGCCGTCCTTCAATTTAGGGCAGAATGGCTCCTCCCAGCTGGGCTGAATGCTGCTACCTCTGTGGCCCAAAGCATCCTGGGCTGGTCCACGCGAGCTCCTCAAGGGCGGAGGTTGTGTCCTTTCTGGATCTGTACTCCAGGGGGACACAGGGCCTGGGCTGAGCGGCCACTCGGTAGTGTGTGGAGAATGGATGGATGGGTGTCTGGAGAGGTGAGGAGGCGTGGGTGTGGATAGGTGGATGGTTGGGTAAATGGGTTTTGGATGGAAGTAGGTGGGTGGATGGGCAGGTGGTCCGGTGGGTAGACAGATGCTTGGAGGCGATCGATTAGATTTGTTGGCAGAACTGGGTAGGATGGAGGTGGACGGCTGGACACGTAGATGTAAGGTGAGGTCACGGATGGCCAGGTAAGTGGGGGGGCTGCCTGCCTGGTGGAGGGCGGACGGGGGAGGCGGGTGGTGCACGGCTGGTTGGATGGGCAGGCAGATGAGCGGACGGTAGTCGGATGAAGACCCACAGCGGCTCAGGCAGGGCTGTGTGGTGGGTGGGGGGAGGGGAGCAGGTGGCAGTGGTGTGGGAGGTTCTGGGGGACGCATTAGGGTGGGTGGACCGCGGTGGGTGTGTGCACAGATCGCTGCCTGGTCCGGGGGGTGGGCAGATGGAGTGGGCGGCAGGTATTTGGGGGTGCTTGGATGTAGGTGAACAGACAGAACGGGGAGCGGGCTGGTCCCACGGAGGGTGTTCAGGACCAGCGGCTGGCACGTCCGTCCGATGGATGGTGGTGCCGCTGAGCAGAGGGCGACGGTGGGTTCGCGGGACGGGGTGTGGCGGGGGAGGACACGTGGGTGTGCGGTGAGTTGGTGGTGGGTCCCAGAGGGCCGGGGCAGGCTTACTTGGCCTGGGCGCACGGTGATGTCTTGTGGGTCCTGCTCACGACCCTCGAGTACTCCCTCAGGGCACTGAGCAGCCCGATTTTGGTGGTGAGGAGCTTGTTGTTGGGGAGCTGGTAGAGCAGCTGTTCGCCTGGCGGGTGGAGGCCCGGCTGGCATGCGGGGCTGCGGGGCCACCACAGCCTCCCCCCGCCCCTGTGGCCACCACCTCCCCGGGTGGAGGGCAATGGCACCACCCGGCCCCCGGCTCTGGCCCCGGGGGGGCTCTTGCAGGCTGTGCCAGATCCCGCGGCCCCTCCCCTGCTACCTTCCCGGAAGCTGTAGTAGCTGTCTCTGCACTTGACCTCGCACCACTTCAGCTTGTAGTCCTCCCGCCGGCTGTCCTCAATGCGCTGCCAGCCCTTGCCCTTGCAGTAGGAGCTGATTCTGCGGAGGCACAGGGGCAGCGGTGGCCGCGGGGGCCTTGGGAGCCTGGGGGTGGGCAGGTGTGCCAGCGGAGGGGACGTGGGGCCCTGAGGGCAGTGGAGCAGGGCCCGGCCTGAGGCCCACACTCACATGGAGGCCCCGTTGGTGCCTCCGATGTAGAAGTAGGGCCCTTGCCCACTGCCGCGCAGCTGCCTCTCCCCCTCTGGCAGCTGCCTCTCCAGGAGAGAGGCCTGAGGCCTGGCGGTGTCAGCAGCGTCCAGGAGGTCTATGGGCAGGTGATGGGGGGGGGCGGGGTGTCAGAGGCTCTGGCCTGGCTGGAGGGCTCCCGTCCCCTGGCCCTGCCCCTGCCCCAAGCCCACCTGCGTCTTGGCCCGACTGGCTTGGCAGGTGCAGGGGCTGCTCCTCTTGGCTGCTCCCCATCGGTCTTTTGAGGGCCCAGCCTATGAACGGGGCGGGGTCCGAGGGGGTGGCTGGGGGAGGTGCCCACGGTGAATCTGGCCATCCTGCCCATTTCTAGTAGCCCCTGGGCAGTACCCCCGGCCGCCTGGGCCCATCTCAGTCCTGACCAGTGGGCCTGAGCCTATCTTGGGCAAGAGGGGAGAGTCATCACCAGCCAGGGCCGGCCTTGGAGAGGGCAGGGTCCCTGCTTACCAACAGGCTGGGGGCTCCGTGCAGGGGAGAGCTAGGCTGTGAGGCTGCGGCTGGGGGGAGACGTGGTGCAGGCACATGCCCAGGAGAGTGGGGGTCACAATGTGTATCAATGATGTCATGGGTGACCCATGTCAGGCAGGGGAGATGGGCCCAGGCATGTCCTGGACAGTGGCTGGGTTCTGGGCCAGGCAGGGGCAGTGCCTGCTACGGCTGCCCCTCGTGGTGGTGCCGCCAGACTGTGGAGCGCTGCTGTGTCCCCTCTCTGTGCCTGTTCCGACCCCGGCTCTGCTGTCCTCTCTCCTGCTCAGCTGGCGCAGACCCCACACCCAGTGCCTGGCCTTCTCCTGGCCCCCCTCCCAGTGAATGGCTATATGTGGTCCCCTGATGGGAATGCCTTCCCTGGGGATGGGGTGCCTGTCCCCAGGGAGGCACTGGACAGGCCCAGGGCTGCATTCACCTGGCACCCGAGTGTGGCTCCGCCGGACCCCTGCAATCCTGGACCACTTGCCCCTCTTCCTGCTGACGTGGGTCCTAGTGGGTGGTCCCCGATGATAGATGAAGCGGGTGCGGCTGCGGGCTGCAGGTGTGGGAGCACAAGGGCGGGGGCAGCTCTGGGAAGACACCACCCCCACCCCTCTGTGGGCCCTTTGGGCAGTCCTCGGTCCTAGCCTCAGGGAGCGATGCCTCCCGGGGTCCTGGACTTGGGCCTCTGCTTGCGGCTGGCTCCTGTCTCTGCGGTGACCGCGGGGCCTGGTGCCCTGTGGAGGCAGGGTCATCTCGGCATCCTGTTTATTCCAGGCGAGGCTTTCCCTGCAGGGACCATGTGTCTGGCATTGCCGTGCTTGGCCTCGGTGGTGCCGGCTGTCAGGTCTCGGGGGGTCTGGAGGGGCACCCTGGCCCCAAGCGGGTGCCCCCTCGGAGCTGAGGGTGGCACGTGTGTCTGAAGTGGGACTGGGCAGTGAGGTGCCTGGCAGCATCTTCACGGCTGCTCTGGGCCCTGTCCCGAGACAACGCCCCCTTTTGAGTGCCCTTTCCCTTGTGGCCAACTTGGGGCCATTTCAGGGAATTTTAGCTATTCTTTGATGGGTCCGTCCCGGTTTGGGGGCTGCTTGGGGGGGTGAAGACTTTGGAAAGGATTGAAAAAGACAAGCAGTGGGGAGGCAAGCACACTGTGGAGTTGGCAGGACAGAGAAGGACAAGTCAGGTGTCGGCAGGTCACTATCCAGAGAGGACAGTCACTCTGCAAACACACCAGCTGGTCACCCAAGAAATACTTTAGTCCCCCCTTCGGAGAGGAGAGGAACAAACTGAATAGCTGTCAACACGATTATGGGAGGTGGGCTGGGGTTGGGGGGAGCCTCACACCTCTGCTGAGGGGTGGGCTGAGCACGTGCGGATGGCCC
Source organism: Lynx rufus (assembly GCF_022079265.1). Lineage (NCBI taxonomy): Eukaryota > Metazoa > Chordata > Mammalia > Carnivora > Felidae > Lynx > Lynx rufus. Next base: position 222,529,929 of record NW_025814834.1, read on the forward strand.
AGAGCCCCTTGCCCCAGCCGTGGCCCACCCAGAATGGGAGGGTTCCTTGGAGGGTGCTGAGTGTGGGGGCTGGACCTGGTCCGGCATGGCTGGGGCGATACAAGCCTGCCGAAAACAGGGAGAACGCGAGCATGTGGGTGCGTGCACCCCAGCCCCCTCCCATGTGTTCCGGGAACCCAGCAGCAAGTCCCAGGAGTCCTGCTGGGATGACCTCCTCCAAAGGTACTCATGTCCAATACCGTCCCTCAGCAGCTTGAGTGAGTGGCCACGGGGTCAACAGGCATCTGAGGGAGGCCCCCCAGGTGTGAGTGGGAGCGCCACGCGCACAGTCACGCACGTGCGCACAGGAAGTGGAAGAGGTGGGGAGAAACAGATGACCGGGAGTTGAAGGAAGGCAACCCCTGGAATGTGCTGGGTTGTGAACGGGAGAGTCGTCGCCCCTGAAAGAGGGCTGGATGCCACCAGAACAAGGGGTCCAGACTACGAAAGAGCTCGTGGAAATAAAAATGCAACAGAAGGGTTGGAAATTCAGGGCAAGGAAACTGTCCAGGAAGACACAAACATGAGAGTGGGAGGAAAATGGAGTTAAGCTGGCATCTGTGGGGCACCCGGCACCGGACTGCCAGGAGCCCTGAGAGGCAGAAGGGTCAGAGGGGGTACATCCAGGGCCCCTGGAGGAGCATGGTCAGAGAAGTTCCGGACATTTCCCCACAGGGAAGTTCCTCAGCAGTTCGCCTAATCTCTCTGTGCCTCTCTTTCTTCGCCCGTAAAGTGGGCTGGCAGGGACAGCAGCCTGATGGGGCTGCTGCGAAGACAGAGGGCTTATTATACACGTGACACGTGTCAGCGTGGGCTAGCGGTGGTAATGGCGAGGAGGACGTGGCGACATTCGGGCACGACTGGAGAACGGCCGGAAGAGAAGCAAGTGCACCACGGGGCGGTGGTCGGCTCCGGAGGGAGCAGAGCGTGTGCAAGCCGCGCCTTCCACCGCCCAGAGTGGACGGGGAACTTCCGCAGCGGATCCGGAGGCTTGGCAGCGTGGGCGCGCTCTGCAGAAGTAACCTCCACCTGGCTTTCCTAACTCTGTGCGGGATCCCCCTCCGCCCTGGCTTTCTGCAAGTTCGAGTTATACCGCTTCACTTTTAACTTAGCGGGACCCACATCGGTACCTGCTTTTGCTAACTGAAAGAAGTCCGAAGAGGCTCTTTGCCTTTACGGACAAAGGCGAAAAGAGAAAATAGCGTTCGGCGGTTTGTTTTGCAGTGTGCCCTTACAGAGGCAGCGGACAGCTGGCCGGCCCGCCCAGCTCCTTCCTGGGAACCGCCCTCAGCACCCCATGTACAGACCCAGAGCTCTGAGCTGTGTCTGTGAGGATCTGGGCTTTATCTCAACTTACGTTGTGCGTCCATTAGCAAGATGTACCCCAAGGTATCAGAAAAGCCTAAGAAAGGTTATTTTTTGGGTCTGGACGCGCTAACATTTTTTCCCATACGCCTCTTTGCTTTACAGCATCTTGGCTTATGAAAGTGTTCATAGGGTTGCTCTACTGATGGTGGGAAAACCTGTGTTTATTACATTCACAAAGAAATAAGCCGTGAATCTTCATTTCTTGTCATTCAAATTAACAAAGGTTAAGAGAGAAAAAAGAAAAAAAGGCCCACCGGTGTGCACACAGGTGGGGACGTGTGACGTCTGTGGCTGGCAGGGGCGTAACGGGTGGGGGTGGGAGGTGTGCATGTCAGACCTCCTGGCCCCGCGAGCCTTCCCTCTAGTGCCTGCACTTGTCAGAGTGTCATTCTAAATACAGATGCAAAGCTTTATGCTCAAAGATGTTCACGGAACGCATTTATCACAAGACTCGCAGGATGGGAGCCCCCCACAGCAGAGGATGGCCCCCACATCACGTGCGGCCTGCAGAAGCCCGGGGCAGGTGAAAGCTCGACTTTAGAGTAAATTTTGAAATAAACTTTTTACCTGGTCAGGTAAAAAGACTGGCAGGAAGCGGCACCCCGGTAGAGGATGGAAGGCAGGCCCTGGCGAACCTGGAGGAAATGTTCAAGGAAACGAGAAGACGTCAGTGTCCTGCCGCGCGTCTTCTCCCCAGACACACGTGTCATCGTGGGTTGCTCGGGAGGTGCTGACATTGTTTGATGGGCTGGTGCCTCCCGGCTGGGGGCGGGCTGTCTGGGAGGACGCCCTGTGGGGAATTGGCCCAAGGAAGCAAACAGCCCCTGGGCAAAGGGGCTTGTCCTGAGGAGCCACCCCTTCCCCCCCAGGAGACAGGCTCCTCTTGGCCCGGCCTGGGGGTTTGTGACCCTCACGCTGTGGTGCTGGGGGGGTGGGCCCTCTGCAGAGGGGGCTCATCTCAGCCAGGACGCCCCTCTCCCCCACCCTCCTTCATGTCCCTTCTGCTCTTGACAGAGAGAACTGAGAGAACCCACAGGGTCCTTGGCAGCCAGGTGGGTAGGGGACATGGGATGGTGGCCCCAGCCCTCACACTCAGCGAGGACCTGTGCCGGTGGCCCGCCTGTCCCTCTTACCTGCCCAACAAGGTGGTGTAAGCCCTCTGCCGGGGAAACAACAGTGGTGGCCTGGCAACCGTCTCTGGGCAACAGCCACCCAGTGGCCCAGAGGCAAGCAGGTGGGAGGGGCAGGAGGCCAGGCTCCACGGGGAGCTAGTGGGGGGGGGGGGCTTTGGTGGGAGGTGGGGTGGGGCTGTGGCTGGAGCAGGGGCCTTATGTGCACAGTCCCCACACGGGCCTTGCATCCTTCACGCGATCGTCCCTGAGCCTTCTGAAGACCCCAAAACCCACGCCTGGAACCCCAGACCCGACCCCGTAAAGGTTTTCGCGTTCCCTGTTTTACGTGCTCTGTTTCATCTCCGCTTACCACAGCCTCTCATGTGGTGTCCACCGTCCAGCCACGTGGCCTCGCCACCCTCCAGGGTCTTGTGTGGGTCAAGGGCGTCTCTGCTTAGGGTGCCTTCACTTGCTTCTTGCAGGGCTGGATGGTGTCCCCCCAAATGTGTCCACGTCCGAAGCCCCAGAACCTGCAGATGTGACCTTACTTGGGAAAAGGGTATTTGCAGATGTGATTGAGGGTCTTGAGATGAGATCCTCCTGGATTATCTGGTGGGCCCTAAATCCGATGGCCAGCGTCCTCACAAGAGGGAGGCAGAGAGAGGAGACCCAGGAGAAGTCACGTGAAGATGGGGGACAGAGGCTGGAGTGGTGTGGCCACCAGCCCAGGGACGCCTGGAGCCACCAGAGGCCGGAGGAGGCAGGACGGACCCTCCCCTGGAGACTCGGGAAGGAGTGCCCCCACCCCCACCTTGATTTCTGACCTCTGGCCTCCTGAGCTGGGACGGAGTGCATTTCTGTTGCTTCAAGCCCCCCAGTTGGTGGCCCTTGGAGGTTAATATACCCTTTAAACCGCTCCTTACTTTGGGTGTCCTGTGGACAACCCCCCCTGTGGAGAGGCTTCCCTGACCCCACGCCGACGCTGGTGCACTCCCAGGCTCCTCGCCTGCCTGTGCTGGTACTGGGGACTTTCAGGGGTCAGTCCTGCTGGACTGTGGTCTGAGACTTTCTGCCCCAAGGTGGCCGTGGGTCAGCCTGGAGGGCAGAGAGCTCCTGCAGCGAAACCCTTGACCTGAGTGATTAGGGCTAGTGGCCGCCAGCCTGGGCCTTCCCGGGGCAGCAGAGGGTGTGGGGGAGTGGGGCCCTGGTCTTTCCCTTGGCCTGAGCCCAGAGCCCCCGTACTTGTCTTCCCTCAGGAACCGGTGCGCCCCTCCCCAGTTTACCCCTTGGAGGGCCAGCCCACCACCCTGGGTCCCTGCGGGCTCTGGGAAGGTGGCCCCTTGCCTGCACTGACACAAGAGCTCAAACTGCAAAACCTTGCCTCATAACCCGACAAACTGGATGGTGCGGGTGCCGCCCCAGCCTTTCCCACGGTGGTAATGGCCTGGGGCTGGGCGCGTCACTGTGCCTCTGCAGCCCGGAGCAGGGCAGGAGGATCGTTAACCTGCCATCCCCGAGGGGGCAGGTGGGCAGCTGGGGGCCTCTGAGCTGGGGGCTGTGCTGGGGGCAGGAGGCAGTGGCCCAGCCCTACCTCTGGGGCCAGGGAAAGTGGGGAAGAGCCCAGGCGGTAGGTGGGCAGTTGGCGCCTCGTCTGGGGCCAGGCTGTGCTGCCTGGACGCTGGGCCAAAGTCCTCCTGTCGGACTCCATGCAGCCTCCGGTACCTCTGCTTGGTTCCCGTGGGTGTCTGCATGGTCCCCACTTGGTCATCTGACCCCAGAGGCCTTCCTGGGCCGGCTTTACCCACCCCCACCCCAACCACCACCTTCTTGATTGCTCTGGCTTCAACACTGACAGCCCTCGTAGTCGACGTGTCCTGCTCCCCAGCCTCCTCGCACCTGCTACCCCCTCTCAGGGACGTTCCTCCCCTCCCCGGCGTCTAGAACGGTGCAAGTTGGCCACAGGTGCTCAGGAGAGACTTGGTGATGGAAGGAGGGAGGTGGGGGGTGGAGAGGAGGAAGGAGCAGGGAGGGGGCCTCCCCCAGAGCCCCCAGAGGTCCCCTCTTCCTGACTCAGCCTGCAGAGCACTTGAGCAATGTGCAGACCCCAGGACCTACTTGGAATTCTCAGGGGGGAAGAAGGGGCTTTGGCGGGGGGGCAGCCGTGAGACTGAGGGTGGGATCAGCATTCAGAAGTTTGGTTTTGGGGATAGCTCTGGGCAGAGGACATCTCCGTGACGTCCTTCTCAGAGGACTTCTCACAGGGGAGCAGCGGGGAGCAGGGTGGGGGCCTGAGAGCAGCTGAAGATTAAGGGCTGCCTGCCCCGATTCAACCCCATGTTGATGGTCTGGCACCTGGAAGCCACTCCTTGACTGACTGCCCAAGCCTCCGAGATGGGCCTGTGGGGACCTGGTGGGGTCCTGAGCTTAGGCCCACGAAGGGAAGCAAAGGGAGCTTGTACCCCCCCGCCCCGCCCCTCGTGCTGCCCGGGGTGGGGGACAGTGTGGCCCAGGGAGGTGTCTGGGTGCACTACTGGCCACGGGTGCCCTTCCCTGCTCCGCGCCGGAGGTTTGGGGGTCTGGGGCTGTTTCAGTCTTGTCCTCCTCAGGACCCCCCTGCCTGGCACAGGTTGGGGGGTGGTGAGGGCTCTAGGTGGGACTCCAGGGGGCTAGCTGGCTGCAGCCCCCGGGGGTTCTTCTGGCCCCACGGCAGTGCCAACGGCATGACGTCTGCCTCGCCTGCTCGCAGACCCTGACAGCCCCGTCCGCCCGTGGACCCGAGATGCACAGAAGCCAGCCACCTCCGCACCTCTCACCCTTTATTACACCGATAATCCATTATGGCTGTGTATCCATTTTGACCCCCTGAGGGGTCAGAGGGCTCCCCGGTCTGGGTCTGGGGTCTGGAGGCTGGGGAAGTCCTGCACGGCCCATGCCCTGTGGGGGACACGAGGGCCCTGGGCCTGGGCGGGTGTGCACTGCCTGGCTCAGGGCCACTAATGGGCCTCGCCCTCCACCCGCTGTCCCTCCAGGGGCCCCTCCTCCAGCGGTGGTCAGGCCATGGATGAACGGCATTACCAGACAGTATTAGACAATGGAACCCAGATCTAACCGTGTCTGGTAAGACGCCCATCGGCAGGCGGTGGTGCAGGCGGCCTCCAGTCAGCGGCAAACACTTCCAGGACGGCAGTGCCCTGCCCTGAGGAAGCAGTGAGACCCCCGACCGTCCTGAGTCTGCAGAGTGGCCCCCAGAAGTCCTGTGACCCAAGGCAGCCCCAGCACGCAGCCCCCCAGGTGCGTGTGCCTGTGGGCGTAGCTACGGAGCGAATGATCTGGTTTCCCTGCACTTGAACGTGAGTATGCTTACTGTGGCACCCTCCCCAGTTCCCTGAACGGCTCTCGGCTGGTTAATGAATAACGGTGAGGCCAGGGTCAGACCCCTCCTCCCTCCCTAGAGGCCGGCTGGGGACCCAGTACAGGGTGGGGTTCCCGGGGCCTAGAGGGGCCGCCCCGGTGCAAGTCAGCTGGGCAGGTCCGGAGGCTGGCATCCTGGCTTCAGATCAAAAAGATAAGACAAAGGGCCATCCCGGCCTCGCCGATGGCAGACAATGTTCCCATTCTCGACTGTGACACCGTGGGGGCTGGTTGGGGGAGTGGGAGACTCTGTTCTCGTTGGGAAACAACACAGAACGTCCACTGCCCTCCGACCGTGGGTTTGGGCCGGGGCACCTGGACACACCGTTGTCCTTCCTGCATCCCTGGTTGACCAAGAGAGTGAGTTCCCCTTTGTAGAGTAAGAGTCCTGGTGTGAGAGAGGCCACCGCCCGTGGCTGGCCTCACTTGACTGGGGCCTCTAAGGGTGGGGCCAGCTCCCACAGGACTGGCCACGGTGCCCTAGACAGCCACGGTGGGTGACCCTGTAGGGTGGACAGGAGGGGCTGCGAAGGGAAGGTGGGGGCTGCCTGTTGCCAACTCTGTGCCAGCCAGAAAATGCATTTCCTCAGGCGGCTGCTGACTGGGCCCAATCTCCACTTCTGCTGACAGCCCTGAGTTCAGCCGCGGCAAACACACAGGGGCAGAGCAGGCGGGGCTGGGTGTGCGGGCCAGGGCCCCGGGACGAGGTTGGTGTCCAGGACATGACAGGTGGCCCTTTTCCGGTCCTAATGTCCCAATCCTCATGGTCTCTCCCTGGGGGTCAGAGCACCCTGAGAACTCAGCTCGGGAGGGAGCCAGGGGTCCCCAGCCTGGGCTCAGTGGTACGGCAGAGGGGTACCAACCTGCAGGCGGGGGCTGCCCCGATGCGCCGGGCTGCACAGCGGAGACAGGCTGTCTGCCCAGCCCTAAGCCAGCTCTGGGCCCTTGGCCCGTCTTTGGAGTCCAGGAGCTTAGGACGGTGTGTCCTCGGGCCGCTTCCTGGCAGGCAGGCGGTGGGTCACCTTTGAACATCGTTACCAGACAGTGTTAGAGTCAAGCCAAGAAATCCAGCACTGTCCGGTAAGATGCCCACAGAGGCCCAGGTGCGCCTCGGCCCGAGGACAGGGACAGACACCTGGTGCCCACCCGTGGGCAGGCAGGGTCCAGGTGGGAAGGGGTGAGGATCCCCGGGCAGGGAGGTCCGAGGGCTCCTCCCTGCTTTCTCCGGAGCGAGGAGACCTGGGGCTCGAGACCCAGGACCAAGGCTGGAGATGTTGCCAGTCTGCAAGGTGGCCCGCCTGCCCTGGGGCTGTCTCGGGGCCACCCCGAGGCCCAGGCTGGGCCTTTGCCCTCCAGAGCCCTTTGTTGTGGCCCGCTCAGCCCACACCTGCCGGGTGTGGTGGCAGCACCTGCTGGGGTGTTGTGGGTAGGGCCTGATACCTGAGCGTCCTAATCCAGGATCCCTGGGGGGGGGGGGGGGGCTCAGTGCAGCTGCAGGACACCTTTCACTCTGGGGGGCCAAGAAGGGACACTCAGACATGCCTGGGTCCAGGGGAGGGGTCACCTTTCTGCCCCACAGCCCCACCTGGCAGGAGGGGACAGAGGAACTCTGGGTGGGTGGGCCGACTCAGGGTGTCTGTCGGGGAGCTGGGGCCTGCGTGGGGCCTGCGTGGGGAAAGGGAGGGGCCTGGGGCTGGGGGAGGGCGGCCCCATCGCTGCGTGCAGGGCCCCGCCGTCATCATTACCAGGCAGTATTAGAGACCTGACACCATCCAATGCTGCCCAGTAAGATGGCGATGGCCGCCCCCAACTGGGTCTGGGGGCCGCCCCACGGGGGGGTGTGGTCAGCAGCCTGAGGCAGAACCATGTTCGTCCTCTTAGGGCATGGAGGGGGGAAGGGGACCCAGAGGGGTGGGGGCTCAGGAGAGTCCCCGGGCATCCTGAGGCCATAGTGCTGGGCAGACACAGGGGAGCCTGGGGGGGGGGGCGGGCGGCGCTGGGCCGCGGCACCTGGAAACCCCTAAAGGCCAGGACCACAGGGTGACCTCCTGCCCGGCCAGCCCTGCCCAGCTCGGCGGGGCCATCGACTCTGGACGTGGCCCCAAGGAGGGACAGGGTGTCCTGCCTGCCGGAGGCAAGGACAGAGTGGTCCCAGGGAAAGGTCTGGACATCGGGCCCTGCCCCCTCAGGGTCCGGGTGAAGGTGAGTGCGTCTCAAACCCGAAGGGCTGCTGAGGCTGGACAATGAGCCTCTGTCTCCCAGACGCCGCCCCAATGGCTGTCTCCAGCCCGGCCCCCTGGTGCCCTTGTCAAGGGCGCGGAAGGGTGTTGGGACAAGGATGGAGTGGGCCATGGCTCTTGAGGCAGGACAGCACGGGGGCCCCTCCTCGGCCCCACCCCAGCGAGCAGGGCGGGAACTCCCCAAGGCCCAGGCCCTCCGCCTCGCTCACCGGCCAGGTCACAGGTGGGTCTGTCTGCCCGCCCCACTGCTCCGTGGCCCTGGGCTTCTGGCTGCTGCCGGCCGTGAGGTCCGAGGCTGAGACAGCGCTGGGCCTGGAGGAGGGACCAAGGGGGTAGCCCCGCCCAGCCTGCGCCCAAGTACAGAACGCAGGATGAGCACCCCCACCACCACCCCGTGCCCGTGCGTGCCAGGCCAGTCTCCAGAGTTCAGAGTGGGGTCGAGGAAGAGGACGGCTCTGTGTCCGCACCTGGGGCCCTGCGTGGAACTGAGAGGACCCTGGCCCCCTGCCCTGGGGAGTCCGAGGGGTCCCATCCAACCTCTTGTCCCTTCTCTGTGACGGCTGACACCTGGACCTGGCGAGCGGGCCAGAGCAGCTCCTCAAGTTTTCCGGCACCTTCCACCCACAGAGGCTGTAGAGACGGGGTGTGGGGCCCGTGCTGATTCTCCCCAGGCCACCTGCCTGACCACAACAAAGCCTGTCCACCTGCCTAGCCAAGGTTCACCTCGTTCTCCAGATTTGTCCTCGGGAACAGCCAGCATTTCTCAGAGGACCTGACGGTGACACAGGCCCAGTGTTGGGGGGACGGGTGAGAAGCCTGTCCTCTGCGTGGGAAGGCGGCTTCACAGGAGCCTGGAGCCTCCGGGTGGCTGTGTCCAGGCTCAGAGGGTGGAGCCCACGGTCAGCCTCTTGCCCTGTGCCCCCGTCACCACCTGCCCCGCTCCGGATCCACACCTCACCTTTCCAGGTCTGTCCCACAGACCCTGTAAAATCAGTGTGCTCTAGGGATGCGATTCTACCTCTTTCTGAGCTAGGCGAAACTGTCTCAACTGTGCTTTCAGGGCTGAGTTAAATTTCAGCTCTGCTCTCAGCTGCCAGGCTACAGGGGAAGGCGGTGGGGGCTGGGGGCCCGGTGTCCCTCCCTTGTAGCCAGCCCGCTGTGCACAGACCGGCCTCCCACTGTGTGGCCTCTGGAGCCAGAGCCCGGTGTCCCTAGTGTCCTTGGCCGAGGAGCACCCGAGGCCCCGGAGACCCCACGGGTCCAGAGCTGGCCTGGCGGCAAGCCAGGGGAACGGGCCACCCCAGCTGTCTGCCGCCCACCGGCTCATCAGCCCTGACACTGTCACCTGAGAGGTGAAGAGGTGCACGGACACAGAGATACGCGGACAGAGCCGGGGCAGGCCGGTGGGCAGCAGAGCGCCCCCTCCTAAGTTCCAGGACACAATCCCACACTCTTCCTGAACTCAGAACCTGTAAGTCCACAAGGAGAGACCAGCACCTGGCCTTGGCCTCTGAGTGCAGCTCAGCGTGAGGTCAAGATCCCCGACTCTCCTGCGCCCACCCTGTGCCCATCCTGCCCCCCGGGGCAGTTCCTGCGGGCAGATACGAAAAGTGGAAATAAACCTTCCCTGTTTCAGAGCGACTAAATGGTGCTTTCTCGGCCCCTTGTTGGCAGGGAGTGAAGCCAGCGTTGTGTTCCCAGTTGTGGGGTCTGGTTAATCATCACCACTCTGAGCAGGCTTAGCTTGGGAAAATCAAGGAGTGAGTCGGGAGGCCCAGGGCAGCACCCTCCAGGCTCCTCTTTGCAGAGCGAGTGCCCCACCTGCCCAGCCCTTGGCGGGTCCCACCTGTACAGGCACGGGTGGGGTGGGCGGGGAACGCGATCCCAGCGTGAAAAACTAACTTGCCGGTTAACCTGCCTGACGGGCCTTAATCAACGTTGAGGGCCGCACGGAGAACAAAGCGCTGAAACCCAACCCCGTGTACCGCGCTGGCCAGCGGGGCCCAGAGGCCGCGGGGTGGGGGCGGGGTGGGGGCGGCCGAGCGGGCCTGTCCACACGCAGGGCGTCTCTCCAGTGGCCTCCCGGCCGCCATTCCCCGCCACGTCCCCGCGCCCACGCTGGCCCGAACCCGAGAACAAACCGGATGCCCCGGGAGCGGGGGTGACTTCTGGGCGGTTTACCTCCTCTCAGATTCACCAAAGACGTTCTTACCGACCCGTCTTGCGGACGAGGTATTTGCAAATTACCAAAATGTCGGAAAATTCACGGTAGACTGTGTCCCCGTTTTACATTTGCTTTGCACTTTCATAAACCTGCACTTATTCCGGCTAATTCGGCATGCTGCCAGCCGCTCTGACTCGTAAGCATCTCATCTGGGTTACTAGAAAAAAGCAAAACAAAACCGCCCTATTTTTCCAGATGCTCGGCCTAAGAAGGCCTAACATGCCCCCACTGGATTCATTAGAACGTCGTTTTCCTCTGCCCTACGAGTTTTGTTCATCCAGAACAATGGAACCTATATGATGCCTCAGAGAAAGTTAGCTTTATGTCACATCAATGTTATCACCTCCTAAACTTGAAGACCTTCTAAAAAAGCCAGCGATCTGGACTATAAAGGCTGCTCTCGGGGAGCCACGCGGCAAGTCCAGAGCTAGGTGTGCGCGGCCGAGGTAGCGAGGGCCGTACTTTGCCAGAACGGAGTGTTGGCGTGCTGTGATCGTTGCTACTTTGCATTTAGGGAAGAACCTTTGGAAACGCTTTCCTGCCCTGAGTAATGGTGTCAGGCAGGGGGCCGGCCTACACCTTCTCCAAGGTGCTTCCGGCTTTGTTGGCGCCTCAGACACAGGCGGGCGAGAAAGAGTCTGAATCCAGGCCAGGCTGGCCCTGGCGCCGAGCTCCGACCATCACCAGTGTGGCCTCTGGTAAAGCCAAGCCCTTCCCTTCAAGAGCAAACTCCAGAAGCCCATGACAGGGGCTGTGGGTGCCCTTGAGCCCAGGCCCCCAAGTGCTTCTTCCCCACGCCCAGCTCTGGGGGAATAAGGTACCTCAAGAACTGTCACATCCGTGGCCGATTTGCAAGCTTCCCAGAAGGTCCTGTCGCCAGGCGGAAGGCGGGAACGCTTACTGTTGGTGACCCTGAGCTGCGAGCGCACCTCCCCCCCCCTCCCCCCCCCCCCCCCCGCCGTGGGCTAGAAGACACCCACTGCCCAGTGCTCATGCCTGCCGGACCCCGAGCGGCCCTGGCCAGCCCAAGATGGCTCTGAATCCGACACCCGGCGTGCTCGGCCCGAGGGGCCCACCTCCCCAGAGAGGAAGGACTACCCTTCCCCGGGTCTGAGCCCATCAGCCACCATCGCTCAGAGTGTCCTCTCCGGGTCAGCCACTCAAGGGCCTCTCCCCACGGGCGGCCTCCTCAGACTCCTCCACCTCCACCTCCTGCGCTTACCTGCCCCAACAGGTTCTGCGCCTGGAGGAGGAGGGTGGGAGGCCGCTCCGACCCCAGCCTGGCGGCTAGACCAGCGTGTCCGGCACTGTCCCTGCGCCCAGGGCCCCCCGCCTCCCCAGGCCTCAGGACAGACATCAGAGAAGCTTTGGCATAGTCACCCCAAATACCTCTGAGCCTGTGGTGAGCGGCCTGGGTGCCCAGCCTGACCCCAACCGGGATCCAACCTTGGAGCAGCTCAGGAGGCCAGTGAACACTGCCCGCCTCCTGGAAAAAACCAGCTTCCTGCCTCCCTCAGCTGAGGCTCCTCACAAAGGAAAGACTTAAGTTCACACGTGTGCAGGTGGACAGATGGCCTGGTCTTTCGGGAAAGTTTTGAGAGCGACGGGGAACAATGGAGGCTGTGGCCGGGTCCTTCTGCAGCTGTGAAGGGCAGGGCAGGGAAGAGACGGTGGCCCCGGGCTCGCCTTACATGTAGGGCCTCACCCCGCCCCATGCAGGTGCCTGCTCCCTGCCGACCAATCTCTGCTCCTGGCCGCCAACAGGTGTGTCCCCCGGGCTCCCATAGGCCAGGAGGGAGGCAGCGACGTGACGCAGCAGCTGGGCGGGCGGCAGTCCCCCGCACGCATTCCTGCCCCCCCCTCGCCCAGCTCACCCGCCTGCCCGCCCGCCGGGGCCCAGCTTGAACAAAAACCAGGGAGGAGAGCTTCTGGAGGGGCTGCAGTGAAGTGTGCAGGCAGCTGGGAGGCCCAGGGCAGCAGCTACTGTCCTGGCCCCTGGGCACCGCCCTGCCGACGAGCCCGGGGAGGCGAGTGAGGTCACACGCCGCACCCTCTGCTCTGCCCCAGGGGTGGCCCTGGCAACGGCCACATCTCCCATTAACAGAGGGCAGAGCCTGGACCTGCCCTTCTCAGCTCTGGGCCCCCGGCCCCCAAGCCGCGGCAGCAACGGCGGGGTCTCGTCTGCCTGAATCTCTCAGGATCCCTTCCTTGGGTGCCCCCAGCAACAACCCTAGGGCAGGAGGCCACAGCACGGGGTGGGCGTGGGTCACATAGACTCACACGCTGGTGTCGAGAAGAGGAGCCCTTCTGGAGGGCGGGGGGCTGGTCTGGGGGCTGAGGTCGTGGCAACCCCTGTAAGCCCCAATTTTGGGATCCCGAGGCTAAGGGATGCAAGACTGCACATTGGAGTTTGCGAGGGTCTGGGGCCACGGCCGCAGGGTGGGGAGGAGCAGGGCCCCAGCCCCGTTTGGGGAGGCGGGTGGAGGGCACTCCCCGCGGAAGGTCCCGCAAGGACACGCAGCCCCACACGTGATTAGCCCCACCAGTGGGGATCCCAAAGGACCCAGCTGTTTTCCAGAGCGAACTCTGGCAACTCCCCTGCAAGCCCCGATCACAAAGGGCCCGTCCCCGGGCTGTCGGCTCCCGGGCGTGCTTCAGCCCAGGGACTGGGCTTTGTGGGGCCTTGTCTTTCTGTCCAGGCTCTGGTCTTTAGACCCAGAGGCTGTCCTCCAGGGGTGGATGTGGCCAGGAGAGTGGCTGCCACAGAGGGCTCCAGAGGGTGCTGTCCCTGCGATGCCACCCTGTTGGCCTCGTGTCCCCGCCACGCAGAGGGTCCCAGTGGAGCAACCCGAAATCCCTTGGGGTGGGGTTCCGAGTCCACTGTCCACCCTAGTCCACTCCCCAGCCAAGCTCAGCCTGGCCTTCTGCCCCAAAAGAGCTGTGCTGGTGATGGGGGTATCTGAACCTGCAGGCTCCTCCCTCACACCTCCCGACGGGACAGCCAGGAGCTGGTCTGGTCCCCCTGGCCCCCGGCGCGGCATCTGGAGGCATCAGTGACCTCTGACCCCCTAACCTCCAGCCCCTAGGGCAGTGCTGATAGGGTGACCCACCAGGCACACCCCTCCTTCAGTTCAGGACTGTGAGGACCCCCATGCCCCCGATGCCCGCTCAGGGCGTCTGCTCGTGTGGGGCTGGGGTCAGGACGCACCTGCCAGTGGCATCCGTGTCTTGGGGGAGACCGAGGCGTCGCCCCCTAACGAACCCAGGGGCGTTTGCTGTTGGAGGGGAGGAGGGGCTGCTCGCCGCTGACCCCCTTCTCAGGCTCATGCCCTGTCCTCCACACGCTACCCGTCCGCTGGCTGCAGGACAGCTTGATGCCTCTGTGCGTAGGAGCCACCTGGCTCTGCCCAGAGATGTTGGGGTCGGGGCTCGCGGGCATGGCGTGGCCAGACTTCAGAAGCTCCCAGGAGGACGAGGGCGGCTGGATGAGGCCCCACTCAGGTTTGGTGTCTGGGACGGCAGGGAAGGAGCCCCCTGGAGCCGGGGAGGGGGACAGTCCCCTGAAGAGCGTTGCGGGGAGGAGGGCACCTGGAGTGAGGCAGAAGTGAACTCCCGCCAAGTCGCGGGCCCAGGTGGCGGCCGTCTTTCGCCTTTGTGGCTACTGCAGCGACGCCTGGCCTGGTCTGACGACCCTGATCCTATCGCCAGCCGGGCGAGGAGGACCCCGGACTTTGCCGTTGATTCCAGCGCTCACACACGCTCAGAGACACCTGGATCGCAGTGAACTCTGACTCACAAGGGACCACACAGTTTTCTGCAGGAGGTTGCGTGAAGAGCCTGTCCTGGGAGCCACCAGAGCAGCCCGCCGGCGCCGTGACTGGCCCGGGGCAAGAGCCCCCTGCACACGCTCCTGTCCCGCTCTGGACAAGGGCGCAGCAAGCTCGCCGTCCCGCTGAGAGGCTGCCCGCGCTGGCCGAAGCCGTGTCGCTGAGGGATGCTCCTGGCCCGGGAGCGGAAAGGCCAGGGAAGAGCTGGGCTTTTCCTGAGTGGAGGCCAGCTCCCTAAGCCGAGCGCCGGTGGGTCCGGAGTGGGCGGGTGGGCAGTGGGCTGTGGGCTGCTATGCCGCACGGCCGGCCGGCTCCCGGCCAACGAAACCTACGTTGACCGTCCCCGCTGGCTGTCACTTTGAAGAGGAAGGTTCTGGTCTGGCTAAGCACCTGCTCTCTGGCCCGACGGTGACACTCACCGTTCTCCTTGTCCTGCTCTGCCTGAGTCCCAAGGAGAGTAAAAATGACCCAAAGTCACGCTGCGGAACCTGCACCGTCAGCTCCCTTGTGCTGGCAAAGGGGCCCAGGAGGGCTCGGCGCACAGGCCGGGCTCCCACGCGTCACACCTCTCGGCTTCAGACAAATGGTCAGTTGGGACGTTCCTGTGCTCCTGTAGTTGTCACAGGCAGCCCCTGACGACGAGGCTGGGCCCTGTGGACTCTCAGGCCCATCTGAACTCTGCCGATGGCCGGCTTCAAGACCCCGAGCCTGGGGCAGCCTCTCCTGACCAAGCAGCCGTGCACGGCCACCAGTTCTTGGCGGCAGCAAGATCCCAGCTCCTGCCCAGGGCAGGGGCGCTGGAAGGGTAGGCCTGGGACCCTTGCCCCCCACAGGTCTCTCTGGGACAGCATGCCCCCACCCCTCAAGGACGTATGTGGACGCGGCGGGGGGCAGTGGGGCAGGACCTGGAGCCTCTGGCCTCCTCCAAGGGGAGAGCCACAGTGGCCCTGCCCGCTGGTGCCTGAGCCCTGAGCGATCAGCCTGGGGCCGCCCTACGCGGCACAACGGGCCCGGGTCGTCCTGGCCTGAAGGGCGGCAGCTGCAGTGTGTGCCAGGATCACCGGAGATGGAGACGGAGACACCGGTGGCTGCCAGACAAAGGTTCTGGCCCGGCCCACCTGCTGGGTGCGGACGTTGCCATGGCAGCAGGAACAGGGTGGGACAGGAGAGACGGGTTCTCTAGGGACAGGGAGGCCTGACCTGGGAGGGTGATAAAGGCCACCTCGTGCTTGGGGACACAGTCTGGCTGGTGGCAGAGCGGGCCTGAGGGGGCCCAGCCTCCAGCCCCCCAGCCCTGGCTGCGGGCAAGGCCTGCCTGGGTGAGGCAGCAGGACAAAGGGCCGTTGTGCTGTGGCTCCTGGCTACTTCCTGCATGGCAGCCAGCCACAGGTGGCCTCAGGGTCTCCGCACCCGACCGAGGCTGACTTTGGCCTGGAAACCAGGCTGATGGGGGCTCCCACCTCCGTGCCAGGGGCTTGCCAGCCGGCTGGGGCTGTGCTGGGGCCGGGGGAGGGCCCCGGAGCCTCCAGAGCCTTGGACTCGGGGCGGGGGGACTCTCCTAGCACTTGGCCAGCTCTGGGTTCTGAGGGCACCCGAGCTCAGAGACGCCTCTGCAGGTCCCTGCACCTCTGGCTGGCACCGGGCACTTGTTTCTCTGCACAGGCTGGGGTCTTCCTGAAGCCCCAGGTTCCTCTGTCTGACTCACCTTCTGGCCATGGCACAGCAAACACCTGGGACAGTTGTGGCTGGACTCTGGGGGGGCCCTGCCAGCCCACACGTGCTCCTCTTGGGCAGCTGTGTCTGGGGTCAATGCCCCTCATGGGAGGGGAGGGGGCAAACACTGCTAGTCACCCCTCTCTCTCTCTCTCTCTCTCTCAGGGGTGTGGATCTGGATGGGGGAGGGGCCCCCTCAGCACTGCCCTAGAAACTGGGAAAAAGGTCAAGTCACAGACTCAGCAGAGCCAGACCCTTTTGTTCAGGGCTCAGACTTGGCGGTTCTGCGCAGGACAAGGGCTCCCCCACAGGGCACTGGCTCTGCCTCCTCAGGACTTCCCAGTGGTGTCGTTCCCAGCAACCATGCCACCCCCCACCCACTCTGAGCTAGCCGATGCAGCAGAGGCGCCTTCCCCCCCAGCGGGGAGGCCTCTGGCTTAGGTGCTCTCTCCTGCCGTGCTGACCGGGCAGCACAGCCTGGCACAAGCAGGCAGGCCCTGCCGTGATTAGATGCTGCACCGAGGGGGTCCTTCTTCACCCACCTTTTGATCGATTTCCACCCCTTCAAGCCCTGGCTCTTCTCACCTGAGACAAGGACCCAGGGACCTGCTCGCCACTCCAAGCTCGGAGCACAAAGGCTACAGCCGGAAAACCCCTCTCTTACCCCAAGGCACCACTCCAGCCCTGCCTAGCCCAGATGGAGGCCTGGTCATCACATGAGGCCTCAGACCTGCCCACAGATCGGGTTAAGTTGGCTCCGCACTGGGGACCCGTCTCCAAATCTCCTGGATAAGTCCTGGTCACCCCTTCCCCCACTTGCCTGCCCTGGACAATGATCTCAGGCCCCAGTGTCCCGGCAGGGCCTGGCAGCGACACCCTCAGCACCCTCAGGCCCTCCCAACTCTGATGCAAACTCCTGTAGTCTGACTCAGTCTTGACCTTGGCCCCTTCTGCCTGAGACCCTGAAAGCACCTGTGTTGTCCCCGAGCCTGTCTTCGCAGGGACCACACTCGGTCATGCCATCCAGATAACACTAGGCCAGAAGTCTGAAAACCTGTGTTCGTTGTCCTTACACACAGCCTCCTGCTAGGTAATTATTTGCCTGATCCTCGTTGTCCATTTCCTTCTTCTTTGGTGCTCATCGAGAGCCCATCCCTGTCTTCCACAGCCACTGGCACTGAGGTCCCCAGAGGCCTTTAGGACGTCAAGTCCCTTGGGCAGCCCTCAGACCTCCTTGACTTGGCCTGTTGGCAGCTGGTCACTGTGTTCTCAGCACCTCTGTGCCACTGGGTCACCAGAGCCCGAGGCATTCTGAGTCTCCCCATCTCTGGGAGGCAGTGCGTCAGGGTGCTAGTGCCATGGGAGGGGAGCAGATGCAGGTAGAGACCAGGGGCCCGAGGACAGAGCCCTTGGCACCCCAACATCTGGAGTTTGGGGAGGACTCAGAACACTATTCCCCAGTGTCCTGTGGTTTCAGCTCAGACATGTGCTGGTTCTGATTAGGCAGGTGGAATTGGGGTGGGAATTTTCCAAGTGGAGATTCCACACTGGCTCTTGGAAGTCGGCAGAGAACCCAGGCAGGAGATACACCTGCTATCTCCTGCTGATGGTGGGAATGGAGGCCACAGTCAGGGTCCACTGTGCTGGGAGGAGTCCCAGGATTCCTGGTTGGGAAGTAGGTGATGGACTCACAGTGGAGACAGAGGAGCAAGAAGGAGAGTGAGGAGCCCCAAAGTCAAGGGCGAGAGAGCCCCATGAAGGAGAATGTGGCCAGTACGGTGGCTGTTGCCTCTCAGCAATAGTGGAAGGCGGAGGCTCTTAGGCCAAACCTGCGCACGGAAAACCAAAACACTAAGCTATCTTGCGAAAGCTTTGGCGAGCCATGGAACCGGTAAAGGGCCTATCAGGCTGCAACCAAGGAAAATCGTGGCCTTGAGAGGCAGATGCACACAAAGCCCACTGTCCTGTTGGGTCAGATGAGAGTTATTGTTCTAACAGTCTTGGGGAGCTGGGGGACATAAATGAAAGTTCAGGGTGCCCACGAAGTGCAGAGGTGGGTCTAACAGGACACCTTCCCTGCAGAGAGCTGGGAGCCCCAAGGTTTCCATTGAAAATGAGGTGTAAGTGCGGCTCAGTTCAAGCCGCAGGGATCTTTCTCAAGTCAAGGTGGTCCCAGACTAGGCAGGGCCCTGGTGGTTGGCAGAAGGAAAACAAATTGGGAGGGCAGAAGGAAAACAAATTTTCAAGTACAACGACTAGCACACAAAGATAACCAGGCATGCTAGAATATAAGACACCGTGAACAAGAACCAGTAGAAACAACAGAGATCAGAAAGACTTGCAAGGACCTCAGATTTGGAAATTATCAGACACAGACTGAGAAAAAATTACTATGTTGAAAAAGAAAAAGATAACAAGTTTAATATCTGCAAGCAGCTGGAACTTATAATAATTATATAGTAGATTTAAAAAAAGCAAATGAACCCTTAGAAATGAAAACATGTAGTAACTACAATTTGAAACTCTATGGATAGGCTTAACATCGGGTTAAAAGTAGGTGAAAAGAAGGGACACCTGGCTGGATCTGTTGTTGGAGCATGTGGCTCTTGATCTTGGGGTCATGAGTTCAAGGCCCACATTGGGTGTATAGATTACTTAAAAATAAAATCTTCAAAAAATAAATAAAATCTTTAAAAATTTTTAACATTTATTTTTGAGAGAGAGAGAGAGAGAGAGAGAGAGCACGAGTGGGAGAGGGGCAGAGAGAGAGGGAGACACAGAATCGGAACCAGCCTCCAGGCTCTGAGCTGTCAGCACAGAGCCCGACACAGGGCTCGAACTCCCGAACTGTGAGATCATGACCTGAGCCAAAGTCAGACGCCCAACTGACTGAGCCACTGAGGTGCCCCATCTTTTTAAAATCTTTATTAAAAAAAAAGTAGCTGAAAAGAAAATTGGGGAATGGAAGATAGGAAAATTGGGGAATGGAAGAAATTGTCCAGAATGGAGGCTAAAAATGGAAAAAAAAAAGACATGAAAACTACAGAAGGGAGGGTAAGATATAAGGGTTTGTATAAAACACAGAATTGAAAGAGAAGAGAATGGAAGACATTAATGTTTGAAAGGAAAGTGTCTGAAAATTTTCAAGAACTGTTGAAAGACATCAAAATACGGATTCAGGAAGCCCAGTGAATCCCCCGTAGGATATATAAACAGAAACCCATACCTTGCCATCCAAGTGAACCCTCCAGAAAACTAAGGACAAAACATTAAAAGCAGCCAGAGAAAAACAAGACCGGCCAAGAGTGGGAGTGACTGCTGATGTCTGGACAGCGCTGATGGAAACAGAGGACAGTGGAAAAAGAACCCAGAGTGACAACAAACCAGAAGGTCTTTCCTCAGAACAAAGATGGAATGCGGCACAACAGACAAAAGTCAAGAAAGAAGAACTGGGAAAATTTGCCACCAACAGCCTTCTATAAAAGCACCACAAAGCATACACATCAGCAGGAGAATGATTCCAGGGAGAAGGTTTGAGGTGTTAAATGTGGGTCAATCTAAATTTACACTCACACGACAGCGATAATAACAATGAGCAACTGAACTCAAAGATCATTAAAATTAAAGTACAAGACAAGAAAAAATGTCCCACTGGTGGCAAAACTGCAGTTGAGTGATGAGTCACAGTGACAACAGGCCTCCCTGACGTGACATGGTGAGGAGGGCACTGCACCTCCGTGGGCCTCCCCCAAAGCCACGCCCCAGTCTAGCCACGAGAAGAACATCAACGCGGCTTCCAGAGACACGTCACTGGCACTTCTCAGAACTGTCAAGGTCAACAAAAACAAGGAGGAACTGTCACAACCCAGAGGGACCTAAGGAAATGTGACAACGAAACGTCAAGTAAGATCCTGAACGGGATCCTGGGACAGAAGGATCATATTTCGGAGAAACTAAGGAAATCTGAATGAAGCGTGGACTTCAGATAACATTATCAATATCGGTTCGCTGTGACCGATGATTCGTACTAGATGGAAACTGCTAACGACGGGGGGAGCTGGGTGTAGGAGCCTGGCACCGTCTTTGCGACTTCTCTGTGTGTCTGAAAATGTTGGAAATAAAAAGTTTATTTAAATATATTTTGAAGATTCCTGCCAGTGACCTTGGCAGGTGTCCTATCTGTGGCCTGGGACCGAAGCAGTTTGCTATGGGTGAGGTGTCAGGGGAAGGTGAGGAGATTGAGACGGGGACGGGAGTGTTTGCCAGAAACGAGCCCTGGGCCCTAAGGCGGGACAGTACTCAGAATGGAGCGGGGGTGGGGGTGGGGGGCTCCGGGTCTGAGGCTGCCACTAAATCTTGGCTGGGGCCATGAGGCAGGGCTGTGGCCAAGGTCCCTTCATCCCCCACCTGCCTGCGGTCAGGCTGGGTTTGGTGTGTGGAACTTGGGGGACCCTGAGTCTGGTCGACCGTGAGCTGAATGTTCCTGGGACTCTGACCCGACACTCAGCGCTTTCACGGTCACCTCCACGTGTGGTCTGTTGGGACCATCACTGGGCGGCCTCTGTACCTGGAGCCTGCTCGGGGCCAGGTCGGGAAGGGCTGCTGGGTCCAGCCCCTGAGAGATCGAGGGGGCTCAGGAGATGGACCTTGCCTTGGATAGCCAAGGGCGGCTGTGTGAGAGGCAAACCCCAGGAGCAGGCCCGAGAGAGGACGGATCTGGGGAGACAGGCGGTCTCAGGTGTCAAGCTGAGGACACAGGCTTCTCTGACTCCCTGTGCACGGGAATCTGCGGCGGTCAGCATCAGAAAGCAGACTCTGATGGGGCACGCTGGCGGGGACCCAGGGGCACCCTGGTGCTGTCCTCAAGTACATCCTGAGCCGAGAGGTTCTGGACAAGGGTACTTCCAGACCAAAACCCTGGGACCGAGCCAAGGACCCTTCCAAGGATGTGCCTGGAACCTTGGAACCGTGGGCACTGAATAAGTTCCCCCCAGTCACCATTCCAGGGGGCTCAGTGGGTTCACAGGCAGCACCTGCCAGAAACAGAGCTTCCGGGAGGGAGCCAGGCAGGGAAGTCTCAGTACAGCTGAAGCAGCCACGGAAATGGAGGTGCAGACCCAGCAGGCACTCAGACCTCTCTGCTGCCCGGCCTCTTGGCCTCCTCTCTTCCAGCCTCCAGAGGGAGCTCTAGAGACTCAGGGTCTGATCGGGGCAGGTGTTCCCTGCCGGCTCTGGCGGGGGAGTCGGGGCGGGTGGGTCCGAGTACCCCGCACTCCCAGAGGCTTTGAGCAAAGACTGGCTTGTGGTCTGAGCAGCTGGTGGGTGCCCCCTTTTGTCCTGAGCAACAAGAACTGACCACAGGCCTGGGACCTTGGCGTCACAAGGAGTGTCTGCACGCTGTCTCCTCAGCCCCTCAGCCCAGGACCCCTCAAAGCCCCTTTGCTGGGGAAGGCTGGGGAGAGGCTATGGGGGAAGGCCAGCTCAGCCCTGCCACACTCTGACCTCAGCCAGTCCACCCCTAGCCCCGCTGACCCCTGGCCTTCCTCTCTGCTTGGCCCTTGTTTCCAACTGGTTTGGCCGGCCAGGCCAAGGCACTGTCAGGGACGGCTGCCCAGCCGAGGAGGTCCCCCAGCCCCCACCTCCGGCGCTGTCACCTAGAGCCATATTTCCTGGTCATAACCGGCAGGTGGCCAGGGCAGATTCCTGACCACCCCGTTGTCTTTGAGGAAGACGACAGGGGCCAGAGCTATGAGGCCCAGGATGGGACAGGGTGCCCAGCGTCAGTGCAGAGCACACGCTGCTGAGTGACTGACAGGCGAAGCTGGGCCCTGCCCTCCCCTGTGGGCTGCGTGGAGACACCTGCTTGCTCTTGACCACCCCCTCTCCCCCGCCAACTGCGAGGAACTGCCTACCCGGCAGGAGATCTGTCCACCTGGGGGTCTCGAGGTGCTGAGGTGCTTCAGGACCCTCAGGTTGCGCTCCACAGGCCTCAGGCATGGAGGGCCCCGGGCAGAGCCAGCCCGAGGGGCTGCTGGACCCCACCTGAGGCTTCCTTCTACCTTTCCTGGCCCTGGCAGCCAAGGTGAAGCCAGAGCTCGTGGGCAGGTGGGGGGTGCTCAGTGGGGCTCAGGGGAGTCCTGAATCCTGGCTCCTCCTGTGTCCGTGGGCCTACAATGCTGGCTGAGCAGGGCCCCGGGGATGGGGGCGCATCTTCCTGCCAGCCGTAACCCCCAGCCTGCCCTGCCGGGACTGAGCCGCTCCAGACCGCAGCAGGTGCCCCCGGACTCATCCTGCTGGGAACCTGAACTCCACCTGCCCTCTTCTGCCCTGCGGGGCCTACGCCAGCTGGGCCTGGCCTAGGTTCTGGTGTTTAGGTGAGGCCAGGCCCAGTGATTCAGTGGCCTCTCAGGAAGAAACCGGGAGCCTGGAGGCCCCGGGGGAACTTTTCCCAGATGTGGAATACGACCTGGGCATCTGTGTTCGCTGCACAAACAGGGCGTGGCCACAGGCCCGAGGTCACACAATCTCCCAGGGAGACAGGTGGCTTGGCCTCACCCCCCGCCCCCACCGCCTTGGCCAAAGCTGGAGGTTTATGAATGCCATGTTGCTCCTGAGAACCCACAATCTGTGGGCATCAGCCCCACACTGAGCACTCAGGAAAGGAGGCCTGGTCTAAAGGGGCTCCCATCTTCCGGCTGCAAAGAGAGCCTGAGACTTGGGGACAAAGCAGACTAGGGACCCCAGGACTCCACTGCGTTCCCCCAGCTGTGCAGGAACCCTCTGGAAAAGGGCCTGTAGCTCTTGCACTCAGAGCAGACCCTCATTTCTCCACCACACAGCTGGGTCTAGAGCAGCAGCGGGAAAGCCTCCAGTGCAGACTTGGCCCCCTGGTGGGGGGGTGTCTCAGACCAGATCCCCAGGCCTCTGCCTCGTTCCGGGGAAGCACCAGGTGCCCTCCTAGCCCTCACAGCCCTGAGACCACTACAGCCCCCAAACCAACCTCTTCCAAACTCGGGATTCCCAGGCCCCTCCTGGCCTCACCCCCATGTGGTACTGGGCCCCCCAAGCCGCCAAAGTCCCCTCTTTCCTGGTGTTCCACCTCCTGTCATCACCTCCTCACCCATCACCTGCACCTCTAGACGCCTTTACTCCGTGCTTTTCAATGCCCCCGGTCCTAATTCTTCAATGGTATCAGCGACTGCAGCCCTGAACCCCCGTTCCCAGCTCCTCTCCACCGCAGGCCTCCAGAATCTCCCAGAGCAGGGGTCCTCCCTCCTGCCCTCACTCCCCGAGGCCCCCTTCCTGGCACGGGCCTACTAAAGCCTGAGGAGGGCCCAGCCCTGTCTGCGACCTTATTTTGCTTTATCTCAAGTCTTTCCTTTGTGGCATTTTTTCCCTTTTTATTTTGAAATAATTTCAAACTTACAGAAAAGTTGCAGGTACAATACCGTCTCAGTCCTCTCGGGCTGCTGTGACGCATCACCACAAGCCGGGCAGCTTAGACAATGGACATTTGTTTCCTACAGTTCCTGGGCCTGTGAGGTCTAATATCAAGGTGCCAGGAGATATGGTGCCCGGTGAGGCCCCTTCCGGGCTCGCAGACCTTCTCACGGTGGCCCCACAGCCTCTCCTTGGTGTGTGCAAGCAGAAAGGGAAGAGCCCTCGGTTTAGAAGGACACTAGTCTCACCACGGGGCCCACCCTCATGACCTCATCTAACCTGATCTCCTCCCAAAGACCCCCCTCCCTATACCAACACATTGAGGGGTTAGGGCTTCAACACACGGATTTGGGTGCACCCCAATCCATAGCAAGTATATTTGGATGAACCCCACTCCATAGCAAGTATTGGGAGTTTCTTCTAGGACACTTGAGAGTGAGTTGCTGGCTGGATGCCCCTCACCCCTGACCTACAAGCAAAGATACCGCCACCCCTACCAAAGCACCACACGGCCACCGAGCCTGGGAATTCTCGTCACCTGCCCCATGCCCTCCAGGCTGGTCTCAGACCCTGTTGACCAGTTGTCCCAGTGCTGTCCTCCCAAAGGATCTGACCCAGGACCGTATGCTGCACTGAGCTGTGGTGTCCCCTAGTCTCAGTTGGTCCAGAACATTCCTCGGCCTTTTCCTGACTGCCGGGACCCCCTTTGAAGGCTCCAGGCCCATCCTTCTGCACAAAGTCCCTCCGTGCAGGGGTCTGACAGGCTGTGCACCCCTGGCAGTGGTCACAGCAGAGGCTGTGGCTTTGCTCACTGGTGGTCGGGGCTGGCAATTTTCTCCTCCGTGGCTCTTCTGAAAGGAAAAGTGGTCCCCTGCCCTCCCCCCGCACCTCACGCATTCCCATTCATTGACCGGTTACCCTCTGTCACTGTCATCCAGGTCTGTTCTGGCCGGGATGCTGCCAGGCTGCCTCAGCGCGGCCCTAACACGTGTTTCTCCCAGTGGCTGCGTGCCTTTCGCTGGGCAGTGAGCCCTGCCGGCCCGTCTCCTCCTGCCTCCTCCTCCCTGCTTCCAGCACTGAGTTCTCAGCCATTGTCCTCAGCCTCCTGCCCTTGACCTTCTGACACCATGGGTCCGCAGCTCCATCTGGAAGCATTTCTTTCATTGGCTTCCAGGAACCCCTGCTCCCGTCCCCACCTTTAATCTGGCCAGGCCCCAGTCTGTCCATGTCTCTGTCCCCCTCCCCCACACCCTCTCCAGTCACCAGACCGAAGAGTCGTCATGCCGACAGCTCCCAAACGCACTACCCGCCTGCCACAGCGTGTCCAAGAGCCATGACAGACCGGTCTGGACCTGCCCCATGTCTACCAGGGGCCCTCCCATCTCCTTGCACCCTCTCCGGCCGCAGCCCCTAGGAGAGCTGGCTGGACCTTCTTAGTGCACCCAGACCTGGGGGTCCTTCTGACCTGTGTCGCTGCCTGCTCTGACCGCCACGGTCTCTCCTGGGTCAGTGCTGTGATCTTGACTGGCCCCTGCAACTGCCCTCAAAGGCTGTAGGCTCAGCCTCACCCACAGCACGTGGAGACACGCTGTCCCTGGTCCCTGGCAGCACCCCCCCCCCAACCTCTGACTCAGAACTTGCCACAGCCGGGCCCACATCACCCCACCCCATCACCCCTGCCACGTTCCCGGCCTCTTCCTGGGGGTTCCTTGTGGCACCCTCACCCTTTTGGCTTCTTTGCTCACGTATTACCTCTCAGTGAGACCCAGACATCTGCTAACTTCCAGCGGGGCCCGCACTCTACCCAGCACTTATGTGCCAACCACGCGCACAGTCTGAGGTAGGTCTCGTGACCGGGCTGCAGTTTTGTTCAGGGCTGACCAGGAGACTGGGTGAGAGTGCACACAGATGGCACCACGGGCATTTGCAGAATGGACGAATGAACGCTGCTGGAGTGTCAGCTCTGTCTGGATCTCCAGGTGCCCTTCAGGGACACTCACCACTGGGCGGGGGAATGCCCGCACTTTGGGGTCAGAGGACAAGGGTCAGGTCTTGGGTGCAGGACCCAAGAGCGTCAGTTTTTGTGTCCCTCCCAGGCTGGCACCAGGCACCATTGAAGTCGCTGTGACCTTTCCCCACGTGGAGGCAAAATGACAGCAAAATGCCCAAGGTCAACTTGTAACCAGGGCTGGCTTTATTTAACAGTGGCCTTGGAGCTGACCCTGGTGCTGACCTCCTTCCTCTCCTGCAGGCAGGGGCTGCCCAGGCGCTGGCCTCCACCACAGGAGTTGGAGCAGAAGGCCAAGCCCCCTTCTGAGGCTTGGCCCAGGACCACATGGGCAAGTCTGTCGTGTGCAGGAAGAGCTCTTGGAAGATGCCAGACGCCCCAGTGGCTCTACCAACAGGGGCGACCTTGTGTCCTGGGGAACCCAATTTGGGGAGAACCCACTCTGCCCCCCCCACCCCCGGGGCCACAGGGCTGCGGAAGCATTTGTGTGGTGGTTCAGATTTGCGTTCCAAATCGGCAGCTGCAGCAGGCATTAGCATCTAATTTGAGTGAAAATTCTCACATTCAGGGGAGAGGGTCGGGCTCCAGAGCCCACCCCACAGCCAGGCTAAAGTGATGTTGAGGGGCTTTTGCAGCGTGGGGGAACTTGCCCACCAGCCCCCAGACAGTGCTGGGTGGGGGCTCCCAGGGGCTCCAGGGGCTCCCACCCTAGCCATAGCCTTCCTAGGGGCTTCCCTGGCTGGAGACACGCTGCCCCTCTTCTGGAATGTTCTCCTTCTCTCTTATGGGTTTAGCCTCTGAAACTTGGGGTACCCCACCCCTCCGCTGGCTGTAGGCCCCACGAGCCTCCAGGTGTCCCCAGTGCTGACAGGAAGTGAGGGCTCACGAAATCCTGATCCGAGGAAGGAGGGGGACAAGGTCAGGTGGGGTCAGTGAGAAGGTCAGCAAGAGAGTCAGGTGGGGTCAGCAAAGAGGTCAGATGAGGTCAATGAGAATGGCAGGTGGGGTCAGCAAGGTCAAGTGGGGTCAGCAAGAAAGTCAGATGAAGTCTGCAAAAGGTCAGCAAGGTCAGGCGGCATCAGGGAGGAGATCAGGTGAAGTCAGCAAGAAGGTCAGGGGGCTCAGCGAGAAGGTTAGGGGAGCTCAGCGAGGTCAGGCGGTCAGCAAGAAAGTCAGCGAGGTCTGATGAGGTGAGAGGGTCAGGAGGGGGTCAGCCATGAGGTCACATGAAGTCAGCGAGGTCAGGCAGGATCAGTGAGGAGGTCACTCTGGGTTGTGGGGCCTCTCCCCCATCCTTTCCCTGGGGTCCCACCTGGGGATGCCCCATCCTGCTCCTGGGGGGGGGGGTTGTTTCTGTCCATTTCCTGTAGGGGCCTGTCCTATGGGGCTTCTTCTCCGGGTCCAGCTGGGGAGGGACTGGAAGTATAGGTCTTGGCCTGTGTCCCAGGTTAGATGCACATATGACTATAGGGAGCAGGGAACTAAGGGCTTGTCTAGAGGGGTGTGGGGGTGACCTCTAAGAAGGAAACTAGGGGTGCTGTGGGTGAGGCCCCTCCTAACTTTCTGGGGGCCCTTTGGCAACAGACGCCCTGAGCCAAGGGGGAGATCCTGGTGCCACAGCCAACTCTTCCCGTAGATGCTTATCTGCAGATAAGCAGAAATGAGGACATTGTGTCCCCACGTTTTCTGCTTCAAGGTGGTCAGAAGGTTCCGGGGGCTTTGGGGAGAGGTACCTGGGAGGTACCTCTCAGAGGGTGATGGGGAGCGGGCCCGCAGAAGGCCCTGGGCCCCTCTTGCTCCCGTGGAGGGTGGGCAAGGGGTCAGGAAAGGTCATGGATCCTGGCGGAAGCCAGGGTTACTCTGAGAGGGCTTCAGGGAGTCGGTGGCCTATTTGGGAAATTGTTCTGGAACCAGTCTCTGGTTTGGCCTTGTCCCTATCAAGTCTGAGCAGACTGCCTTACAGACCCTAGAGAAAGAATCATCCAGAAACCCCATATTTATCAGGTAAGGTGGCATCAGGGGACAAGCGGTGGTTGTGACAATCCCGAGGGGGGCAGAGCCCGACCCACACCGCCAGGCGCCCTCACCCCCGTGGAGCAAGGCAGCTCCGGCCTGGGGCGGGGAGCCTGGGCCTTCAGGGCAGGGCGCACCCTGTGCCTAAGGTGCTACTGGGGCCCCCGAGGGGCCCCTTGTCTGATGCAACCCCAGCACCAGGAAAGGCAGGCGTCAGCTGGGCTGTTGTCACGGCAGGGAGGGAGCTCCGCACTCCTGCACCCCCTGGCGCCCCCGGGCCCCGGGGGTGGGGCCTGCCCTTGGCTCCCGCTGGCAGAGGCCTGAGCCCACCTGGGGGCCCTGGCGTGGTGAGGTTCCTTCTGCATCTCCAGGTCCTTGGGGCCCGGCCGAGTTGTCTGGGCCGTGGACCAGCTGCCCTCCCCGGTCCCCCTCCAGCGGAGAAAGCAAGCTAACGAGGCCACTGGGCCCAGCTATCCCCCTCCACCTGGGTAATTGGTCTCCAAAGGCAGAAAAGTGTCATGGAGATGCCTGAGGCTGCCACCAGGGATGGGGCTCGGGAAAATTACCACCCTCTTTTTCCACTCGTTGGAGTCTAATTGTGCTCTGGGGCCGCCCACCCGGCACCAAGCAGATTTGTTTTTCAGACACACACGAGGGAAGCCTGGCTTCCCTGTTTCCAGGGGCACAGATGCCTTCCTGAGCTGAGCCTTCCAGGGCCCATCCACACAGAAACTGGGGGGCAGCCGCCTCAGGAGTGAGAGGGCCCGGTGGCCCCAAGCAACACCTGGATCCTATTCTGATGGGATTTGGTTTGATGGGAGACGTGTTTACCAAGGGAGTATTTTTTAATTGAGGTGAAATTCACATAGCATAAAGCTCACCATTTTACAGTGAACAACTCAGTGGCATTTAGTGCTCTCACGATGTTGTACAACCACCGTCAGCATCTAGTTCCAGAACACTTTAGCCCCCTGAAGGAAGACCCACCAGGTAGCCCCCTGGCCCCAGGAGCCCCCAATGTGCCTCTGTCTCCATGCGCTGGCTGGTCTGGACACTCCTATCAGTGACCCCCACAGCGGCATTGGTCCCGCCACCCTCCCTGTGCTGCTCACCGACGCCAGCAGGAGACCCCCCCCACCCTCTTGCCCACCCTTCGGGTCGGACAACAGGAGGCGTGGAAATCCATCCACAGACGATTTGTTCACAGTCTGGGCCCTGACCTGTGGGCAGCAGAGGGAGAAGCCCTGAGGGGGAGGGGTTTGGGGGAGGAGCCACTGCTCCACAGGATGGGGCCGGGGGGGGGGGGGGGGCGAGGCTACCGGGAGGGGGTGACGCAGCACAAGGGAAGCCGGTGGCCTGGGGTGCAGTGGACGCAGCACAAGGGAAGCTGGTGGCCTGGGGTGCAGTGGAAATCCGAGGCAGGGCCGGCAGGGTTGGGAGGATGCACAGAGGACGCAGCTTTGGGAAACTGTGACATGATGGCCACCCAGACGGACCCCTAGGGTGTCAGTGGCCCGAGGACCAGCTCCCATGGGACTCTCGGGTTCGAGAGATCGTTTGTGAAGAGAATCTATGCCCTTCGACAAGCTCGCTGGGCACGAGAGGGGCAGCGGTCGGGAAGGAGTCTGAGCTATTGTAACAAGGTGCTGAGGGTTCACCCCTGAGAAGGGTCAGGGCTCGGCTGAGCCTTCGGCTGTGCCTCGACACTTTGCTTAGAACAGTGGGGGTGGGGGGTGGGGGAGGGCATCTGGGTGGCTCAGTTGGTTAAGCTTCTGACTTTGGCTCAGCTCATGATTTCACGGCTCATGGGTTCAACCCCCACCTTGGGCTCTGGGCTGACAGCTCAGAACCTAGAGCCTGCTCCGAGTTCTATGTCTCCCTCTCTCTCTGCCCCTCCCCTGCTCGTGCTCTGACCGTCTCTCAAAAATAAACAGCAAAAACAGACCAAAAAAGAATTGTTGGTGAGATTGCTGTCACAGCACCTGTGGCTCTGCTGGGTCTGGATTGGCCTTTCCAAGACACTCGGTAACTCTGTCCCAGGATTCCGGCATAGCTGGAAGGGCCAGGGGCTGGGGTGTAGCAGCGGGGAAAGAAGGGCTCTGGGGACCGGCCTGGGCCTGCCTGTCAGTGGGAGGAAGAAGAGGCAGACGTGGCCGCTGGTGCACAGGTGCTGGGACCTGAGGCGTCCCAACCGCATCAGAGGACAGCGTGAGGGGGGAGGGCGATGGAGGGAGCTAGACCAGTGGGAGAAGGTCACTGTGACCTTGGCGGGAGGGAGGAGCCAGGCTACGAGTTCTAGAAGTGCTGAGGGAGGAGGCAGTGCGTTTTTTTGTGTGTTGCAGAGGAACAGGTTGGAACTGGAGACATCACTGTGGCCAAGCAGGGTCTTGTTTAAAGTTTATTTATTTTGAGAGAGACAGAGAGAATGGGGGAGGGACAGAGAGAGAGAAAAAATCCCAAGCAGGCTCTGTGCTGTCAGCACAGACTCGGGGCTCGATCCCATGAAACGTGAGATCATGACCTGAGCTGAAATCGAGAGTCGGATGCTCAGCTGCCTGAGCCCCCAGGTGCCCCAAGGAGGGTCTTGTTTAGAGACCTAGGGAACCAAGGGAGCTGGCACCTTCCGACACTGGGGCAGGGCGGGACCCCCAAGGCTAGGGAGGAACAGCATAGATGGACCCATGAAGGGCACTGACCAGGGCGAGGTGGGGGGTTCACAGGCTGCAGGCCTGTTCATGGAGGCTTGGGTTGTAGGGTGGGGCAGAGAGGCCTCTGTGAGGGCAGCACGTAGTGGGAGGGTGTAGGAAGGCCTGTTACACAGAGGGTGGACCCTCGTCCCTGACCGGTGGGGACAGGAGTGGGTACAGTGAGCCCTGTTTGAGAAGCAGGGCTGTGTGGGTGAGGGTGGAGGAAGTGGGCGTGGTCATCTGCGATGGGGCCCTGGGCAGGGGCATGTGCCCCTGCTCAGCTCTGGACCTGGAGTCCGGGACACCTGGGGGCCTTTGAGGAGAGGGAATGGGGACAGTCTGAGGGAGGAGCCCAGGGCTGCTTTGATGACAGTGATGGGCCAAAATCCTGCCCAGCCAGATGGAGCAGGTGGGCTGGGCAGCGCCTCAAGTCCTTTCGGAAAGTGGACCCTGCCCCCACCCTGGGTCTAAGTGGAGTCTGGGGGCGGCAACACAGGCCCCTTTCCGGTGCCCGCACCTGTACCATGGGTGGGGCCTCCTCTCCTCCCCCATGCTGTGGGCCTCTGGTCTGGCTGAGGCTTGGGACCTGACCCTATGCAGTGCCTCGGGGATCCCTGCATCACATTGGGGTGCATGGTCCTCCAGGGCCCCGCTCATTTCTGCCTCAGGATCGGGTGAGGGCTGGGCCAGGGTCCCAGGGATGTGGGAGCCTCTTGAAGACCCTCGGTCCCATTGGGTTGTTTACTGGCCTTGATTGATGGGTGTCCTGGCGGCCAGAGGTTCCTCCTGGAGCCAGATGTAAAGAGACGTCTCCGGGGCTTCTGTCTCTGGGGGTGGGGGTGAGGGCTGGATGCCTAACTAACCTGTCAGGGGCTACTGGACTGCAAAGCTGGGTTGGGCAAGACACCCCATGGCCTGTGCTGGAGACAGAGTATGGCCACTCAGCCACTGAGGCTTCTGGAACCATCCAAGCAAAGTGCAGATGCGTCTGCATCAAGTAGTGATAACCAGGAAAGCTGGAGATCACACGAACAGAAGTCACTCGCAAGCAGCCTTGAGTAGTGGATGGGGGGCGGGGGGCGGGTACAGGTAACGTGGGCGCCGCGGGCGAGTCCAGTGACTAACCTTAGGGGGATGTCGTGCCCTCGTGGGGCATTCCACACCTCAAACCTGCCTCGGCCACAAGGCACCCACGGCAGCCCTGTCCAGCAGACCCGGAGCTTGGGGTGAAGCAGGAGTCACTAGGGGACCCAGGGGAGGTCCCCGTGCCTGGAATGCTCAGCAGGTTCTCTCACCCTCATTCTGACTTGAGCCCTGAAGCTGCTGCTTCAGAGATGGGGGCCCAAGGCAGAGGGTACCCCATACCCCTCACCCTGGCTGCTCTGCTGCCCTCAGGGGGCCCAGGGAAGCTGCCTGAGCCTCTCAGGCTGAAACCAGACCTACCCCTGAAGGCAGTTCTCCACCTGATGCACAGGGATCCCTTGCCCCACGCCCACCCCTGGTTAGCATCCTGGGAAGCTCCCCAAGTCCTGGCCCCACCTGCTCCCCACGGGGCACAGATCACTCTCAGGAGTGTGCCTCTGGGCTGGGCTCTCCGGGCAGCACACCTTGGACAGGGTGTGAGATGCTGGAGGTCACGTGCTCACCCCAGGGCGTCACCCCAGGGCACGGCCTCTTGTCCGAAAAGCTCCCCCACCTGGCCGTGCCTCCCTGGGGGCATCGCCCCTCAGATCTCACTCTACGGACTCCCAGAGACTCCCTCATGTGTCCCCCCAACTCTGCCTGGGTGTTGAGAAGCACTGGGATCACATGGGGGCACCCCAGGCCCTGTGTCTAGGGTGGGGCAGTAGAGGGGGCAGCTCCTAGCCCACCGCCACTCGGCTGCCGCCCCTGGGCCCAGCTCACTCTGGCTGCCCTCCCTCCTCAGGGTCACATGGGGGGTCCTCCCTCCCCGCCAAGCACGGTGCCCCTTTAGACATGGCCCACACCCCCATCATCAAACATCCACGGACGGGGTCACCTCCGTCCCTTTGGGTTCCAGGTCACCTATCCTGCTCTCTGAGGGGGTGGCTCCCATCCGGGGTTGCTGCCCCCGGACCCCCCTGAGGCATCGACTTCTTCCTCATGTCTGGGCCCCAGGCCAGCTCTGGTCAGGCGAGAGTACACGTGTGTACACGTCAACACCCGTGTGTCCTGTGGACGGACTCCGGGAGCATCTGCGAGGGGCTTGTCTGGGGTCCCAGGGTCCTGAGCAGACTCCGTGTCAGGCGCTGAGGTCAGGATTGGGGTGCGGGTAGGGTTCACGAGGAGAGGCTCGCACACGGGCGTGCAGCGCGCGTGTGGAAACGTAGGCGAGCATCCGTAGGCAGGTAGACAGGTGTGTGGCACGGACGTTCACGTGCGGGGCTGCACACACGTGCACACGCAGCGTCCCCAGGACTCTGTCCCCGCTTCCCGATGCCAGGTGGTAACAGCGAGGGAGGGATGGCATTGGGCCATTGAGGGTGCAGCTCTGCCCTCAGAGGAGCAGGGCGGCGGCGGGGGGGGGGTTCCACCTGGCAGGAGCCTCTGTGCTTCTGACTGTTTGCAAGGGAGGCTTTCTGGTTCTTTTCCTTAGGGAGCCCCAGAGGAGACCAGCTCGGACCCCGGGCCTTGAGCAGGAGGGTCTGTGGTGGCTGGGAGGGGCCTCGGGCAGGGGCTGGCCGGGAGGGGCCTGAGATGCCTCCCTGTGGGGGGGGGGGGGGCGCGGGGGGCTCTGCAGGGCCAGAGTGGACCAGGAGGAGGCTGGGGGTGCGGTGGGAGTTGGGCCTAGGTCAGCTCACCCCAGGCAGCTGTGGGGAGGCCCCCGTTGTCAGATGCCTGCTCCCCCAAGTCTCTCACACCCCAGTGCCATCCCCATCCTGGGGAACAAAGCTGAAAGGGAAGAGCGGTCTAGGGACATCGGCCCTGACCGGTGCCCAGTAGGGAAGGAGCAAGTCCCCGCTTCCGGGAGATACGGGTGCAGGACCAGAAAGACAGAGGAGCAGACCCACAAGACGTGGGATTTCGTGCAGGAAAAGGAGGAGCTGGTGATTCACCCCCTGGGGGTGGGGGGCGCAGAAGAATGTAGAGCTCTCCTGACAGCGTTCACAAGATAGGACACCCAGAGCCCAGTGCTGCAGGGAGGACGGGTACAAAGCTGACCACATAGCCTATTGTACAATACAACGCAGTGTGAACACTCACAAGAGGCAAAACACCCAGATACAAAGCACTGAGAAAGGAAAGACACCTGAGCAAACTTAAACTTCAAGACAAGGCTGGCAGAAGGGTTGTAACGAGTCCCACGGGATCAGGGGAGACTGTGCCCACCTCCTCCCACCCCATCCTCCCCCTCAAGGGCACCCCCGGGCACGTTCGCTGGAGATGCCTGGGGGTGTCCTGGCTTTTGCTCAGGACCCAGGAGTCCTGAGGCCACCCCGCCGCCACCCGACGCTCCCTGCTAAGCCTCCTTCCGTTGTGAGGGACACCTCTCCCCCTTGTCCTTCCCCTTCTCTGCCTTTTGTCTTTTCCGAAGCAAATCCCAGCTCCGGGCCTGAAGCGGAAGCGAAAAGCAGCCCTGAGTGACCGCAGCCGCCGGGAGCCCAGGAGGGCGCCGCTGTCGCCAGGAGCCCAGGAACTGCGGCTGGAGAGACGCTGCCTTGGTTTCCGGGCTAAGGCCTCGTGCCGTCAAGAAGCCGCCCATAGAAATGCAGCACATCTCTGTCTAAACACAGAGCAACTACACTTTCATTGGCGGGTCCTGCCATCTTGGACCCCAAGTTCTCCTCCACGCGCTGCCCATAACCTAACGCCAGCAGCCACCGCTCGGGGCGCCCTGCCGAGCTCCAGAACCCAGATCCCCAGAAGCTAGGGCCGGGCCATCTGGTGACCTCCCCGGCAGCTGCCACGCTCAGGACAGTGCTGACCCCAAGCTGGAGAGAGCTGTGGTCCCGGCCGGGCAGCGAGCGGACTCCCGGCCCACAGACTCCTAGCGGAGAGGGCAAAATGGGGTGTCTCGCTCAGGTCAAGCCAGAGCCTGCGTCAAGCAGGGACGCAAGTAGTGAAGGGTACCACAGCTACCAGATCTCAGGGAGACCCGCACCGGCTGACGACACCCCAGGACTGATAACAGGCGGAAGCAGAGGAGGCCTGCAGGGGCCCCAGACTGATTAAATCGGAGTTTTGCTCTGTGTGCTGTGTGAGAAGCCAAGTTTAATCACGTGGTGAAATGTCATCGAGTTTGGAATCCTGAACTTGCTTTATAATTGTGACTAACTCTGCCTTCCGACTGGGTAAGGCTGACCTGGCGGAAAGACCCAACTTGCGTGTGCGCCTTCCTAGCGTGCTCATGACACCTGGGCAGGACGGCCCCTCTGTCCTCCGTGCTCCAGGGGCTACCACGTGGGCCAGGAGCACAGCTTTTGGCCACCGTTCTGTCCCTCCCTTCAAGAAACGCAGCGCTGGCCCCACTGTCCTGACTTCGGGGGCTAGCACGTATTTGCTTGACACGAAGGGCACTCAAGACGGCTGCCACCTACCACCTAAGCAAACGAGGCTTTAACACCCGTCACCAGGGAGGACACAATCCTGGGCTGAAAGACGCTTCCTTTAAATTGCACACGCTCGAACTCAGCTTTCTGGAAAATCCACTGCATTCCATAGACTAGCAAAGCCAGGGCTGGCCCTGCTTGGGAAGGGCCTGTCTCGGCCCTGACCGGGGCCCTCCCGCGTGCCCCCTGTGCCTGGGCTCCTGCTCCACGAACCCACAGGGCTTGGAGCTCCCTGCCCCTGTCTCTCAGGGGTTCCCCTACGGTGCCTGCCCAGAGAACGAGGTTGCTGAGTTTCCAGATTGTGATGGAAGCTCAGGGAAGCGGTCAGACCCAGGGAGAGGAAGGGCCACACCCTGTTCTGAGAAGGTGGAAAGCAGGAAGGAGCTCATGGCTCCCAGCCAGGCGGAGCCCGTGTGGGTGGGACGGGCCTGGCCTGGCCAGCCGGTGAGATTGGCGGCGGGTCAAGACCGCTCCAGTCCTAGTGAGACCCAAGAAAGCAAAGCCTGTGTGTGGTTCTCTGTGAGGCTGATATAGTCAGTGTGCTGCCTCCCAGTGCCCCCCACCCCCCATAGACGAGCAGGAGGCCTGAAGACCACGGTGGGGGTGGGGGGCCACCTCTGGAAATGAACTGAACGGGGTGAGAGGTGGATGGCCCAGGACAGGGCCAGAGGACACTGCAATGCTGGTGCCTGGCTGCCAGCTCCAGATGCACATTCCTCTGTGTGTGTGCACGCCGGTGGCTGTACATGGGGGATATGGGGGGTTGGGAGGGGGTGACCTTGTGTACGTGTTACTGGACACGTGTGTGACTAGCGTGTGCGTGAGACAAACCTGAAAGGGAAGAGCGGTTTGGGGACATCGGCCCTGACAGGTGTCCAAGAGGGAAGGAGCAAGTCCCCGAATCCCAGAGATACGGGTGCAGGTCCCATATGCGGAGCCCGGAGGAGGAAGGCAGTTGGAGGCACGAGGAAGGGGACTGGGAGGGGCCCAGAAGGGCAGGGGGTGCGGGTGGCCCAGGCTCCTGACCCTCTGGGGGTGGGCTGTGCCTGAGAGGCCAGAGAGACCCCAGCCCTCCTTCCCACTAATGCTGCTTGTGTCTCCCCCTTCCGTCAGCTCCTGTGACAGAACACCCTGAACCCTTCCTCAAGGTCACAGCGATTTGGACCCAGGCCCAGAGGCTGTGCCACAGCCCTGAAGCGGGCCAGCTGGGGGTTGGAGGGGTCCTTTCTCCAGGAAGCCCCTCCCTCTGTAGGTCCCCAAAGCCCCCAGGGGGATGCTCCTGCATTTAGGCTGGGGGGGGGGCGGTGCCTGGGACACTGCAGGTGGCCTAGTCCCCCGAAGGACCCACACAAGGCCCACTGCAGAGGGCTGGGGAGCTGAGGACCACAGGATCCAGGCCTTGTGATGGGGGGGGGGGGGCCCACGACCCAGCACAGGGCTGGGGAGGCTGGGGCTGTAAGGCGCCTGCCCTTCTCCAGGAAACCAGCTCCGAAGGGGTGATAGGGACACATGGGCGCGCCATGAGAAGCATGCTTGCCTGCCTTCCCCAGGCTCCCCTTCTGTCCACGGCGCAGCCTGAGAGGCTGGGGAGGGGCCCATGCAGACGTGGGGCAGGAGGCTGGGGCAACCTCGGGCCTCTTAACCCCACACTCACATCTTCCCGCCGGGTCCCCCCCCCCACCTCACCGCCTCGCACAGACCAGGGCAGGGGGTGTGGACACCCCGCCTGGAGGATCCGCCCCTCAGAGCCAGCGCAGGCAGGGGCGGGCCACCCGCCTTTGTCTCCCACACCTGGTGGGGCTCGGGTTTCCTTATGCAAAGCTGGGCTTCCCACCCACCCTCCCAGGATGGGCCCAGTCCCCAGGGTGAGGCCACCACAAAGCACCCTGCTTGCTTTGTTAGCTGGAAAACCAAAGAAGAGGCGGGGCTGAGGGGTCGAGGACAGGTGCCCGACTCCAGAGGCCCTGGTGCCCGTGAGTTTGCAGAGGGAGTGGGAGGAGGGCTGCCTTGGTCCCCCTCCTAGTCTCGATTGGACCCAGCCGACCAGCAGGAGTGAGGCCGCTATCCCCACAAAGGTGCATGTGGCCAAGTACTCAGGGCAAATTGAACTCCTGGGCCTGGGACAGGCCTCTGGCCCTCTTGCCGCCGTAGGTTTGCCACCCCGCCCCCAGGGTCCCAAGCAGATCGGTGGGGAGAGGGTTAAGCTGGCCTGGGTGGTGCACCTCTGTTTGCAGGAGAAATGCACCTGCTCCCGAGTTAATCCAGACAAATGAAGGTGAGACTGCATGAGTCCCCCAGAAGAGAGATCCGCCCTCCTGTCTGTCTCTGGCAGCCTCACCTAGGCAGAGGCACTCGTCTCCACCCCAGAGCCTGCTCCCACCCGCTTCCGGCCTTCCGGGCCCAGAGGGCGGGACGCAGGCGTCTGTGCACATCAGAGAAGTTCTGTATTTGGGCTGTACCAGCAGGAGTGCAGCCTCAGCACCGTGCCGCCCCGCCCCCCTGCCGGCAGCCGTCCAGGCCCGGAGCCCTGCACCCCAAGAGCTGAGACCCCCATCCCGCGCTCTGTGCCCCCTTTGTTGTCTGGGAGTGACGGGAGCCGTCCCTCAAGGTAAAGGCCCTCGTGGCACCCACAACACTGTTGCTTCAGACACACAGCAGAGACCGGGGCTCCCTCTGCGGCTTGACAACTGACATCCCACGGGCCACCAGCAGCCTCTCCAGTACAGGTACCTCTGACCCACCTCACTCTGCTACAAGGTGGCCACAGCTGCAAATCGCTCGCCCCCCCCCCCCCACCGCCAGCCCAACCCAGCCTGTCCACCTGGTGTGCCCAGAGCCTGGTCCCACGGTCCCGCAGTCCTCCACTCACCAGCCCCCAGACACTGTGTCCTACAGGCCTCTGCTCAGCCCAGACCTCCAAGGGCTGCCTCCTGCACCCCCCCAGCACCCCCCTGTGTTTCTCAGCTCTGCCTGCACCCCACGGGTTGCCCCTGCCCCACCTCCCCAGGGCACAGAGAGCTGCGGAGTAAGTGGCTCTCTTGGCCTCGGAGGATATGTGTGGGCACAAAGCTGCGGATGTGGACCCCCCTCCCTTAGTTCCCTCTATGGGCACCCGGGAGCTGAGGAGGGGGCCATGGCAGGCCCTCAGCCCAGGCTTGGGCACGCACCGTTACCCCTGTGGCCACAGGCCACAATGACCCCGAGGCCCTGTGTGATTCACATCCCACACGGGAGCGCGTCAGGAGGACAGGGAGTGGCTTAGGAGACACTCCCGCCTGCGGATTATTACGCCTCCCACCTCAGTGTTCACTGGCTGCACCCGGCGGCTTGAGATCCTGGTGGGTGTTTTCACTGTGGAAATGGGCAAATGCCACAACCGGGTGCCCACCCCCGGGGCCAGCTGTTAAACATTCACCAGCTTACCATGGCCTGGGACATCCCACTCCCTGGAGAGGGAGGTGGCAAGACCTTCCAGTCCCTGCCCAGGAAGTTGTGGACGGGGTGTGAGGGCACTGGCCTCGTGACCCAAATGCCCTTGGGCAGCCTTCGGCCTGGTCAGCAGGACGGTAGGAGCAGTGGACAGTGGCCTTGGGACCTGGTTTCCCACAGAGCCCTGGGGGATGGTCAGAGGCTGCAGGCGGCACACCGCTTTGGGAGGTGGGGTCACAGAGAGGGGCTCTCCCTAAACCCTCGGAAGCCACAGGCATGTTGGTCTGGGCCTAAGTTGGAGCAGCCCTCTGGTGGCACTGCTGGAGGGGAGTGTGATTATGGTCAGGTGGCCCACCCGCCCCTCCACACCACTCTCTTCCGGCCTGGAGGAAACCTGGTTTAAAAAAAGCCATGCCCCCTCACAAATGGGACACTGATGAGGCTCGGGTTTGAGCCAAGGTCAGTGTCGGCCACAGATTGGGCCCCAGCCTCCATCTGTCCTCTTCCCTGGCCTTGGTGGTCAGTCCACCCCTCCTCAACAAGACCCTGCTGTCCCCAAGGACTTCTCATGGGGCCAGTCCTTCTGTGGGACTTCACCCTGTCACCAGATCCCATATTCCACCTCTGAGAGCTGTTTCCTGGGGGCCAACACAGATGTGGGCCCCCAACATAGATGCCGGCTCTAGGGTCCTCTTTGTGACCACGTTCTGGGCACCTGTTCACAGAACACTGGAAAGAGTTGGCACCCATCCTGTGGGGGATCCATGGGGGTCCTGCAGAGTCCTTCCCAAGACAGTGAGAAGTTCTCAGAGATGCCCAGGGTGTGATGGCAGCTCTGGGGCCCCAGGGTCACGGGCCTTCCTGTGTGGGGACCTTCCCTCCCTCAAGGCCACCACACAGTGATGTCCCGGGAGGTAGGGACGGCTCTCTCGGATGTTGTTGTTGGGATGTTATTGGGGTTAACAGGATGTGAGGAATGGGTTTATGGAGAGAAGTGGCTGATCTGTTCTGGTTTTCCAAGTGGGATGGCGGGAAGGGAGGGGGCAGAAGGCCCGAGAGGGGTCTGTGCAAGGAGAGGGCAAGCCTGGACTTGGATTTCCCAGTGAGCTGATGTTCAGTTGTGCCTCTGTTTCTTAGGAGACACAGAAGCTTTCGTGTCTTCCCGACCACTAACTCTTCACAGGCCCAAGCAAGGGAACTTACGAGGAAGATGTGCAAATTAATCAAACTGTTCTCTTTCAGGAAAACCAAACACGGAATCTACTCTCTAGGACACTTCCCTCTCCCAAGACCAATGACCCACTGGGTCAAACTCCAGAAAACTATACGCTTGTCCAAACAGACCCAGGAACCCCTAGCCTAGCCTGTCAAACCATTCCATGGACAGACATTGTGGGTGTCCCCAAAGTTCCTGCTGCTGATCCTGGCACAGACCTGACAGATTAGAGGGAAAGGCCATGGTTCTGTTCCTTGAGGTGGGGGGCGGGGGGGGGGGACAGGTTTCTACAGAAACAGTTAAAGCCCCACCCAGGGTTAATCAAGCAGGGGAAGGAGTGAGACATTCAAATGCAAGGCCAGTTGTCCCACTGGCTGCCTTCCCACCACTGCCTGGGAGCAGAGACTCTGAATCTAATGCAGGAGCCCCCCCACAGGGACCAACCAGCTTGACACTGGGGCCTACCGAGCCCCTGGGCTAGTGGGGAGGACGTCATGTGCCTCCAGCTCCCAGCCCCTCTCACTCATGGCCTCCCTGAGCAGTAGAGAAGATATTTGTGCACACAGGAGCGTCACGCTTGCGATGACCCCATTTGGGAAGGACGCACCAACAGCCAAAGACGGGAGACCCTGGCCCACCACCGGGGGCACTACAGATAGACCAGAACCCCTTCCCGGGCACCATGGACAGACTGCACACACTCAACGCGCCCAGCCAGCCCTTGCGAGTGCTCTCTCTGCCTCCCATCACACGCTGTGAGCTGCCGCAGGACACCTTCCCTCGGGCCTCCTTGCAGGCTCCCAGTGGAGTGCTCCTGATTCCTGCATCCCCCATAGCACGAGAGCTTGCTCTCCCCACAGGCGCCTGTGTAGCTGTTGGTGCTTCGCTTGTTCGGTTTTGCAAATGTGACTCCTCCCAAGCGACACTTCACCTCCAATGAAGCCAGGTGCCCACCCAGGAACCCTTACAACAGGTGCACAGTCCCCACCGCCCAGGGTTCTCAGCTGCCTCCTGGGGGTTGTCACCCTCAAAATGATGACTGATACTCTGCAGGGTAGCTTGGCCTCCCCAAGGCCAGAAGCTCCTTCTCTGCCCAGTCTTGCTTCTCTGTTCTCTGAGGCGCCCCTCCCCACAGTACTCCTCTTGCACAGGATCCCCTGCCCTAGGCTCTGCTTCCAGAAAATGAGCCAGTGTCTGAGTTTTGTCTTCCCGAGAACTAGTGAATCTGAACTTTTCTCAATTCTGATGGCCCATGGATGTGATCATTGGCTCACTGGGCCATGGCCCACTCCTATCTTTCCATAGAATATCTTGTGTTTTTCTTTTCTTTTTTAAAAAAATTTTTAAAAATGTTTATTTATTTTTGAAAAAGAGAGAGGCAGAGTGTGAGCAGGGGCGGGGGAGGGGCAGAGAGAGAGGGAGACACAGAACTTGAAGTGGGGTCCAGGTTCTGTACTGTCAGCACAGAGCCTGATGCGGGGCGCAAACTCACAAGCTGTGAGATCATGACCTGAGCTGAAGTCAGATGCTTAACTGACTGAGCCACTCAGGCGTCCCTATCTTGTGTTTTGCTTGACAATTTATCAGTTCTTAATTCTGATTCAACTCTGATTTAACTTTGCTATAGCAAGCATGACTGTAAGGAAATAGGTGCAGAAATGTATTTATCACGTTTCTTCAGAGTCTGTACAAGAGGAAAACTTAAAAAGGAGAGATTATTAATATCCTCAATGAGATGAGAGAAAATAGTGTGACCACAGTAAAAGATCAGAATGCTGTAGAAATAAATATTCAGAGAACAAAAATGTACTCTTGGAAATTAATATTACAGAAGAATGAAAAGCTCGATGAAGGAGTTGGAACACGGAATAAAAGCATTTCCTTGGAAGTGAAGCCACAATACTGGGAAAAGGAATTCAGAAAGGTCATTAGGGGCCTGCCAAAGAGGTCCAGGATCCTGATATTTACCACAGAAAGAGGAAACAGAGAAAAGGGAAGAAAAGAAATAATTTAAAATTAGTAATTCAAGAAAATTTTTTGGAACTGAAGGACAGGAATTCCCAGACCAAAAGAGCCACCGGGCATCTAGCAGAAGGGATGGAAATGAATCCACACAAAGGTCATTTTCATGAACCGTCAGATCACTCAGGACAAAAAGAAGCCCCTAAACACCTCTAGCAAGAAGAAACAAGTGGTTTCCATACCACAGATCAGGACTTAAACAACGTCGCCTTTACCCACAGCAGCATCAGAAGCTGGGAGACACTGAAACAGTTCTCACATTATGGAGGGAAATGGTTCTATACCCAACCAAACTATCACACAAGTGGATTAAAGATATTTTAAAGCCTTGTGTCTGCCATGTGCCCTTTCTCAGGAAGCTACTGAAGGACGTGCTCCACTAGAACAGGGACTAATTAAGAAAGAGCAGGCCTCAGATCCAGGAAAATCCAACCCAGGGGAGCAGCAAAAGGAATCTTCAGGATGCAGATCAAGGAGTTCTTGAGGGGCCAGCCCTGCCGCGGACCCAGGGAGAGCTGACCAGGCCTGGGGCAGGGCAGAAGCTCCCGGAGGTACCTCCTTAGAAATACTCCGTGTGTTTGAATTTAAGGCACTGGCAAGAATCTAAGGATGAATTAGCAATGAGTTCAGAGAAAACTCAGCAAGCATGAGAAAAGAAAGGTGATTATTAACTCCAGGGAAAACAACACGTGTGTGGGGTGGAACAATAACCATGGCATGCCACAGGCCTGGTATGAATACAAATCTAATCCCTGAGTACAGAGCTAACTAAAATTATAACTCCATTGAAAACAGGGGGCACAAGTGTGGGGAGAGGTGGAAGGAGTAAAAGCTATTGTCCATAGAATGAATTCAGTGGACAATACCTAAAACAGAAACACCAGGAAACTGTGGTTTAATCATGTTGTTGCACAGATGCATGTAAATAACGCAAAAGTTATCTGGAATATGGAAGTTGTCTTTGGGGACAGCATAGGGGGTGACTGGGAGGCTGTGTTTGTCCAAGCCTCATAGGAATGCCTGACTCTTAAGCTACATACAAGTATAACTTTGATAAAAAATGAAATAAGGGGCGCCTGGGTGGCTCAGTTGGTTGAGCGCCCAACTTTGGCTCAGGTCATGATCTAATGGTTCGTGAGTTTGAGCCCCACATCGGTTTGCTGCTGTCAGCACAGAGCCCCCTTCAGATCCTGTGTACCCACCCCCTGCAGCCCTTCCCCCACTCACGGCCACATGCTCTCTCTCTCTCCCTCTCTCTCAAAAATAAATACACGTTAAACAAATGAAATAAAAATTCAGTCGGTATACTTTGCACCCTGTGAGGCCTGGCAACCACTTCAGTAATGTTGAAATGACCTGTAATTAAAGCTCAAACTTCTCTGCTCTCCTACGATAAGTGACCTTGTCACACTCTCCACTCCTCTTTTGATAGTTGATATTCAGCAGGGACAACATCCGTTTCCCCGTGATGGGGTCTCACGGA
Source organism: Lynx rufus (assembly GCF_022079265.1). Taxonomy (NCBI): domain Eukaryota; kingdom Metazoa; phylum Chordata; class Mammalia; order Carnivora; family Felidae; genus Lynx; species Lynx rufus. The sequence continues at coordinate 222,572,732 of NW_025814834.1, forward strand.
GTCTAGCGCTCCCACCCTGAGTCCACTGTTCTGGGCAGGCATAGTCTCCGCCACATTCTGCCCATTTTGTCATGAGACCATCAAGGCTTAGCCCTACTGTGGACCGTCCTGTGTTTTAGGCCACGTCTTGTTTCACGTCCTCACATTACCGTGACACCCTGGGCTCCGAATCTCAGCAGGGTTCAATTTCAGCTTTGATGGGGGAAGCTGGCCCTACCCCAGCCAGTCATGAATTCCGCACCTTTAGAGTAGTTACGCATAGTACACGTGTGTCTTGTGAAATGGAATAACTTTGGTTTCCTTGCCGGCACTTTCTGGCCATTGTCACGTCTAGGAAACGGGAATGATCTCAGTCTTGATCCCTTTCTCCTTGGGCCCCCAGGATCCTGGCTGTCATCTTCAGAGATGGCCAGGTAATAAGTGAACATTCTAGGGACTTAACAATCATTCTTTCCCGGAGGATGCTCGAAAACACCCACACCATTCACAGAGGGCAAAGACCCCCATTCTGCTGGGGAGACTGTGTGTCACCACATGGCCTTTGTATGCAGCCACATGGGGCTGGATTTCCAACAGGTCACAGAGCTGTGGGATCTCGGGCAGCCTGCCCGGCCAGCACAGGCCCAGTGCCCCCTCCGCCCCCCCCCCACCCCCGCCATGCCCAGATATCTTCCAACACTCCCAAAGATGGGCCTTGGGCACAGTCCCTCCCCCTCCCCCAACCAATAGCAGAAACACCACCAGTTTTCTGTAAGACCCCTTCAGCTGACGCAGCCCCTTCCAAAGGCCCCCACTCTTTCTCTCTTGAAAGCTCATGGGCTAGGACCTCCCCATGGTCCCTCATGTTTCAGTGCCATCGGCAGCACCAGGACATCCCAGAGACTGTGGGCTGGACCACAGCTCCGAAAGAAAAAGTTCAGGTTGGTGGGGACTTTCAGGCCAGCTCCGATTACAAGTGATGAGGTCACTGTAGACCCCACGAGACAAACCTCTCCCTGACGCTTTCCCAGAAGCCTCGGTCCTACCTGGTCCCTGTGGGGACAGCTGGGCGGCGGGGCAGGTGGGCAGGTCGGCAGTCTCGGCTCCCAGGGCTGCCTTATCGTGGCCTGGCTGGGCGGAATGTGGTGGAAACCTTTGCCTGGTACAACCGGCCTCTGCAGCACAGCCCAGGAATTTTGCGTTGAATAATTTTTAACTTCTGCTCTGAGAAAAAACCAGGGCTGTATATAGTGTCTGTCTACATAGGAATGCCAAGCGGCTTTCACTTAAAAGTAAATACCTCAATAATAACAAGGAAACCTGCCTTGGGAGAAAAAAAGAGAGAAAAGAACAGAAAAGGAAAGCAGTCACAGGGGCTTAGGGACCATTCGGCTGGGCTACAGGCCAGGTCTTACCTCTCCTTCTGTGGTGAAGCCGGGGCGCTGACTCCCTCACACTCTGGGTACAAAGCCGGCTTGGCGGCCGCTCCCCCACCCCTCATCCCCCCACCTCCCCCGGCCTCTAACTCCTCACCCAGGACTGATTTCTCTCAACAGCCTCGGATTTCAGGAAGTGCTGGGGCCAGGCACCATTTCTGCCACCTGCAGACCCCGACTTCCATACTCCTGGCATTAGTTCTATATTCTTCCAGGGCTTGGGCCTGTAATCCTGTGGCTGCAGGAGACAGAGGCCGCCTGGAGCTCCAGTGGGCCCTGGGGACGATGGCAGAGGGGACGGCCTGGCCGGCCCTGCCCAGAGTGACCATCATACAGCAAGCGGGAGCTGGGAAACTCACAGCCTGAGGCCAAAGTTTTCCTTCAAAGACCTCGAGTCTTTCTTCAGCTCCAAGACAGGCGTGACCGACACCCTCGACGTCCCGGGAGAGGCCTACAGATCCACGCAGGAGGGTGCTGGGCTGCCACGGGAGGTGGTATCACCATCCACTGCAGAGGGTGGGGATCCAGGGGGCCCAGCTCTGTTCTGCCACATGGGCCACAGGCTCAGCTCCCTGGGAGTCGCCACAGGGAACCCTATGTGTTGGAGGGACTGAGCCTGGAAGGGGCTTAGGTCCAGCCTCTGGGGGTGGGGTCAAGCAGCGGGGCCAGATACAAGGGTCCTGGGCAGGTGGTCAGGAGGGGCTGGCTCCCACCACCCTTCCCCACCGTGGCTCCCCAGCCTCTTCACAAAACACCGTGTGGTCCCTGGACACCCCTAGGCTTGTTCAGGAACAGCAGAAAGCTCATTTTGCAATGACCCAGCATGTGCATCATGGCAGCTACAGGCCACATGTCCAAGCAGGGCGGACACTCATCCCGGCCCGTGTTGGGAGTAAACCTCAGGAACATGCATGGGGAGCAGGGGCTCCCCTCAGGACACGCCCTCTTGCACGCTGGATGCCAAGGGGTGAGTAAGGAATGGGAGACGCAGCAAACCCGGGCGAGGCCACAGGCCAGGATCCCCGACGGTTGAGGGGTAACCTGTTGGCGTGTGGGCTCAGGCTGCAGGTGGCTGGGGCTCCTCGGACAGGAGAGCTCTGGTCCTTCTTACCGCGGGCGAGGGGAGAGGTCGTGCCCCCACCACTGCCCGCACTGCCTATGGGCCACAAGGTTGCTTTAAGCGTGGGCGCTGTCAGCCCCCAGTGTGCTGAGCTGGCTGACGCTCCTTCCACCTGTGTTTGTCCTGCACCGGGTTCAGGATGTGTCAGTTGGCCCTCGAGCTCCCAGAAAGGCTCCCAGCCCCATGTGCTGCCCTCTGGGGCTGCCCGCCCACGCGCCTGCCGCTTCCCTGACAGCACGGCAGGGACGCCCACTCCCTGCTGTCCACACCCCAGCCAGGCTGCCTCGTCCACACCTGCCCACACACTCCACGTTGGACAGTCTGGTGGTGAATTCTCGTGATTCGCTTTGCGTGTCGCCAACTGCTAATGTGCTTGACCTTGTCAAGCCCCGGGCTCGGGGCCCCCTCTTCTGGAACATGCTTCCCCACATGGGGCCCCGGGCTCAGGACCCCCTCTTCTGGGACATGCTTCCCCACACGGCCCCGGGCTCAGGGCCCTCTTCTGGAACACTCATAGCCTTTGCTCCTTTTCTCACTTTTTTGGGGTGGGATTTCTATTCTTTTCCTGTTAAATTGCAGAATTCCTTATATACCTTAGATAGCAGTCCCTATGGATTTACTCACTTCGGTGAACTCAGGTCCCGTCACGTCCCTTGGTCAGGAATCCCTGACCTTGATATAACCAAACGCATCCACCCTTGCCATGATGTCTTGTACATGTGTACATTTGAGGTCTTGTTTAGGGTCTCCGTCTCTGTCCCTCCCAGGCCACCAGGCATCAGCGAGTTCTCTGGCCTGTCTTGCGCCACGTGGTAACCCTGTTTCCCCTGCCCCGGCCCAGCTGACCTGCCCGGGTACGGCTGCTGCTCCCCCGCCGCTGTGTCTCTCTTTGCCCGAACCAGCTGGCTGGTGAAGCTGTCGCTTTGCCAAGTGCCCCCAACTCCTGGAAGAGCTGGCCCCCCTTTCCCTCTTTTTTGATATTTGCTTGGTTATCCTTTTTTTTTTTTTTCATATCTAGTTCCTGAAAATTTTCCATCTGTAATTTGGAATAGGATTGCATGGACTTTGGAGATTCATGAGGAAAACTTGTGTTTGTATAACGCTCACTTCCCCCATCTCAGAACAGAGAGCCTCTCGCTGGTTCAGATCAGCGTCCACAGGCTTTATTTGAGGTTTGCTGTTCTCTCCACAGACGCTGTGTGTATTCCTAAGGTGACTCCCAGATACTTGATCGTTTTCCTGGCTATCGTGAGTTCTTTGTTTTCCCTGATGGGTTAATGCTAGTTTATAGAATACTATTGGTTTTTTTCATTGTTAAAAATGAAGTGAAATTTACATAACATAAAATTAACCTTCTTCTTCTTCTTCTTCTTCTTCTTCTTCTTCTTCTTCTTCTTCTTCTTCTTCTTTTTTAACTTAAGTGGCCTCTGTGCCCAAATGTGGGGCTTGAACTCATGGTATCAAGAGCCAAATGTTCTACCAATTGAGCCACCCGGGTGCCTAGGCGCCGTGATGTATTGTTTTAAATACACTGTTTCATTTGATTAGCTGCGGAGAGGATTTCCATTTTGAGAGCCAAAGGCTGCATCCCTGCCCCACAGGCCTGCGCAGCAGGGCCACCTCCCCATGGGCACTGCTTGACCTTTCTCTGCCCTGACCTCCCCTTGGCCTTCCCCCTCTTGGGTCGGGGCAGGGTCCACAAACCTCAAAGCAAACCCCAGGCTTCGAAGCACACGGGGAGGCCTGTCTCCCTGCTGCCTCTGTTCCCTGTGCTGGGCACTGGGCGTGAGGTCCCTTCCCTCCCATCCTGGGGGCATCGTGAGGCCCCTGGAGACTTGGGGGACCATCAGTAGCGTCCTCGTAGCCACAGCAGGTGCTGTGTGTGTGTGTGTGTGTGTGTGTGGTAAGATGTGGATTTAGTGACATTTAAATGCTTATGCAGGTTCTCGGGGAATCCAACAAAGGGAACATTCCAGCATGCAGGGAGCAGGGAACACACCTCACCCTTTCCAAGGGAAAATATGACAGAAAAAGAGCCGAGTGTCCTTCACATTAGACATTTAAAGGACTGAGAAGTTAGACCTCCCAGGCTTTCACAGGAACTCCTCTTCAAAAGAAGCACCGGCAGGCACACTTGGGAAAATGTCCAGCGCCAGCAGTTAGAGGAGCACAGAAGCATCAGGCACCATGAGTTCAAGTTTATTCAAACACTAACACCGCTGTGAGTGTATGTAAAAAGTATACGCCAAACGGGGTGCATCCTGGGGTGTCTGCTGGCGGCTGTCAAATCGGAACCCTCGCACCCGCCTCTCAGGAAAGCCCACCAATGTTGCAGCAGTAAGACCACGCAGGGGACAGAGGAGCAGAGGGGGACCCCAACTACCCCCGGATGGAACCCACAAGCTCTGACCAGGAGCAGTGAGTGCCAGGCACTGAGGCTGTGTCCCTAAAGGACAGAGAGCAGGTCTTGGGAGATGGGGCGGCTTTAGTCAGGGGGCAGCATGTGGACTGAGCAATGAAAAGGAGGCAGGGGGTGAGGGTCTTGGGAAATGGCCTGAGTGAGCAAGTGGAGGGGGTGGGGGAGAGGGCAGGTGCAGTTTAGGAGGCCAGGCAAGGCTTTGGGAAGAGAGTTATGTCCCAGGAAGGCAGGCGTGGCCAAGGAGCAGGTACGGCGGGTGACACGTGTTGCTGGGGTGGGAGCAGGGCCAGAGCGCATGGGACCTTGCCGACTGGCTGGGGCCAAGGGTTGGATGTGAGGAAGCCACGAATGTACAGGGTTGACACAAGACGAGACGTCCCAATGACTGGCAGGAGTGACAAATGGGGACAGCAAACAGGCCAGGAGGAACCGTGCTTCCGTGGAACAGGTCTGATGATGGGGGCGACGAGCAGGCCCAAGCCAGAGAGGGTCGGAGAGCGGTCATTCTGGAACCCCGACCACATCCCCAGGCAGCTGAGGGGCCAGAGAGGTTGTGTGTGCCCCACAAGCAGGGGCCTCTCACGTGTCCAGAGGAGAGAAGGGCAGCACCAGCTGTGAGCCTCTTTCAGCCCCTAGGAAGTTCCAGGACACCGGGGGAGAGACCTCCCCACACCCACCAGCATGTATGGTGGTGGGAACACTGCCCTGGGAGGACTGCCTTGGAGAGGGTCTGCTGGGTGTGTGTGTGCAAGTATGTGTGTGTTTGTGCATGCATGTGTGTGTGGTGTCCCCCCCCCCATGTACATTGCCAGGGAGGTGACAAAGGACCGGGTCCAGCCCTTTGCTGGGAAGCCTGCCCAGGTCCCAGGCTGTCTGGAGTTCAGGGAGCCTGGGCTTGGCCACAGGTCGGAAAAGTGAGAATCCACAGGCTGGGGCAGTTGCAGGGACCAAAGCAGCCAGGAGGGCCCGGAGCAGCGGCTGACTGGTGGTGGAAAATGCCTCCCCCCGCCCCAGGCCCCGGTGTGCAGGGCACCCTCAAAAGGCGGGGGGCTCACAGCTGACGGCCGTCCATTGTCCTCAAGATGGGAGGGATGCCTGTGATGTGTGGGAGCCAACGAAGAGAAGTCGCCCTCTGACGATGTGTGGCTTCCAGGAGCCAGCGGGTTGGAACGGCACCCAGCCAGGCCCATCTGCACCGAGCAAAGAGGAAGGCACCTGACGCCCGCAGCCCACGCAGGGGAGTGCGATGCTGGCCACCCTCGGCCCCAGGGCGCCTCCTGGGGGGCCGTCAGCGAGGTGGTCAGGGGTCGGCTGTGGGCGCCCGGAAGGGAACAGCCTGCTCCCAGCCGTTAGCCGCCTCCAGAACTGCACAAATGGCACAACGTGGGAGGCTCGCCGTGAGCTCTCCTTAGAGCCCGCTCGGCCCACAGCGCTGAGCTCGGCCAGCCCTGGCGGCAGGGCATCTGCAGGCCCCAGGCGGACGGCACCAGCTCTTGAAAGCGGCCAGCCATTCCCATGTTTACCTGAGCCGGATCACCGGTCACCCGCTGGGGTCCCACTGGAATACAAAGCTGGAAGCCTCACGGCGGGCAGGCGTGTGCTGTGCGCACCAAACAAGATGCGCCAGCGCACGGGGTCCCCTGATCACGTGGGAAATACGCACAAGCGGAAGAAGAAAGTCAACACCAGCGCCGATCCGCTCCTAATAGGCACCAGCACCGGCACTTTGGTGCCTTTCCTCGTAAACTTTTTCTACACGTTGACGCAAGAACTGGGTTAAAAACCAATCACGCTTTTTCGCATTCGAGACCGCACTAGATTTTCTCCCTTTTTTGTTATGACATGCTCAGCACACATGTCTGAGTAGCTGCCTGTCATGATATCATCTGCCCACAACGGGGTTTGCTCAAGTTGGTTTCTGGGGTGTCAGGCGAGCGCCTCATCTCTTGTTTCGGGTTAGAATTCTAGGGACAAGTTCCGAGGGCCAGCACCCTGGGCAGCCGGTATGCCGGTTTCTGTCGACTTACAGATGAGCCACGGGGATGCCGAGTTGCTCACCCCAGGTCTGGCCGGGGGCAGGGACTGAGAACCTGGTCCCAAGCTCTGCCGGCTGGCCATGTCCTGGGGTCCCCATGGAGGGGAAGACCCCACGCCTTCCTCGGGGTCACTGAGACCTGCCCAAGGCTGGCACTCTGGGGTGGCCGAGGGTCCCCGCTCTCAGCCAGAGCTGTGGGGCCTCCCTCGACCCCTCCTCACCTGCGCCCTCTGCCTCCCTGCCCGGTTTCCCTTTTCTCAGCAGGATGGCTGCCTTGGTGGGTCAGGACCAGCTGTGGGGGTCTGCCCCAGGCTTTTGCCAACTTGAAGGCGGCTGTGTGCTTCATGTCTGCACCAGGGAACTGCAGGGGGTTGGTTCTGTCAGCAGGAGAGTGACCCTCATCTGGGACCAGGCTCCTCCCTGCCTGGACGGCACAGTTCTCTGGAGGAATGTGAGTCAGGATTCCTCGTGCCGTGTCCCCTCCGTGTGCACAGAGAGCAGAGAGGAACGAGGTCTTGACCACGTGGCAGGCCCCAGGAGATCCCCACGGGCTTAGGGAGAGGTCAGGAGCTGCTGAGTCTGTGTGGCGGGGTCCCTAGAAGACACCTCAGCCACGACAGCCCCTTCCGAGGTGAGCACGTGGTGCCACCAGGAGAGGCCTGCAGGGTGCCCAGGGGCTCCAACTGGACACACCCTACGGCCCCCTTCCCACTGCTCCCCAGTTCTGGGGTGAGGGCAGCCGTGCCGCACCTGAGGCCACACTTCACTGAGGGCCAGCCTCAGGCGTCTTTCCAGACCGCAGCCCTCGTACAATGAAGGCTACGGGTCCCTTTCATCACCTTCGCCTCCACTATCACATCATCAGCACACAGAGACTCAGCACCAGGACACGTCCTGTCCCCCACAGGCCACTGGCCACCTCCCAGCACCATGACGCCCCACACCTTCTGCACAGGGGATAGGTGTCCGAGCACCCGTCCCCATGGCCTCCTGCTCCCATCCCCCGGCGCCCTCCCGCTGCCCCCACCCTGACAAACTTCCTGCTCATGCTCTGCCGCCATGGCTCTGAGAAGCTTCTTGCGGCCTTCGTCCTGGTGAGCCCTTAACTGCCAAATAAATATTTGCCCAGGGTGGGGCTTGGTGCTCAGGGTTAAGTATTAAATGGGCCTAAAGTCAGAGGATCCTGTGGCAGCCGTATAAGGGCCCGGGCGGCCATGGGAGCACGGGAGATGACAGATGTATTGTCAGGCCACATCCTGGGCCCCCCTCTTCAGACTGGAAGGCAGAGGTCACCCCTCAGCCGACCCGGCATCAGGCAAAGGCCAGCAAAGGGACTGAGCAGAACAGAGGCACTGGGAAATCGGGGAGGGGGGGGGAATGTGAGGGGCACAGGAAGCCATCATCCATGCCAGAGGCCAGCCAGCAGGTGGCAGGTCCCACAGGTGAACAGAGTGTCGTAAAGGGGCCTCCATGTTGACCTGTGTCCCTGTGGCTGCATGAGCTACCTATCACTGCATGACAAGTGATCCCACGTGTTGTGTGTGCAAGGACAGGCATCTGTCTTCTTTCTGTGGCTCAGGGAGCAGAACAGTGGCCTAGGGGAGGCTGCACTGTGGTATGGGGCGGGGCTGCATCACCTCAGAGCTCGGTGGGAGGCTCCCCCAGGGCGGGCAGTCCTAGAGAGAGCCCAGAGACAGGCTGCAGCCTTCTCAGAACCAATCTGGAAAGTGCTGCCCTCGGAATTACGTTGCATCGTGTCCACCTGGAGGTAAGTGCGGAATCAGGGAGGGGAGGGGCGGCACAGGGGACAAATACCTCACAGTGGGACGCCTGCGGCAGCTTGGAGGTTGCCCACCATGGGTGCTTCCATTCAGAGCAGCCACTGGTCAGGATCACTGCCCACTCCCTGTTGTTTCCTTTTGCTTTTTCCTGGAAGCCATTCATCTCATTTAGGGTGTGCTTGTTTGTGATTGGTTGGTTGAGTATCAAGTGGGAGGAGTTTCGAAAAGATACACATTTCGACTAAATTCAGCTGGGAACAGGCCTTCTCTCCAGAGACCCCAGGAACCCACGTGCACACTGAGGTCCCTGCTACCTGTTGTCTGACAACATCTTGTTCTACAGAAATGTTGGCACACGTCGTCCTTATCTGGTCTTTTCAAGCATTAAACAATTTCATAAGAACGGCCCCGTGTGTGGTCATTCCATCCGTTTATACTGTACTTCAGTCACTCTGCAGCACCTGAGTCTCCAAGCCAAGCCAGAATCTGGGTTGGTTTGGTGTCACCTTGGCTGGGCCACGAGGGGCCCCAGAAACGTGGCCAAGCATTATTCAGGTGTTTTTGTGAGGGTGATTTTGGATGAGATTAATGTTTGCAGAGGTGGAGGGAGTAAGGCAGATGGTCCTCTCCAGCAAAGGTGGGCCTCGTCTGATCCACTGAGAGCCTGAGCAGAACAAAAAGGCCAACCCTCCCCCACTAAGAGGGGATCGCTGCTGCATGATCACCTTCAAGACGGGATATAGGTCTTTTCCTGCCTGTGCACTGGGCCTGGAGCTAAAGCATCAGCTCTCTGGGTCTCTGCCTTGCCAAGTGCATCTTGGGACTTCTCAGCCTCCACAATCTGATGAGCACATTCTTCACAGTAGATCTTTATACAGGTTCTGTTCCTCTGGAGAACCTTGACCAACACATACCCGACACATACTTTCCCAGTGAGTGGTTGACGGTGGGTTGCATCTTGCTCATCTAATGGAGCAGAAGGGACGGGGGGTGGGCCTGCCCGCCTCAGGGGTCCAGTGTATCTATCCCGCCCACGCTGCCCCCCCGGGTCAGAGATATGCCAGCCACTCTAGACCTGTGCATCAGCCTCACATCCAGGCCCAGGGGCTGGTGAGCGACTCTGGGGGGTGAGGGTCACCTTGTGACTCAGAGAAAAGATTGGGTTTCTCAGGTCATGAGAGGGGCCTCAGCAAGTTTCCAGAAGCAGGAAGACAGGCTCCCTGGAGAAGGAGCAGTCTTCACGTGCTCGCAGAGGTGCTCGGAGTGTGTGTGTGGGGGGCGGGGGGAGTGTGATGGCCCCGGGTTTGCCAGGTTTCCTCTGAGGTGCTGGTGAGGGTTTGGGGGAGGGGGGCAGGAACCCATGATCTGGTGCTTTCGGATGCCTGGGACAGGAGGTTCTGGGTGTTACAGGTTGAAGGCAGGATCCCTTCCTCCCCACCAACCTCAGGAGCACTCTGACATTCCTCACTGTGGAGGGGCCAGCGTTCAGGCCCTGAGAACCCCCATTTGAGCACTTCCCTGAGAAAGGGTCTAGGTTCTCACCTGTGCATCAGAATGGCATGGTGTCAGGGGTCCAGGCTGGACAGGGACGCCACCTGCAGGCAGACTTGAGAACGTGCCGCCCCCGGGGGATGGGCAATCCAGTGCTGGCAGACGAGATCCCGTGGCCCCAGACCAAAGGGAGGATGGGGTCCCATTTCAGCCCCGCAGCAGGTGGCTAGGTGAGGCCCCGCAGACCAAGGATCGAGGTCACCGGGGCAGTATCCCTGTGCCCAGGCCCCAGCTAGGGGGTGGTCGAGCCCTAAAGGCAGCGTGACCTTGGTCATAGATGGGGCATGTCCTCCAGCTTCAGAGGTTTGCTAATAACAAACAGGATACTGGCTTCCCTGCAAGGCTGATTTCTTGAATTTCTGAGAAAGTTCCAGCCAACGCTGAAGTGCTCTTTGGCTCAGTGAGTAGGGAGCACTCGGGGCCCAGGGGGCTCAGCTTGACAGGCCTAGTATCCATGAGGCCAGCACTCTCCAGGCCCTGTCCCCACCCAGCCCTGTGGCTGACTCAAGGACAAGTATTCACACTGTGTCCTCGTAGCCCATGGCTCCTGGGGGAGCACTGCCGCGTGCTGGGTTCCTGTCGTAGGTGCCAGGCCTGCCGATGGCCACCGCTGAACACCTCGAGTGGTAGGCATCCCAGCAAGGCCTCCACCTCCGCTCACACCCTCGAAAGGCAAAGACAGGGTAGGGTAGGGCAGTCTGGGGCGTCCAGCTCGGCTCCCCCCCTGGTCTCTGCACGCATGCTCCTCACACACCCCACAGCCTAGGGAAATGGGCCTGGTTGCGGAGGACAGGGTGGGGGGTGTTGTAAACACAGCAATTAAGGCCCTCTCTAATGGCAGGCAATTAATTAGCTGATGATTGAGCCTCGCCCAGCTCCCCGGCTGTTTGGGAAGAGCCACCAACTTTCGCCTGCTCCCGGTACTGTGCAGGTAGGAGGTGGACGGGGGCACCAGGCAGGCAGAGGGGCCTGAGCCTGCCCACCTCCGCACACGTCCCTGAACAGCTGTGTGGAAGCCAGGGCACCTTCCCCGGAACTGCAGGGACACTCTCCCAACGGAGCCCAGGAGCTGGGAGGAGCAGGCCTGCTCCCCCTCCCCACCCCACCCCCCCCTTCCCGCCTGGAGCAATGAGCCCAGGCATGCCTCTTCCCTCAGGCTGGCCCAGGAACCTCCTTCCTGAAGCAACATCAGAAAGGCCTCAGATGCTCCTGCAACCCCTGGGAAGCTGGCTGTTTTGCTCAGGCTCCTCTGGGACAATCCTGGCCCAAGAGAGTGTGGCTAGTCCGGGGCTCTGTTGGCAGCTCAACAAGGGCTTCCCGTCTTTCAGGAGCCGCAGGCCCCCTTTGTCCAAATAGCCACATTATAGGAAAAAGCTGAGCATAAGGAAGGTGACTGGGTTTCAGGAGACAGAACGGAAACCGATGGCCCAGAGACGGCCGGCCGATAAGCAGCAGACAGCTGCAGGTACCGCCCGGCACTCGGGCCCCCCCAGCAGTAGGACCTTCCTAAAGACATGGGGCACATCACGGCTGAGGAGACAAGCGCGTGAGCCGTGAGCTGACCTGGCCACTGAGGCTCCTCTCCTGCCCCCTATCCCCGAGTGTGGCCTCCCCACTCCCAGCAGCTGCTCCGGGACACACTTTGGAGGTGGTGAGGTGTGGACAACGCCTGCACGCGTGACAGACTCACTGAAGGCCTCTGTATACACTTTTAAGACTTGGTGCATGGGTGCAGGGATGCATTTGTCCTGGGGCTGCCCAAGACTGGCCTCTACCTAAGTTCCCTTGTTTATTAAAGCGGCCACCTACCCAGCGTCCTGCCTCTTTCTTTTGTCTCGCCTGCCCTCTGCTTTGGGGACAGTTTCAGATCTCTCCAGGGAGGCTGGCCAACCATCACCGCCTGGGAGTGTGTTTATTCTGTCATTTTATCCCACGTGGGATTCCTGTGACCTCCCTGCAATCGAGATGCGGAGTGTTCCGCCCCACGGAGACCCCTCCTGCTGCCCCTTCTCGCCATCCATGCCGTTCCTGGATTGGATTTCTTCCCCCAGCAAATGCTCATGAGATCCAGCTAAATTGTATGAAACTTATACCCAGGTTATTCCAAAGCGTCTCTTAACTTTTTCAACACTGGAGATAAGTTCAGCAGGATTTCACCTTACAACACAAAGTCTGAGAAGTTTCGTCTTGTGAGCAGGATTCGGTGGCAAAGCCGACCCTCTCGTGGGATGAGTTCTCCCCGGCATTACACACATAAAACGTGTTCTGATTCCGTTTCAATGCCACACACACTTGTGCATGACGACTTACTGACTGTCCCAGGCTTTCTCAGGCTGAATTTGAAATCTCTCTAGGATGGAAAGGTGTTCATGCAGGGACACAGCCAGCCCAGCGGGCCAAGGCCATGCCCCCACGCTGAGGTCTCTGCAGGATGCTGGCGGGATCCACCCCCTGACCGTGGGGGGTTCTTATGGGCACCAGCCCACGTCCCACGTTGTGTTGCTCCCTGTCCCCTGCAGGGAGCATTCCCCACATGACTGCTGAATGAGATTTTGCCTTTTTGGCCCTTAAGATAGTAAATATATTTCTTGTTTTAGTCTAGAGAACTTTCTTTAACTTTATGGGCTCCTAAGGAGATGTCTTGTATTATCCACCTAGCCTAATAAAATCTTACATTCTTTCATATTCTCGGCACTGTCTAGCTCATGGGGTTACTTAAAATGTTCCAAGAATGTCTCTCTCGGCCTTTTCTGGGCCACAGGGGGCCACCGCCCATCAGAATTTTCACCTAATGCAGACTTTTCCTCAGTGTTTGCTGGGTGCCCTCCGTGACAACAGCTTCACAGATCCTGCTGGCCTTCCCCTGCCCTAGGAGGTGCCGGGCAACCCCCGCCTGCCTTCCACAGGAGGGAGGGGCACTGGGCTGAGGATGGGCCACTGGGCAGGGGTTGGGGGAGCACTGGGGGGGAGGAGGGGCACTGGGTGGGGAGGAGGGGCACTGGGTTGAGGGAGGGGCACTGGGTGGGGAGGGGGGGGCACTGGGGAGGGCGGTTCGAACGACCCTGCAGTTGCTTGACAGCCAGGACACGAGCTGGAGAGAATACTGCCCTCAGTGCCTGAATGAGGTAGGGGACAGGAGATACTCGTACGGCAAGGCCACGAAGGGACACATGGGGAACCAGAGACAGTCATCCAGGACCACAGCCAGAGGGCAGGAGGCAAGATGTAGAAGTAAGTTGGTCCCTCCCAGGGGCCAGGTTCCCTGACCATCCCAAGGGATGCCCAGGAAGCCTGGGGAAGAGGCTTGAGCTGGGAGGGAGGTGGGGTCTAGCAGGGGCTGAATTTAGATGAGTTGAGGGGCGTGGGGCAGAGAAACGGTCAGCCCTGAGCTCTGTCCTGCCATTGAGCAAAGGGAGAGCCTGTGGAACCGGCAGTGATGGGGGCGGGGGGGACTGGGTGATGGAGAATCCTTCGGGTGAGGAACCAGATGGCTGGCTGGGAGTCAGCCTGGCTTATGGCCCAGCCCCCACCAGGGTCCCTGTGGTCAGTTCCTGCCCTCAGAGCCCTAACCCTTAGGTGGACCCCGGGTATAGCTCCTGCATGGGACCCCTCCCCCTACACCTCCACCAGCTTCCTGGGGCCGTGGGCCTGACCTTGCCCTCCAGCTTGGAACCAATCAGGACCAGAATGTTCAGAAAGGCCGAAGCCCACCACTGGGCCTAGCAGGAACAGCCCGCGTTCACCTTCCCACAGCAGCCTCTCTGGCCAGCTCCGTCGGCCCCTGGCGCTCTCACGGCAAGTCTGTCCCTGGAACACTGGCCTGCACACCTGACAGCCGTGCCTGTAACACGTCAACTGCCACAGAGGCCCCCGAGGGGCACCCTGGGCAGCACTCCCACCTCCAATTAAAAAGGCTCGGAGAATGCCGTCTTCCAAGAAAGAGACACAAAAGGACTCTCGCTTCTGTTCTCAATACTCCTGCTTGGAAATATCCTTATGCTGCAAGGCTAGCACTCTATTTTCGCTGAAAAGTCTGGACATTCAGACTTGGGAAGGATGTCCTAAGGTGCATTCTGAAGGGAAGAGAACACCCAGGACGCAGGCACAGAGGCCAGCTGGGAAGGAGGTCGCATGGATGTCCCAGAGCTGGGGAGCCCCGGGTGCCAGAGTCCTGTGGCACCCACGCCCCAGTACACTTGCAACTCCTAACCCTGACCCACACTCACCTCTCACTCAGACACCCCTAGGAAGGCTGGCAGGCTCCAAACCCTTTTATTAGCACACGAGAGACTCTATCTATTGAAAAGCTGTGAGTGTGCAGGATGCACACAACTGTTCTTTTTGTCCGGGGGCAGCTCAGAAGCAGAGCCTGAGACCACACTTGTGGAAATTCCACCAGCCACGGGGTCATCCTGTTGGCACAAAGCGAACCCAGCACACTAGACACATAGATCCCATGGACTTTGGAACTCATTGTGGGGAGCAGTCACAGCCCCCTCCCCATCCATGAGTCCTTATGGCCGCAGGGTAGTCTAGTGGGAAGAGTAACCAGTCTGACTGGCCCCACCGGCTGGCACCTGTCTCTTTTCCATCTATTCCTATCCGCAGCGAGGTGCAAGTGCAGGTGAGGCCTGGGTGCCTCCTTGTGCCTGTGCTGGGCAATGGGTGCCCTTCCTGGTTCAGGCTGAGGTCGTAGCTCTCCCGGTTCACTTACAGGCCCTTGAGGAAAACCGGTCTCAGCCCCATGGGAAAGCAGCCACTCCTTATTCATGTTGACCCCCCCCCCTTTGTCCTTTCCTGTCTGCTGTGCTCTGGAGGGCCATCAGGAAGGTATAACCATGCTGGACATACAAAGGGGAGCAGTCAGTCTTACTCTGTTTTCTCCTGGAAGCTCCTTGGCATACCCTTTCTCCAGGGGTCAGCTCTGCATGCCCGCGGGAGGATGGGGGGGTTTGAAAGGCCAGCCTTGGTGTGGACCAACCACTAAGATATCCTATTTAATCCCGACCCCACCCTGTGAGAAAGGCTCTGCATCACCCATGAAAGCTGACCAAGGTCTTTAAAGCAGCAAAACTGGTCTGCAAGGTAAGCCAAGAACAAAGATTCCTTTCTAGGGCTTCACATCAAGAATTCCACAAAGAGCAAACATTTCAAAGGCCTAGTCTCTCCCCAGCTCTTCACTGGGGCCAAGGGCTGGCCTCTCGTCCAGACAGCCAGGACACAGGGGTCTGAAAGGTCTTGAAGGGGCACCCCAGACCTGAGGTAGGAAGTGTAGATTTTACAGCGGGCTTATTAGGAGACACGTCTTCGCTTCCCAAAGGAGTTTTTGCTTTTCAGTGGGCTAGTCGGCTTACTCTCCAGACAAATCATAAAATGGCATTGTCCTCTGCGGATGTTCCTGTCACGTAACCTTGTCATGTGTGTAGGGTCACACCTGTTCTCATTTCCTCTCGTAAAACCGAAAGGTAGCCCTAGAATCAGCCACACGTTGGAGCTCTCTATCCCCCGCCTAAAACCGACAGTATTTGATAAACGTTGTCGCCTTGGGGACGGACTTGGCGGTCTTCATTTCCAGGCAGCCTCCGCTAAAGCGGACATGGGCCGAAGCCCCAGTTAGCCAGGACTTCCTCTAGGGTAACGCGCCGACGCTGACTCCCCGCACCCGTCCCTGCTGACGCGGGGCCGCGGAACACATTGCCTTTCGCGCGCCGCCACCTGCTGGCTTGCATCCCGGGGCTTTCCCGGTCTCCTGGCAACGCCAAAGATGGCCGGCGCGCGAGGACTCCTGGGGAGTGTAGTTCTTCCCCTCCTTTCCATTCTGTCCATGGCTCAGCTATTAGGACCTAGGTGCCCTGGACTACACTTTCTAGGTTGCTCCACGCGCGCCTCCCACAGCCTCGCGAGAACCCTGTGCCGGAACCCATCTGGAGAGAGGGAGCTCTCGCGAGGACCGCCGGTAGTTGTAGTTTGAGGCTGAGGAGAGACTACAGAGGAGTCTACAAGGCTGAGCGGAGACTACGAAGGCGGAGAGACTACAAGTCCCAGGGGGAGAGGCGCGACCGCCTGGAGGGCGGGGGGTACGAAAGAGGAACGCGAAGGGCGCCGGGGTGAGTGATGGGCCGGGGGCGGGCGCGCGGTCTGCAGGGCCGGGGGCGGACCGGGGGCGGACCGGGGGCGGAGGCAGGGGCGCCGGGGGCGGCCTTGGGGCGCGGACGCCCGGGCCGGATGGTCTCCGGCGCGGTGTGGGGCGCGGAACCCGGACAAAGGTCCGCGGGGACCCGGCTCCCCTCCGGCTACCGAACCTCCCGCAGGAGTCGTCATCTGAGAGAGGCCGTCGGTAGCTGGACTCAGGCCCCCTCCCCCGCCCCCGAAGCCGCGGAGCCCCAGGAGGTCTCGCCCTCAGGACCGAACGCAGGCCGGGGTGGGTGGGGGGAGTGTGAGGCCGCCGGCTGTCCTTGGAAGCCGTGTTCACACCGGCACTCTCCCTGGAGGTTGCGGGATCTATTAGACCGTTTATCGCCACGAAATTGTCAAGGTTGAGTCGTTATGCAGGTTTTCGAGGAGTGTGTTGCCACCGTAACAATTTGACTGATGTGTTAGTTCCGGTGTAACTTAAGAGCAGGTCACTAGGGTACATTCGGATACGGCCTTTCAAGGGTTTGAAGGAGTAGCATTTTGGCAAATGCAGCTTTGCCCAAAAACCTGTTTTCTGACAATTCTTAACGGTTTCGTTTGATTCGAAGGTGTCAGCCTTGGCCCCGTTTTTCGTTTTGTGTTTTTCTTAGTATTGCTACATTATAAGGAGGATGCTGACCTAGGTCTTCATCTTTCTCGTGGTTTTTAACCTGAGGAAGGCCTGGACGGGTTCCCGTACCGGGTGGTCAGGGAGCCCGCCTGGATTACTCCCA
Source organism: Lynx rufus (assembly GCF_022079265.1). Lineage (NCBI taxonomy): Eukaryota > Metazoa > Chordata > Mammalia > Carnivora > Felidae > Lynx > Lynx rufus. The sequence continues at coordinate 222,589,961 of NW_025814834.1, forward strand.
CTCCCGCTCCCAGCCAGGAGCCACTGGATAAGTAGTCTGTGTTCAGGCAGAATCTTAATGGCCACATTGTTTTCAGAAGTTCCTAGAAGGAGATAGAATCTGAATTATCCAAAAAGTTTCTTTTCGTAACACATGCCCCCGCCCTGGTACAGTCCTCCCCGGAGCAGAGCAGACAGATGCATTGGTGGGTGATCACCTGAGTGGGCTGGTCCACAGGGGCACCGCAGGACCCCAAAGGCACCTCCCAGCCCCTCGCTTACTTCTGTCCTCCAAGACAAGCTGTGACCGATCAATCACGTGACTCATTAGAAGCATGAAGGAGTCACCACAGCGCTGAGAGTTCCGCACCGCCAAGGCGAGGGATGCCTTTGAGTGGTTTTCCCGCATGCAGGCCCCAGGCGGAGGCTGCAGGGGTCCACACCCCTGTCAGGTGTGCAGAGGCCGCAGAATGGTGGGCAGTGGGTGCCACGTGGCATTCGTGGCATCGGCCACACGTGTCAACAGACCGGAATGTTTCCTTTCTATCCGGTCAAACCGTGGACGGCATTTATTTTCCATCACAGCTCGAGATGGGACTTTTAGATCGGGAAGCATGTTCGTAAGTTCTCAACGGTTCTTGTCTTCCCGAGAGACGAGTTCCACGTTGGCTTCCTTTGCTTGCTGAGAAGACCATCGGCAGTACCTACTCTGATTGGCGGGGAGGGGTGGGCAACGGGCCTGTGTTGTGCTTCATCAGTGCCTCAGAGCCTGAAGCTGGTGACCCCCTGTCCCCACTCTCCTGTCCTGCCACAGCTGCCTGGAGGCTCAGGGAAGCGAGCTGCAGTGAGCACTTGTGTGCTCACTCTGGGTGAAGAGCCTTTTGCAGGGTCCTCCCCCCAGCCCTAACTCCTTATGGAGGGACCGCAGATAACCCCACCCAGTCAGCCCTGATACATTACTTGCTTAGGGTCACAGCGGCCTGGAGGCTTTATTTCTTCACTGAAACCAGTTCTAAGGAAAAATGAGCTGTGAGAGAACATACAGTACAATTTAAATTCTCACCAAGTTTTGGGGTGCGTGGGTGGCTCAGTCGGTTGAGCATCCGACTTCTGCTCAGGTCACGATCTCCCCGGTTCCGAGTTCGAGCCCCGTGTTGGGCTCTGTGCTGACAGCTCGGAGCCTGGAGCCTGCTTCGGGTTCTGTGTCTCCCTCTCTCTGCCCTTCCCCCGCTCGTGCTTGCTCTCTCTCTCTCTCTCTCTCTCTCTCAAAAATAAACATTAAAAAATTTTTTTAAATAAATTAATTAATTCTCACCAAATTTTTCATTGCCACGTAGAAATATTTTTATCCAGTTACTTAACTTTTTCGCTCTGATACGATCAGGACGAATCACATCTATTCAGTCGGTTAGTGAGGTGTAATTCACATGCAGTTATTGACAGATGCACCCAGCTGTGTAACCTGCCCACCGATCATGATAGAAAACATTTCTGTCATCCTGGAAAGGTCTCTCGTGTTGTGGACTGAATGGTGTGTCCCCCAAATCCGTATGTTGAAGCCCTAACTCGCAGTGTTTTGGTATTTGGACGCTGGTGGGGCCCTTGGGAGGTGGTCAGGGTTAGATGAGGGCACAAGAATGGACCCCATGGTGGGATTAGTGCCCTTAGGAGAGAAGAGAGGAATCTGGTCACAGGCACAGGGAAGGCTGTGTGACACCGAAAGAAGTTACCATCTGCAGGACGGGAAGGAGGCTGAGCCAGACACGGAATCTCTGGAATCTTCCGGCATCTTGGAGTCTTGGCTCCAGTCCCTCCATGTTGCTGTGTCAGCACTCCTGGGATGTGCCACAGTGCACCTATCAGTCCTGTGGTGGCACTTGGCTTAGGTGACTAAAGAGGTTATGGACATTGTGCACATCTGTGGGTGTGCTTTCCTTTCTCTTGGGAAAATCCCTGGGAGTGACGCTGCTGGGTTGGGTCTACTGAGCAGAGCAGTGTTTCGGGGTGGCTTTAATTTGCATTTCCTTGAGCTTAGTGATGCTGAGCACCTTCCCACCTGCTCATTACTGCTCACACCTCTTTTCTGAAATGTCTGATCCAGTCTTTTGCCCTTTTTAAAAAATTACCAAGTTGTGAAAGTCCTTTCTATCTTCTGGATACATGGTTTGCCAGATACATATTGCAAATATCTCTCATTCTTTGACTTGCTTATTCATTTATTAATGTTACATCTTAAAAATTAACTTTAAAAATTTTGGAGGAGTTTTAGATTTACAGGAAAGTGTTAAAGATAGCCAGTTTCCCCTACTACAGACATTTAGGTGACTATGGTGCATTTTTCAGAACTGAGAATAGCAGTGCTCACATTCCAGACGGCAGGTGTCACTCAGGTCCACAGCGTCCCTGTCCGGGTCCCACACTGCGCTGAGTTGTCGCAGCTTCTTTGTCCCCTCCGGGATGTGTGTCTCAGCTTCTCTTGCTTTGTCATGACCTTGACAGTTTTGAGGAGGACCGCACAGGTGTTGTGTCGAATGTCCCTCGTTTCGGGTTTGTCTCTTGTGTTTTCTCATGGTCAGAGGGGGGTTGTGGCTTGGGGAAAGGACACCCCAGAGGTGAGGTGGCCCTCTTGTCACATCCTATCAGGGGGTCCTGTTGGCCGGTCACCTGGTTCGGGTGGTGCCTGCCGGGTGTCCCTCCTGTCTTCCTGGGCAGCAGCCACTCAGTGAGGCGGTCTCCCTGCGGGGCTGGGGACGAAGCTGTGCCTCCCTCCCGGGACCGGGGGGCGGGGGGCGGGGAGCGGCGGGGAAGAACCGCTGTAGTATTTGGAATTCTGGAGGGAGGAGTTCTGTCTCCCCCACGTGCTCACGTTTATCAGCGGTCCCCTCCACCAGCAGGGACTCCTGGATGTGTGTCGTGTACTTGGGGTCCAGTCCCGCACTGTGTTGTTTTGCCCTGGCCGTTGGGGGCTCTTTCATTTGCTTGTTTCGGGGGCACCGCCTTACTTTGTGGCCCTGCCGGGGGCTCCAGGTTCATCTCGTCGTGTGCCCGCCTCAGCCGTAGCGGCAGCCACGTCTCCAAGGAGCCCTGGTGTCTTTTACTGGAGGACGGTGTTTAGAAGCCAAGATCTGGGCACTGGTGTGCGGCTTGCTGCAGCTGTCATGGCCTGAGGTCTTGTTGGTGGATGAAGTTAGATAACGTGTGCGACTGTTTGTCTATGTGTATGTGTGTGTGTGATCTGTGTGTGTGTCTGATCTGTGTGTGTCTGTGATCTGTGATCTGTGCGTGTCTGTGATCTGTGTGTGTGTGTGCGTCTGTGGTCTCTGTGTGTGTCTGTGTGTGCGTGTCTGTGATCTGTGTGTGTGTGTGCGTCTGTGGTCTGTGTGTGTGTGTGTGTGTGTCTGTGATCTGTGTGTGCGTGTCTGTGATCTGTGTGTGTGTGTGCGTCTGTGGTCTCTGTGTGTGTCTGTGTGTGCGTGTCTGTGATCTGTGTGTGTGTGATCTGTGTGTGTGTCTGATCTGTGTGTCTGTGATCTGTGATCTGTGTGTGTCTGTGATCTGTGTGTGTGTGTGCGTCTGTGGTCTGTGTGTGTGTGTGTGTGTGTGCGTCTGTGGTCTGTGTGTGTGTGTGTGTGTGTGTGTGTGCGTGTCTGTGATCTGTGTGTGTGTGTGCGTCTGTGGTCTCTGTGTGTGTCTGTGTGTGCGTCTGTGGTCTGTGTGTGTGTGTGTGTGTGTGTGTCTGTGATCTGTGTGTGCGTGTCTGTGATCTGTGTGTGTGTGTAACCTTCCTGTGAGAACCCGGCTCCTACAGCCGCCATCGGTTTCTTATCTCTAGCCCCAAGGTGCACACAGAGGCAGTTTCAGAACTGCTCACCCACATTCCACCCCGACGAGAAACAAATTTACCAAGTTGAGTGCAGCTTAAGTGTGGTTCTTTGGATCTTTAGCTTCTTAGTCAAACACCGTTTTCCAGGGGTGCTGAGGTCAGCTCCTTGTTTTGCATCCCCTTCGGTGTATTGTCATATATTTGTGACCCAGTTAGAACCATTGGTCACAGTCTGTGTTCTGTCTTGAGATCCCCAACATTGTTTGATTTGTGTACATTAAACTTTACTCTCTGTGATACATGATCCTACGGCTTTTGACAAGTCCTAGTCTTGTGTCCACTGTGATGGTGTATTTTGATGAGCAGAAGTTTTTAATGTTGGTAAAGTTTAATTTATGAATCGGTTTTCTTTCTTGGTTCATACTTTCTGCGTCCTTTCTAAAAGTCTTTGACTAACCAGGTCACAAGATATTCCCCTATATTTTCTTCTAGAGGCTTTTTCTGGCTTCAGATTTTACATTTAGCTTCATGATCCATTTCTTAGTTTTCATACTATGTGAGTACAGGTCCAGTTTTTTTTTTTAACGCTTATTTATTATTTTGAGAGAGACAGACAGACAGACATGAGCAGGGGAAGGGGCAAAGAGAGAGGGAGACACAGAATCTGAAGCAGGCTCCAGGCTGTGAGCTGTCAGCACAGAGCCTGATGTGGGGCTTGAACCCATGAACCGTGAGATCACGACCTGAGTCCAAGTCTGACGCTTAACCAACTGAACCACCCAGGTGCCCCTGTTTTTATTTATTTTTGAGAAGAGAGAGACAGAGAATGAGCGGGGGGAGGGGTAGAGAGAGGGAGACACAGAATCTGAAGCAGGCTCCAGGCTGTGAGCTGTCAGCACAGAGCCCGACACGGGCTTGAACCCACGAACCGCGAGATCATGACCTGAGCCAAAGTTGGACGCTCAACCGACTGAGCCACCCAGGTGCCCCTGTATTTTATTATTTTTTAAAAAATAAGTTTATTTATTTATTTTGAGAGAGAGAGAGAGAGAGAGAGAGAGAGAGAGAGAATCTCAAGCAGGCTCCGCACTGTCAGCTCGAACCCGTGAACTCTGAGATCATGACCTGAGCTGAAATCAAGAGTTGGACGCTCAACCGACTGAGCCACCCAGGTGCCCTTGATCTTACATATTTTAAAATAAATTTATTCCCACAAACTATGTTTTTGAATGCCATTGTAAATTGTATTTATTTGTCATTTTCCAAATAGTTGTTGCTAGTATATAGAAATAACAATTGATTTGTATGTTCTTAGAACATTGCTAAATTCACTTATCCTAGCTTTTTTCTGTAGATTTCTTAGGATTTTCCATATAAATAGTCATGCCATCTACACAGAGACAGTTTCTTTGTTTTCTCTCCTTATTATACGGACTAGCACCAAGGATATTGGATATCTTGATTCCTTCAGTCTTTAGGGGGAATGTCCTATATTTCAGCTGTAGGTTTTTTATAGGTATCTTCTATCAGGTTGGGGGTGTTGCCTTTTATTTTTCGTTTGCTGAGAGTTTTTTTTATGAATGATCCTGAAATTGTGTCAAAAGCTTGTTTTGCAGCTACTGAAAAGGTCCTATGATTGTTTTTCTTCTTTAATCTGTTAAAGCATTGGATTGTAACAACCGGTGTTTGTGTGGCAAGCCAGCCTTGTGTCCCGAAAGGAGCTCATTTGGTCACGTTCTATCACCTTTTTCATGTGTTACTGTATACAGTTTGCTAATATTTTGTCAGAGTTTTTGGATTGATGTTCATGAAGGATAGTAGTCTGTACTTTTTTCTTTGTAGTGTCCTTGTCTGATTTCCATCCGGGTTATATTGGACTATCTTTGAGTCTTGCTGGCCTTATAAGTGAGCTGGGACATGTTTTCTCTTTGTTTTCTGAAGGACTTTGTGTAATATTGGTACTTCTTCCTTAAATATTTGATAGACTTCATCAGTGAAGACACTGTCTGGGTTGTTTTCTTTGGGGGAAGCTTTAAAATTGTGAATTCAGTTTCTTTAATGGCTATAAGGCTATTTATATTTTCTGCTTCATCTTGTATCATTTTTGGTAATTTTTATCTTTAAATAAATGAGACCATTTCATCTAAGTTGTTGAATTTATTGACTTAAAGTTGTTTATAATACTGACTGATTATCCTGCCATGTTTGTAGGATTTATAGTGATTTCTCCCCTTTCATTTCTGATATAGATATTTTGTATTGATATTTTTTCTTGATTATTCTTGCTAGAGGTTTGTCAGTTTTATCTATTTATTTTTATAGAAGTATGATTAACATACAGTGTTATATTAGTTTCTGGTGCAAAGTGTAGTGATTCAACAATTCTTATGTTACTCAGTGTCAGTGCTCACTGCAGTCAGTGAGGTCACCATCTGTCCCCGGGCAGCACGTCTACAATCTATTGACTGCATTCCCTGTGCTGTACTTCCCACCGGTGACTTACTTATCTTGTAACTGGAAGTTAATCCCCTTTATCTATTTTACCCATCCCCCACCTGCCTCCCTCTGACAACCACCAGTTTTCTATATTTAAAAGTCTGAGTTGGGGCGCCTGGGTGGCTCAGTTGGATAAGCGTCCGACTTTGGCTCAGGTCATGATCTCGCGGTTCGTGAGTTCGAGCCCCGCGTCGGGCTCTGTGAGGACAGCTCTGAGCCTGGAGCCCGCTTCGGATTCTGTGTCTCTGTCTCTCTGCTCCTCCCCCACTTACACTCTGTCTCTGTCTCAAAAATAAATAAAGCTTAAAAAAAAAAAAGGTCTGAGTTTATTTGTCCCTTTTTTTCTTTTTTCTTCCACTGTTTTGTTTCTTCCATCCCACATATGAGTGAAATCATATGCTATTTGTCTTTCTCTGTCTGATTGTTTCACTTAGTGTAATTTGCGCAAGCTCCATCCGTGTTGTTGCAAATGGCCGAGCAATATTCCATTGTGCACGTTTCCCCCCTTCCTTCTCCACTCACCTGTGGAGACACTTGCGCTGCTCCCGTACCTTGGCTGTTGTAATTCTTGTAATTGGTGCCGCTGTAAGCATGGGGTGCGTGCACCTTTTTGAACTGGTGTTTTTGCTTTCTTTGGGCAAATACCCGGAGTGGATTTACTAGATCATATGGTAGTTCTATTTTTAATTGTTTGAGGAACCTCCATACGGTTTTCCACAATAGCTGCACCAATTCACATTCCCGCCAGCGGTACACCAGGGTTCCTCTGTCTCCATATCCTCACCAGCACTTGTTATTTCTTGTCTTTTTTGTTGTAGCCGTTCTGACAGATGTAGGACGATCTCTCATTGTGGTTTTGATTTGCATTTCCTGATAATTAGTGATGTTGATGTTTTCACAGATCCAAGTTTTGATTTTACTTTTGTTTCTAATTTTTGTCCATTTTCTATTTCATTAATTTCTACTCTTACTTTTATTATTTCCTTTCTTTTCCCTAACATGGGTTTAATTTGATCTTTTTCATCTTCTTAAGATGGAAGCATAGATCAATTATTTTACATGTGCCTTCTTTTCTTACATAAATATTTAAACTATAAATCTCCCTCTAAGCATAGCTGTAGCTTCTTACACAAAATCTGATATGTTACACTTCATGATCTTTCTGTTAAAATGGGCTTTTATTATTTATTTATTTATTTATTTATTTGAGAGAGAACAAGTGGCGGAGGGGCAGAGAGGTGGGGTAGAGGATCCAAAGCAGGCTCTGCGCTGACAGCAGAGAACCTGATGCGGGGCTTGAACTTACAAACCGTGAGATCATGACCTGAGCCAAAGTCAGACGCTTTGCCAACTGAGCCGCTCAGGCTCCCCCCTTTCTGTTGAAATGTTTTGAAATTACCTTTGTTTCATCCGTGACTGGCTTAGAAGTCTATTGTTTAATTTCCAAATATTTGGAGATTTTCTAAATATCTTTTGTTATTGATTTTTAATATAATTCCATTGTAGTCAGAGACTATGCTCTATGATTTTGATCCTTTGAAATTCATTGGTATTTGTTTATGGTTTAGCATGTGATCTCTTAGTAAATATTCTGTTTGCACTTAAGAAGAATGTGTATTCCATTTTTGTGGAGTGTCATGTTCTACAATTATGAGTTGAGTTAGTTGAGAATTTTACCCAAATCTTTTATATCCTTACTAATTTTGTTTTCTACTTAATCAGTTATTCGAAGAGGGATGTTAAAGTCTTCAACCATGGTTGTAGATTTGTCTTTTTCCTTTTCACTCTGCCACCTTATTCTTTATGTATTTAGAAGCCTTCTATTAAGTGCATACGTATTTGAAATTGACTTATCTTCTTGGGGCACCTGAGTGGCTCAGTTTTTTTTTAACGTTTATTCATTTTTGAGACAGAGAGAGAGAGAGAGAGAGAGAGCAGAGAGAGAGAGTATGATCAGGGGAGGGGCAGAGAGAGAGAGAGGAGAAGACACAGTATCCGAAGCAGGCTCCAGGCTCTGAGCTGTCAGCATAAAGCCCAACATGGGCTCAAACTCACGAACCATGAGATCATGACCTGAGCTGAAGTCGGACCCTTAACCGACTGAGCCACCCAGGTGCCCCTCCTTTCAAGATTTTTAAAGTTAATCTTTAGTTTCCAGTAATTTGAAAATGATGTGTCTAAGTGTGGCTTTATTATATTTGTCCCATCTATGTCTTCCACCAAATTTGGAAAGGTTTTAGTCATTGTTTCTTCACATATTTCTTCTGCTCCACTATGTGTCTCTCCTCTTCTTCTGGAATGTATAATTACCCATGTGTTAGATGTTTCATACAGTTGTATTGGCCCCTATACCCCTCTTGGCGCTCTTCATGGTTTTCTCCCAGTCATTTCTCTTTTTTTCCTTCAGACTATGATTTCTATCAATCTTTGATGTTACCAAGTATTTCCTGTCACTCCCATTCTACTAAGCTGTTTAGTAAAGTTTTTATTTCAGATGCTATATTTTTCAGTTCTAAAATTTCCATTTTGCTCATTAAAAGTGTGTGTGTGTGTGTGTGTGTGTGTGTGTGTACATATACATATATATCTTCTATTTCTTTGCTGGGATTTTCTATATTTTTATTCATTTTGAGTGTATTTTCCTTTATCTCATTGGATATAATTATTAAGTCTGCTTTAAAGTGTTTGTTTGATCAATACCTGGGTCATAATATAATTAGTATCTGTTGTGTGTCTTTTCCCTTGAGAATGGCTCGTATTATTGTGGTTCTTCATATGTTTGATAATTTTGGATCGTATCCTATATACTGCAAATGTTATGTTGTGGAGACTCTGGATTTGATTATATTCCTCTGAAGAGAGTTAATGTTTTTGCCTAAGCATGCAACTACTTTCATTAGATTCAAAATGCAAATTCTGTGACACCTGTGATAAGTTCTGGCTCAGATCTCAATTCAGATGGCTTCTCAGCCCGGACTGCACACAGACAGTTCAAGACTTGGCTGGAAATCTGAGCAGAGTTTATACACAGAATCCCTCTTTCTCAGATTTCTCCTCTCACTCTTTAGCAGCACTGGTTGCCCAGCTCCTTCTCCTGGTTTCTCTAACAAGAAAGATAGTGGGCTTTCTATCAGAGTTTTCATCACCTAATACCACCACTGTGATGACTGTGCTGCCCTCAGGGTAAAGACACGAAAACAGGAAATGCATTCCGGGCTACTTCCTTTAAGTTTAAACTGCCCTCAAAATCTGCCTGTTTTTGTTCAGAGCCTTCAGGTAGCTGTTTTTGTCCAGAATGCATAATTACCAGTGGGAGAGTCATTTTGTTAGAAGCCAATTCTTCCATACTGGAAATAGAACTGCATGGCTTTTGTATTCAGAAACCAAAGCAACTTTAGTTTCCAAATGGGGGGCACAGGTGTCGTTTCCTAAGCACTACAGCTGTCAGCAACAGAACACTTGCAGGGAACTGCTGTGCCCCTAGAATATCATCTTCACTGGGCAGGAATTAGATAAAGACAGGCTTCGTGTGGGCCTCAGGACAGTAAACTAAGGATGCATGCTAAAAGACACTCTTATGGGATAAGAATATGAATCTAATTGCAAAAAGATAAATTTGAGATAATAAGTTGCACTTACCTTACTTTAATAGCCCCTTTTATCTTTAAAGCATTCTTCAAAGAACAACCAAATTAATAAATAATATTCTGACATTTAGTCTCCTATGAAGTGTTATTTTACGAGTTAGAGACTGTATGTGAAGCTAGGGCTGGCCTTTCATGCCATATTGGTTTGAGAAGTATCAAGAAGTCTCTTTTTGTTGGGGTGTCTGGGTGGCTTAGTCGGTTAAGCATCTGACTTCAGTTCAGGTCATGATCTCACGGTCCAGGAGTTCGAGCTCTGCATCCGGCTCTGTGCTGACATCTCAGAGCCTTGAGCCTGCTTCAGATTCTGTGTCTCCCTCTCTCTCTGCCCCTCCCCTGCTTGCACTCTGTCTCTCTCAAAAATAAATAAACATTAAAAAAACAAGTCTCTTTTTGCTGTAGATCCTGGTTCTCCAAGGGACGTGAATCTGTTCACTATCTAACAACAGCAAGAACAATGCTTATATAGCACTGACTGTGTGCCAAGCACCACTCTGAGTGATTTACATACAAGAACTCATTTTACCCTCTCAACAATGCCTATTATCAACCTGTTTTAAAGAGGACAAAACAGGTTTACAGCAGATCCCACAGCAAGTACAGGCAGGGTAAGGAATGGGCCTGGCCTCTAGCTCTAGAACCTCTGCTCACCAACCATACTAAACTAGCATCTGAGAGTTTTTCAGCTGGAGCCAATGAATATGGCTTGTTTTACAACATTGAACAAATAATATGTTTTACACATCTGCCCAAGTATGATGCAGTTCTACAGAAATTCTCAATTTAACAAGTGAAAGTACCCAAAATTGAAAAAAATATATATAATACATCTTTAACTATTATTTAAAGACTATTAACTGAAGTAAAAATAATAACAGTCTGTTGTAGAATTTTCTCACATATGTAGAAGTAAAAGACATGCCAACAAGAGCTCTAGGGGTAGGAGGTGGTCTGGGGCCTGCTGTAAAGGTTCTCACATTGCTCATGAAGTACAAGAGTATTTTTTAGACCACATAGACAATGATGAGTTTGATATGCATATTTAGTCTGTAGAGGAACCGCTAAAAAATAGCATAAAAAGGGAGAATTAAAAAATCAGTAGAGGAAATAAAATGGACTTTAAAAACTTGATTCACCCCCCCCCCAGAAAAAGAGAGGAAGAACAGAGAACAGAGGGGAAATACAGAATTCAAACATTAAGGTGGTAGATTTAAACTAAAATACTCTAATAACTGCATTAAATGTAAATGGATTAAATACTCCAAATAAAAAGTAGAGATTAGCATTTCTAATCATCAGGGAAAATGCTACTTTGCATCCATGAGGATGGCTATGATAAAAAAACAGAAATCACAAATGTTGACTAATTTTTTTAATTAGTCAAAATTTTTAATTTTTGAGAGAGAGAGAGAGAGAGGGAGAGTGAGAGAGAGCATGTGAGTGGGAGAGGGAGACACAGAATCTGAAGCAGGCTCCAGTCTCTGAGCTGTCAGCACAGAGCCCAACGTGGGGCTCGGACCCATGAAATGTGAGATCATGACTGGAGCCAAAGTTGGACGCTTAACTGACTGAGCCACCCAGGCACCCCCTAACCCCAATTTTTTTTTTAATCTTGAAAGCAGAGAGAAGCAACATATCACATATAGTATAGCATTGCAAAGACTGAATCAGGGAACATGGAGGCCAGGGTCAAGTGGTATTGCACCCTAAAATACTAAAAAGAAAGAACTGTCAACACAGAATTCTGTACTCTCCAAGACTGAATGTGAAATGAAAGCATTTTCAGAGAAAGGAAAACTGATAGAATTTGTTGCTATCAAATGTGTACTGCTAAAAATGCTAGAGAAGTGTTTGTAGACTGAAGGTAAATACCAAAGTGAAATTCAGATCTTATGAGTGAATGATGAACATCAGGAATGGTAAATATCTGGGGGAAATGTTTTCTTTCAAGTACGTATTTTAAGTAATTAATTTATTTTTAATGTTTATTATTGAGAGCACAAGAGTGTGCAAGTGGAGGAGGGGCAGAGGGAAGGGGACAGGATCCGAAGCAGGATCCGCGCTGATGGCAGCGAGCCTGATGTGGGACTCGAACTCACGAACCTCGAGATCATAACCTGAGCCAAAGTCGGATATTCAACCAACTGAGCCAGCCAGGCACCCCTCAAGTACATATTTTTTAAAAAATTAAAACATCTCTTGTGTTTGCAATGTATGCAGATGTAATAGGTATGACAGTTGTAGCACAAAGAATAGTAAAGGATACACGAACCTATAGAGTTGCAAAGTTTCTAGATTTTTTAAAAAGTTTATTTATTTTGAGAGAGAGAGTGCAGGGGAGGGGCAGAGAGACAGGGAGAGAGAGAATCCCAAGCAGGTTCCATGCTGTCATCCCAGAGCCTGATGCAGGGCTCAGTCTCATGAACTGTAAGATCATGACCTGAGTGAAAATCAAGAGTCCTGTGCTTAATTGACTGAGCCCCTTAGGCACTCTGCAGTGTCTACATTAAAAAAAAATTTTTTTAATGTTTTATTTATTTTTGAGAGAGACAGAGAGAGACAGAGTGCGAGTGGGGGAAGGGCAGAGAGAGAGGAGACACAGAATCTGAAGCAGGCTCCAGGCTCCAAGCTGACAGCACAGAGCCCGAGGCGGGGCTCGAACCCATGAACTGTGTGATCATGACCTGAGCCAAAGTCGATGCTTAACTGACTGAGCCACCCAGGCACCCCTGCAGTGTCTACATTTTAGTAGAAGTGGTGCCATATTCTAATTAGGCTGTGAAAAAGTAAGGATTGTATGTTGCAGTCTCTATAGCAACAGCTATAAAAATACGCAAAGAAGTATAACCAAAGAACCAAAAGATAAACTGAAAGAGAATTTTTTAAATATTCAAATAATATAAAAGAAAGCAGGAAAGAGAGAACAGAGGAATAAAACACCATAGAGACCAAAAGAAAACAAAATAGTAGCCATAGTGTCTTTATACATTTTTCAAAGCCCACATACACATCAAGAGTGACCATAAGGGTGTTTGGGTGGCTGAGTTGATTGAACGTCTGACTTTTGATTTTGGCTTGGGTCCTGACCTCACGATCTGTGAGTTTGAGCCCCGAGTTGGGTTTTGTGCTCTGTGCTCTGACAGCACAGAGCCTGCTTGGGATTCTCTCTCTCCTCTCTGCTCCTCCCCCATTCACACGTGCACACGTGCACACACACTCTCTATCAAAATAAATAAGTAAACTTAGAAAAACAAGAGTGACCATAGTGTAAATATGGACTTTGGGTGACAATGATGTGTCGGTATAGGTTCACTGATTATACCAAATTACAGGATGTTGATAGTGGAGGAGGTTCTGCTTCTGTTGTGGTGGGGGACTTATGGGAACTTGCTTACTTCCTGCTCAATTTTGCTGTGAACCTAAAACTGCTCTAAAAATATTTTATATATTAAAACAAAATAGAGGGACAAGCAGAAACCGGACAATAAAATGGTAGACCTAAGTCTCACAATAGTGATAATTACATTAAGTGTTAATGGACTGAACTCTCCAATTAAAAGGTAGAGATTGGGGCACCTGGATGGCTCAGTCGGTTTAGCGTCTGACTTCAGCTCAGGTCATGATCTCACAGTTCGTGAGTTCTAGCCCCGCATCGGGCTCTGTGCTGACAGCTTAGAGCCTGGAGCCTGCTTCGAATCCTGTCTCTCTCTCTCTCTCTCTCTCTCCCTCCTTCAAAAATAAATAAAAACATTAAAAAAAAAAGGTAGAGATTGCCACGATGGATACATAAGCAAGACCTACTACATACTGTATATAGGAGATTCACTTTAAATATTAAAAAACACAGGTTGAAGATAAGATATATAGATGCAAAATATATCTATAGATCTAAAAATCCATCTGTGTTGCAAACAGTGAATATCAGACTGTATTGGCTGCCTTTATATCAGATAAAATAGATTCCAGTATATTGAGTATTACCAAAGATAAAGGGGAAATATCTGATAATAAAAGGGTCATTTCTTCAAGGAGAGCTATCAATTTATGAATGTGCCTAATAACAGAGCCTCACAATAAATGAAGCAAAATTGACAGAGTTAAAAGGAGAAATAGATAATTCCATGATTATAATAAGAGAGTTTAACATCTCTTTCTGTCACCAATTATTAGAATAAAACAGCAAAGAAATTAGTAGAGACATAGAGGATGTGAACACTACGCTCAGGCATCTTGACCTACTTGATATTTGTAGAAAGCTATACTCATCAAAAGCACAATACAGATTCCTACTAAGTGCACAATGTATATTCTCTAACATAGACCAATTGCTGTGCCCTAAAACAAGTTTCAAAAAACAACTAAAGAAGTAAAGCTGTATTTATTTGCAGATGACATGATTGTTCATGTAGAATAATCTAAGGAATCTACAAAAAGTGCTAGAACTATCAAATGAATTTAGTAAGATTTCAGAAAGCAAGGCAAATGCACAGATTTTAATTGTATTTTTATGTACTAGCAGCAAACTATTAGAAAGTGAAATTAGAAATTCAATTCTATTTACAATAGTACCAAAAAATAAAATATTTAGCAAGAAGTTTGACAAGCTCACTTATTAAGTAGTCTGAGCTCATGTATAGGACTGGCTTGTTCAGAACCCGCTTCTGCCCAGGACCACCTCTTCACTGCAAACTACAGAATGTTGCTGAGATAGCTTAAAAGAAAATGTGAAGAAATAAATGGAGGGTGATAGCACATTCATAGATCAGAAGACTCATGATTGTTAAAATGTCCATTATTCTAGCCAAAATGCCACCAGGCTCTTTTATAGAAATTAACAAGGTGATTTTGAAAATACAGAAATGCATATGACCTAGACCTGACAGAGCAAAGCTTATGCTACTGGTTTACAAGCTTTCAGGAAAGCTTCAGTAATCGAGACTGTGGTGTTGGTGAAGGACAGACACATAGATGCATGGGGCAGAGTAGAGTCCAGATGTAGACCCATACATATACACTCGGTTGATTTTCAACAAAGATGCCTTGATGGAAGATGCCAGAAGGAAAGTCTTTTTACATTTTTTATTAAAAAAAATTTTTATTTATTTATTTATTTTTTTTTATTTTTGGGACAGAGAGAGACAGAGCATGAACGGGGGAGGGGCAGAGAGAGAGGGAGACACAGAATCGGAAACAGGCTCCAGGCTCTGAGCCATCAGCCCAGAGCCTGACGCGGGGCTCGAACTCACGGACCGCGAGATCGTGACCTGGCTGAAGTCGGACGCTTAACCGACTGCGCCACCCAGGCGCCCCAAAAAAAATTTTTTTTAATGTATGTTTTTGAGAGAGAAAAATAGAGTGTGAGCGGGGGAGGGGCAGAGAGAGAGAGAGAGAGAGACAGAGAATCCAAAGCAGGCTCCAGGGTCTGAGCTGTCAGCACAGAGCCCGATGCAGGGCTTGAACCCATAAACTGAGAGATGATAACCTGAGCTGAAGTTGAACGCTCAACCAGCTGAGCCACCCAGGTGTTCAGTTTTATTTTTTTATTTTAGAGAGAGAGTGCATATGAGTGGGGGAGAGGGCAGAGAGAGAGAGAATCTTAAGCAGGGCTCAATCCCATGACCTTGGGATCCTGACCTGAGCTGAAATCAAGAGTCGAATGTTCAACTGACTGAGCCACCCAGGTGCCCCAAGAAGGAAAATATTAAAAAAAAAAAATCCCAGGGACAGGTAGGCTGTTTTAATTTAATTTTAATTTTTTAAATTAATTAATTTATTTTGAGAGAGAGAGAGAGGGAGGGAGGGAAAGAATGAGTGGGGGAGGGGCAGAGAGAGAGGGAGAGAGAGAATCCCAAGGATGCTCCAAACTTCAGTGTGGAGCCCAGTGTGCAGCTCAGTCCCACAAACTGAGATCATGACCTGACCCCAAATCAAGAGTCAGATTCTCAACCAACTGAGCCACCCAGGCACCCCCACAAAGGATAATCTTTTTATCAAACAGTGCTATAACCCCCGGACACACATATGAGAAAAATGAACCTTGATCTTTGCTTCCAACCATACACAAAAGTAACTCAAAGTGTAAAACCTAAAACTCTAGAACTTCTAGAATAAAACACAGGAATGACCCTCGGGTCAAGGCAGAGATTAACCTTAGGACACAAAAAGCAAGAAATGTAAAAGAAAAAGTGGATGCATTGGATTTTATCAAAGTGAAAACATTTGTTCTTCTGGATCCCATGTGAAAATGAAAAGTCAAGCCGCAGATGGGAGGAAATACTTGCAATATACTTACATCTGAAAATACACATATCTGACAAAGAGCGTGTGAAGAGCTATTATGACTCAGTGATAGAAGGACAGCCAGTTAAACAAAATGGACAAATGATTGAAGAAGACATATGAGGGTGAAGAACCATCATTAGTGACCAGAGAAATGCAAGTTAAAGCAACAGTGAAATGCTCACGGCACAGCCACTGACCAATGCCCACTGTTGGCAAGAATGTGGAGCCGAAGAGCCCTCATACCCTGCTGGTGGGAGCGCACGTGGCACCACGGGAGACTGATCGGCAGGTTACACTTCCCTTGACCCCGTTGCCGCAGTACTGAGTGCTTACCCGAGAAATGAAAGCAAATGTCCGCGCAAAGATATGTATAAAAATGTCCACAGTAGCTTTATTCACAGCCACTAAAATCCAGAAACAGTCCAGGTGAACATCAGCAGGTGGTTGGGTAAAGGCAACGTTGCGTATCATTCAGCCATAAAAGGAACGAGGTACGGATGAATCTAAAGATCATTATTTCAAATGGAAGGGGCCAGGCACACAAGTGTACACACTGTGTTCATTTACGTAGAATTCTAGAAAATGCAGGCCGATGCAGTGACAAAGTTCAGCCCCATGGGTGCATGAAGCCAGGGTTGAGGGAAGGACGGCAGAGGGGCTCAGGCGTCGTCTGTGGGTGGCAGAGACATCCTGCACAGCGTGTCCGAACTCACCGAGTTGTGTGCTCTACGTGGATGCGGTTTACTGTATGTGAATTATACCCTAAGAGGTTGACTGGCTAGCAGATGATAGTGTTGGTTAAAATATGTACTTCTGATTCCTGAATTGAAAGGGTGTTTTGTGACTTAGTATGACCCTGGGGTTGCCTCTTAACCACAGATTGAGCTGAAGGTCCCATGACATTTAGGGTTTCCACAAGGCACGGAGAGATAGATGGCCTCTGCTGAGCCAACCTTACGTGGGCAAAAATGGAAAAGATGTGATCACACCCTGTAGATGAGGGTCAGTGCGTCTGTGACATCAGCAGTTGCTGTCCTAGAAAGAAGGTGCACTTCGAATAAAGCGTGCATTTTGAATGGATGGCATGAGTGAGGGGCAGCAAGGGGGCTCTTAACAAGGCCTGATAGTTGTTTCTGCCTGTGTAGGGCTTCTAGCATGAAGCGGATAACAGGACGGAGCCCCGCCCTTGTTCCTATACCGCCCTCCTGCATGTGTCATCCTGCCTTTACCCTCCCTCCCCGCCGCGCTCAGAACGCTGTGGCCCACAGTGCAAGGGGCCTGTCAACCATCCTCGGCAGTGGGGCTCTTCCCCAGGACCCCCAGCCAGGAGCTCGCCCACCGCCTGGTCTTGATGGGCCCTCGGCTGGCTGAGGGGGTGGTTTCTCATTCCCCGGCTCCAAATGTGTTCCTTGCCGACCCACCTTGCCACTGTGGAAGCTTCATCTCCAGGAACCTGAACAGGTTCCCTGAATAAGCGGCTCTTTCTGTCAAGTAAAAAGTCCTTTTATTTTTTTAAAAAACCTTTTTTTAATGTTTTATTTATTTTTGACAGAGAGAGCATGAGCGGGGGAGGGGCAGAGAGAGAGGGAGACACAGAATCCCAAGCAGGCTCCAGGCTCCGAGCTGTCAACACAGAGCCTGACGCAGGGCTCGAACCCACGAACCGTGAGATCATGACCTGAGCTGAAGTCGGACGCTCAACCGACTGAGCCACCCAGGCACCCCGTAAAAAGTCCTTTTAGAGTTGACTTTTCTATGTCCAAATATTTAGCCAGCTGTGTTTTGGACAGATTATAATTATGGTTACCACCTTGTAAGTTAACAGAAATTTGTTCAAAACTGAAACAATTCACTGCAGGGGTTGTGCGGGTTAGTGGGTTTTCTCTGACCACATTGGAAGTGTGGCAGTGTAAGCACATCTCACGGGCTGTGGAGTTTTGAATTTGCTGGTGTCAGGAAACTTACCTACTGCGTGGGGCCCCATCAGCCATCAGAAGTCCTCTGCTCTGGAGTTGTCCTCAGTTGTGGTTTTAGGTAGTACTTTTATCACCCAAGCTGACATCTTTCCTGCAGTTTCCATGACAAGAACAGGGTGAGTAGCAGAAAATTATAAGACTGCAGGTCCCTAACTGGCCCGTGCTGGCCCCAGAGGCACCTCGCTGCCCAGGTGTTCTGTGTCTTGGCGAAAATGGTTGAGTTGGGGTTTCCCTAGGACAGAACAAGATGGCGGATGGACAACATCCATCTGAGCGCATGAGTAGGACCGGCTGGTCCAGAACCCCCTTGTGCTTAGTCCTTTCAGGAGGCAGTGAATGGCTGAAAGCTTTGGAGGAAGCAGTGAGTCTATCCAGCTCCAGCTCCAGCCGGACTGAGCACAGCCCCTCCAGTCCCCCAGCTCCGGGAGCTCCTTGTGGTGAGTCCAGTCGACCTGGGAACAACGGGCCTCAACTGTGTGCCTTGGTTTGCAGGCCCGGGACCAGGGATCTGCGGCTTCTTAGCAACCCCACCCTGCCCCCTGAGCACTGGGCGACAGGCTCTGGATGTCTGCAGCTCTCATCCCAGAAGGCCAGGTAAGGGTCCGGCACCTCGGCCCCCACGGTGCCCCAGACGGAGGTGCCCGCACCCACACGGTGCCCCTGTCTGTTGCAGACCCTGCGCTCTGGGACATGGAGCTCCAGCGCGCTGTCCTTCTGGCGGGTCTCCTGGTGGAAGTTGCTAGCAAATCCTCAGAAAGTGTGGTAGGTGACGCGTCACGGGGCAGCATGGGTGCCAGGAAGTACAGTCTTCCCAGTTTCTTGCCCAGAGGGGCCTCACCCTTCGACCTTTGGGGGTCACCCTTGCCCTGGCCCCAGAGACACTGACTGTGCCCTCTGTCGCGGTCAGGGAGGCCTGTGCCACATGGAGGTCAGCAAACACATGCCCCCAACTGTCACCTGTTCTGTTATGTCCCCTAGAACCTCCTTTCTGTCTCTGCCAAAGTGAACCTGTTGCTGTAGCTGAAATAGGGTCTCTACACAGCTGCCCCCCACTGGCCCTGAATGGAGCCTGCGGGCTCTCTGCCCGACAGCGGGGTGGTTGGAGACTGCTTACTCCAGGCAAGCAGTGGCATAAGGCAGGGTCTGCCCCAGGCTTCCTGTGACCAGGTGCCCTGGCTCTCCCAAGCCACACGTCATCCAGGCCAGGTGGGGCCTTCCGCCACTCTGCCTCTGCTAGGGTTGGGTGGAATGGGATGGCTGGGGTGTCCCTCCTGGGCTGGGCCTCAGCTGTGAACCGGCCTTCGACACTTCCTGTGGTGGTGTGGGTACTCCGTGCCATTCCTTAGACACCTTACCGTTCACTGTGGTCTTGTCGCAAGAAACAAAAGCTCAGCTACGATAAACACACTGCGCCGAGCTCCCCTTAGAAACCCCTCAAGTCTGGTCCCGTAAACGCCAGCGCTTGGCATGTCTGTCCCCCGCGTGGTGCACTCCTGCGTGCTCACCCAGCAGGTGTGAGGTCATACCCCACAGCCTGCCCTGGTCTGGGCACTTCCTCTTCGAGGGCCAAGCTGAAAACCCCCGGTGGAAGGCATCCGTAGCATTTCTGAGAACATCGGTGGACCAGCCAGGACCCAGGGGGTGACTATTTTGCTGGGAGTGAGGGGCAGACACACCTCACCAGGGAGGCCAGGGCCGCTTGGGTTTATCTTCATATCTTATTATAGCCTAGAAAAACGTGTGTGTCCTTTTTTCATGAAGGAGTCCACATGTGGCCCCGCAGTAGGGTTTAGCACCTCTGTCGTCTGGCAGGTGGCGAATAGCCAGGCACACCTCATTTTATCGCGCTGTGCAGATACTGCATTTTTCCAGATTGAAGGTTTGCGGCCACCCTGCGTTGAGCGAGTCTGTGGGTGCCACGTTTCCACCAGCATCTGCTCACAACATGTCTCTGCGCCACATTTTGGTGATTCTCACAATATTTCGACTCTTTCATTACTATCACATTTGTTACGGTGACTTGTGATCAGTGATTATGACCCGCTGAAAGTTCGGGCGACGGCCAGCATTTTGCAGCAGCAGAGCAGTTTAATTAAGGCACGTACATTGTGTTTTAGACACGACGCGATTGCACGCCTAATGGACTATAGTGTAAACGTAACTTGTACACATACCTGAAACCAGAAAATTCACTTGACGCGCTTTATTGTGGTCTGGAACTGAATCCGCAGTACCTCTGAGTAAAGCCTGTCAATCATTTCTTGGACTGAAGTGCCCCACCGCGTATCCGCCTGTGGTCCGCGGGGCGATCGGCAGCAGCTCCGCCCCGGACCCGAGACCCACCTGGAGAAAGGGCCACGGCCCCCACCACCTCCCAGGCGAGGCCTTGGGTGGTCAGCCGGGCAGGCAGTGGAGGGAAGCGACAACATAAACCTCGGTCCCGGAAGTGTTCCCAGGACCGCTCCCTGCCCCTCCTCGCTGCCCCAGGCCAGGGCCGTTCCCAGCCTGGCCTGCTTGTCCTGCCCGAGGAGCGTCCGGCTGTGGGGTCTGACAGCTCACCACCGTCTCCCCTCTAGGGCCAGCAGCCTGAATGTTGTGTGGACTTGGTGGATGTCAACACCACCTGCCCGAGCACAAGCCCGTGTGGCCCAGGTAAGCTGCTTTGGCATGAGCCAGCCCTGACCGGTCATCACCAGCGTGGTGATGAGGACAGTGCTCATGTGAACTCTGCTGAGCTCACCGCGCCTGGTGTGAGCAGGAGGGCACACGGCCCCTCAGGAAGGACGCTGGAGAGGCCTGGGAGCTGGGCCAGGGGCTGGGAGAGCGGACAGAAGCCGCAGGAAGGGGACAGGACCGCGTCTGAGCCTCCCTCCTGGCCAGCAGCCCGGCTGCCTCTTCTTGGGCAGAAGGGGCAGGACCCCGTGAGGAGACTGGCTCCGGGCAGTGGGAGGTGTGGGGGAAGCGAGACTCTACCTCTCCTCCTAGGGTGTCCGGCCGGACGATTCGCGGGGACAAGCCCACAGCCCGAGTAACATAAGCTTTATGTGACACGGGAGCCTCATAAAGAAGCCAAGACGGGAGCGCTCACGCGCCAGGCTGAGCAGGGAGAGGCGACTGCGGGAAAGTAGGCTGTGTGTGGGGTGGAGGCAGGTGAGGGCGACCTTAACGAGGTCCGCCGGGCTCGGGTCCCTGGCGACGCGCGCGTTCCTTTCCCCCTGCTGCGTGGGCGTCCTCCACGTGGGGCCTTTGTCCCTGCTTCTCAGGGAGAGAAAGCGACGCCAGAGCCCTTCTTGCTCCTGTGTTTTGAGGGTCTTCAGCTCAAGATAATTTTTGTGTGAAAGAGGCATATTTTGGGGTGACGTTCGGGTTCCCTCAGCCCCCCCTTGAAACTTCATCCTCAGAACGTTTCACACATCAAAAGCCAAGCTGGTAGCTGAGGGAGATTTGCTTGGAAGTTGAGATGAGGGACGGGCAGTGGGAGAAAGAGCGTAGGTGGAGCGGGCAGGAAGGAGCGGGTCTGAGCCCCTGGTGGCACGCCTCGGGCTCGGTGTCCTGGTGGCCGTCCGCCCGGTGAGACCGATGCTCAGGCCGGGCCTCCACCGGAACGGGGCCTCGGCATGGCGTGAGCGGGCAGGTGTGTAGTCAGAGGCGTTTCTGGGGAAACAAAAGAAAACGGATGTGAATGGTGGTAGCGAGTTACAAACCTGCTTTTTCAGTCTAGAGGCCAGTCTCTAAGTACCTTTCTGGATGCTGCGCTCAAAGCCCGTTTGGGGGGTGAGGACAGCAAGAGGCAGTCTGACGGATTTCCCGGGTTGCACTGCGGCGAGTGTCTCTGGTGAGGTCGTGGGGCTTCTTGTGAGCTTCCCGAGTGGCCCACACAGCAGCAGGCACGAGGTTGTCCACACGTGAGGTGTCGAGGTGACTTCTGCAAGGTTCGTGTCAAGACGTCCAGCCTCAGCTTTGGGGAGACGGCTGTTTTAGTTGTTTTTTTTTTTTTTTTAATGTTTGTTTATTGCCCGCCTGGGCGGCTCAGTCAGTGAAGCATCCGAGTCTTGATTTCGGCTCAGGTCACGATCTCACGGTTCGTGGGATCGAGCCCTGCGTCAGCCTCTGTGCCTGCTTGGAATTCTCTCTCTCTCTCCCCCTCTGGCTGCCCCTCCCCCTACTCGTGCGTGTGTGCTCGCTCTCTCTCTCCAAATAAATAATAAACATTCAGCACGGAGCCCGTCGTGGGGCTTGATCCCACGAACCGTGAGATCATGGCCTGAGCTGAAACCAAGAGTTGGATGCTCAACCAACTGAGCCACCCAGGCGCCCTGAATTGAATTTGTTTTTAAAATAAGTCTAGCCTCACTAAACTTGGCCCGATTACCTAGCTAAGTGCAGCAAGAATAGTGATTAACCATTTAGACTTTTAAGTCTGGACCTTTTCACAAGGAATCTTGGGTTGGACTCTCGAGGCTGGGAAGCCAAGCCAAGGACTTGCCATCAGACCTTACCTGCAGTACCTATAGATGTTGGTGAATTCCTCTCTCCTTTTTTTTATGTTTATGTATTTTATTTTATTTTTTTTTTTAATTTTTTTTTTCAACGTTTTTATTTATTTTTGGGACAGACAGAGACAGAGCATGAACGGGGGAGGGGCAGAGAGAGAGGGAGACACAGAATCGGAAACAGGCTCCAGGCTCCGAGCCATCCACCCGGAGCCTGACGCGGGGCTCGAACTCACGGACCGCGAGATCGTGACCTGGCTGAAGTCGGACGCTTAACCGACTGCGCCACCCAGGCGCCCCAATGTTTATGTATTTTAGACAGAGGGAGAGAGAGAGTATGTATGAGCAAGGGAGGGACAGGGAGAGAGGGAGACAAAGGATCTGAAGCAGGCTCTGAGAGTGCACTGCCCGACGTGGGGCTCGAACTCACAAACCGTGAGATCATGACCTGAGCAGAAGTTGGATGCTTCACCTATGGAGCCCCCCAGGCGCCCTGAATTCCCCTCTTCTCAAGGTCAAAATACCCTTAAGTTTCCTGGATTGGCCAGGAAGTGAGCTTCCTTACTCACCTGTAAGTGAGGCTGGGAAGTATCAGGTGGTTTTCCTTCCTTCCTTCCTTCCTTCCTTCCTTCCTTCCTTCCTTCCTTCCTCCCTCCCTCCCTCCCTCCCTCCCTTCCTCCTTCCCTCCTTCCGTCCTTCCTTCCCCTTTCCTCCCCTCCCCTCCCCTTCCTGTCCCTCTTTTCCCTTCACCTCTTATCTCCCCTTCCCTTCCCTTATGGATTTTTTTTTTTAAGTAATCTCTACACCCATCGTGGGGCTTGAACCCATGACCCTGAGATCAAGAGTCACATGCACCACTGACCCAGTCTGCCAGGCACCCCTCCTGTGGTTTTTCAAAAGCGGCTTCATTGGCTTCGTAAAGTCAACCTTAGCTCCTTTGGTCACCAGTCCCGGCTCTCTAACTGTGCCTTGTCGCTGCACAAAGCAGCCCAGCCCTGGGCCTCCTTGGGGCCGGCAGCCCTGCACCGCTTTGCCCGGTTACCCTGCAGCCGGGTGGAGGGGTGCTTCCCAGAAGAATGGCCTCGCCGGCACCGGATCTGTTCCGGGACCCCACGCTCCCAGGCCTCCTGGTGTGGTGCCGGGCCTGTCTGCCCGCGGTACCACAGGAGTAACCGCTGGTCAGTCTTCAGGCCTGCCATCCACTTAGCGTCATCTCACAGTGACACATTGTGTAGATTAAACGTCGCACCCGAGTCTGGGGCTTGTCCCTGGACACTGCCCCAGCGGCCAGCGCTAGCATTTAGGCCCAGGTCAGTACCTGCAATCGAGCATGTGTTTGCTTAGCTTCTGTGCTAAATGTTGGGGATGCTAAGAAAAAATAAAGGTACAAGACACAATTCTTGCCCTTAAGGGGTGCCCTGGCTACTTGGCAAAACAGACTGTCCATGAACCGCTGGCCGGTGAGAGCTGGGCTGCTCCCAGCACCGGGGGAGGGGGAGGCTGCTGGCCGGCACATCAGTCTGGGACCTCCCCGGGGAAGGGTGCGGAGGGCGGGGACAACACGGGGGCAAGGGTCACCGCTGGGCTGGAGGCAGTGCCACTGATGGGGCAGGGTGAGGGCCGGCGGTCAGGCCATCGTGGTCCTCCCACGGCCGTGCGTGGCGCCCGCCTGCAGGATTTTACGAGACGTCCGGTAAAGGAGCCCGCAGGAGCCCCTGGGTGAGCGAGCTCGCCGCGGCTCCCGTCGAGTTTGTTTCTTTTTCTGAGAGCAGGTATGCCGCTCCATCCAGACCTGCAAAACGCACATTCTTGGACGAACTCTCATTTCACCAAGTCAGAATACAGAAAAGCCCCCTGAAGACAGCTGGCGTGGGTCACTCGCAGCTGAGTCACTGTCTCTTGCGCAGGCTGCTACAGGCACCGGAACGAAGACGGCAGTATCAGCTGCGTCCGATGCAGAAATGGCACCTACCACGGCTCCGAATGCAGAGGCCGCACGTCGCTGCCCGGCCGCCCCGCGGCACCCCCCACCGGGCCCGCCTGGCCTGCTTCCCGCCGAGGGGCCTCATCTCCAAGTTCTGGAGGAACGGGTGGGAGTTGCCTTTCTTGTTCCCACAGCAGCGGGTGGCCCACCTCGCCCGGGACCACCAGCCGTCGAGTGAACACCCTCGCTCGGGTCCCCTCTGTGCCCAAATCCTTGTCCCTGCGGGACGGCCATGGGGCAAGGGCAGCTGTGTCCCCATGGCCACCTCCCTTTCTGGTTTCTGGCCCGTGATTCCCCACTGAGCTGTGTCTCGGGTCCCCTGGGTGTCCTCAGCTGGGTCCCCGTGCGTGGTCCAGACCTGCCCAGGGCTGCCCGGGAGCCGGCACACTCACACGTCTGCTTCCCCACAGCCGCTGGCTGGGGCACGCACTTCCCGGTGAACAGGAGCACAGGGACACCGGGGCGGCCTGATTTTGGTAAGTCTCTGGCTCACCGGCCCAGAGCAGGGCTTCTGCCAGGTCTCGGTGGAAAAGGGGGCGTTCCTAGTGCCCGTGACCACTTACGCCGGCCTCAGCAGGGCCACGGCTAAGGCCAAGGTCGAACTGCAGCCCGGCCGAGGGATCTATGTGCGAGAACCCTGCCCGATCACAGAGCGGGGCTGGCGTCAGTGGGCACAGGCAGGAGGCCTTTGCCACAGCACTCACACGTGCCCCCGAGGTTCTAGTCAGTGGAAGGCCACCTCACCCGTGGCCTCAGTCCTGGCCCACCCAGCCCCTCAGTCCGCAGAAACTCTGGGTGTGCGGTTCTCTGGAGACTGGAGGGTGCCCTGAGGTCCCCTTGCCTCCCTCCGCTGTGGCTCTTCTGGGGATGTGGGGTCTGGCCTGCAAACACTGCGTGCCAGGCCGAAGAGCCCATCACACCACCCGGTCCTCAGGGCCAGACACAGGCCCCTCTCCTGCACACTCTGTCCTCAGCCTGCTCCTGATCACTGGGCGTCCCATCCCGTCCGAGATACGGCACGGTCCTGCCACGGAGGTGTGGCACCCCAGCCGCTGGGGCCACTGCAGTCGGGGAGCAGGACCGGCCCCGGGAGTGGTCGCCTCTTCTGAGGTGACCAGGTCGTGACGGGGTCTCGTGACCTGCAGACGCTGGGCCTTCAGCAGAGGACACATTGTACGTGGACTGAGAGGGCTCTGGCCTTCTGCACAAGTTTCAGGACCAGAAGCAAGTGGCTTTGTGCTGACCTGGACCACCAAGGTCGGCCACCAGAGGAGGAGTTTTAGGGCGGGGTCAGCAGAGACGGCCCCAGCCTCCTGTGATACCGTGCCGGGCCTAGCAGTGGGGGTGCTGATGGCGGAAGGCCGCGAGTCTGGCCGTCGGGCCCATTTTCACTGCAGCAAGTTTGGGGCGGGACACCCTTGCCAAATGAGCTGGAATTCATCCCCGCTTCTAGGTTCCAGTGTAGCCGCAGCCGCGCCTCATGCCTGTCCACAGGCAGTCTGAGAGCACTTTCCCCACAGTTGCCATCCAGAGCCCCCACCCACGGGCCCAGCCAGCCTGTCCTGCTGACCCGTGTAGGTAAAGATGGGCAGGCATCGTGGGCCCAGGGTCCCCTCTGCTGACCGGCCCCCAGGAAGGGAGGATGTCGTGGGAACCGCTGCCTCTGAGTCGAGGGCTTTGACCTGGATGCCGGGGGTACGGGAGCCCACAGTCCGTGCCGAGCCTTTGGGAAGGAGACGGGGACCCCGGGGCCTGCTGTTCTCGGGGGCTGAAATCCTCAGCCCTCTCCATATCCCACCCCCCTGTGAGAAGCCTGAGGCCGAGGGAGGCTGAGCACCTCAGCCCCACAGCCCCGGTGTGTTCAGGAACAGGGGTCTGGGGGGTCCCCTGAGGCCTGTCCAGGCTTGCCACTGGCTGCCACTCACTCTGCTCACAGGGGGCCCTCAAGTGGCAGCCTCTCTCTTCCTGGGGACATTCTTCATCAGCTCTGGCCTCATCCTCTCCGTGGCTGGGTTCTTCTACCTGAAGCGAACCAGTAAACTGCCCAAGGTCTTCTACGGAAGAAACAAAGGTATTTCCTCCTGCCACCGTGGCAACACCCTGCTGAGCCAGAGGGTCCTGCCCAGTGCACACACCCGCACGGAGCCACGGGTACTGCCTGGGGGGCACGGAGAAGTGGGGGCCGGGGTGGCGAGATCCAGGGTGCCCGGCAATGAAGACTCCTCACAGAACGACAGGAAGGGGACTGGCTTGTCACGTGGTTCTTGTGTCTGAGAGTATGAGCGGCAGCCACTTCCTAGGGAGGCTCCCGTGTGGATTCTGTGGGACTCTCAGGGTGGAGGTGTTGGCGAGACTCCACCTCAGGGCATCACAGCGGGGTCGCTGATGCGGGGTGGGAGGGGTGTGGGGAGGGGGTGACATCCCTGGTCGAGGGGCCACCTGCCTGCAGCTCCTCCAGCCAGCTGTCTCCTCTCCCCGTCCTGCCTCCCTGGGACTGGGGGGGACAGGCAGGCTGGTGCAGGGACAGTGGGGCCCCACGCCACTCCAGCTTACCCCGGACTGGATTGCAGACCCGCCTCCCTCCCGAAGATATTGGTGTCACTCCTGCCGTGCCCTCGGGTGTGCCGGGCAGATGGTCTGGCCGACGGATCTGATCCTACAGTGGACAGTGCTGGGGGTGATTAGCTAGAGCTTCCTTACCTGGCCCCAGTGAGACCCTGTCCACCCACTGATGGCCAATGCGGGGGGCCTCCGAGGGGCTGTTGTAGCTCGAAGGTCCTGAGAGCGAGGGGCCGGGCCCCCACGCCAGTCAGGATGGGCACTCCGAGTCCGCCGTGGGAGTCTGCTCCACTGCAGTGGCCACGGAGGTCCTGGTGTGTCAGTGCAGTGGCCGGGGCACTCCCACTCCGAGCCTCCTCCCTACCGCCCCCAGAGCTGCTCCTGGGCAGCCTAGGTGCCCACCAAGAGCGCAGGGGTGCATAGCGGCCTACCCAACGGAGGTGAGAAGTGGGCACTGTGGTGGTCTCTTGAGGCGGGCCCTCAGCCCTGGGCCTCACCTGGAAATGCAGGCAAGGGTAGAGCCTTCTCTGTCTTCCTGACGGTGCTGGAGACCAAGAGAAATGTGCCTGCCGAGGGCTGGCTTGTGGCTCCGCCAAGAGGGCCTGGGAGGGCGGCTCTCCCTGGGGTGCTTGGGGGCCCGTCACCCCAAGTGCATCTGGGAAGTGTGGCCGGACAGACCACTGCTAGGCTGAGGGCACTGCTGGGCAGGTGTGTGGAGGTGGGGCTGGGCTGAGCCTGGAGCGGGGGAAGAGCCTCTGCAGGCCCTGGGGACCCCCTCCCCAGGCGAGGGACCCCCGCCCCGGGCGAGGTAGCTATGTGGCCTCCAGGTGACGCCTGTGTTTGCCCACAGCCCCTGCCCTGCAGCCTGGCGAAGCTGTAAGTAACCAGAAGGATGGGCTGAGTGCCCCCGTGTCGTGGGCCTCTGTGCTGGGGGCCACCTGCACTTCTCACTGTGCCTTTTCTCCTTTTCAAGGCTGCTATGATTCCCCCGCCACAGTCCTCAGGTACGTCAGTCCTCATCTCAGGGTGAAAGATTTCAAAATTGTCCCTCCCTTGGGATCAGCCGCCCTTCAGGGACCACTGCAGGACTGGGCTCTGCAGGCACCTGGCCCTGTAGTTCTCGGGACACCAGGTTCTCCCACCGTCAGCCACGGGACACTGGGTTCCCCCGTCGTCAACCACGGGACACCGGGTTCCCCCATCGTCAGCCACGGACACCGGGTTCCCCTATGGTCAACTGCAGCTCTCATGCCTTTTCCTTTCGTTCCTGACATGCTGAGTCTGTCGG
The DNA here is from genome assembly GCF_022079265.1 of Lynx rufus. Lineage (NCBI taxonomy): Eukaryota > Metazoa > Chordata > Mammalia > Carnivora > Felidae > Lynx > Lynx rufus. Next base: position 222,618,484 of record NW_025814834.1, read on the forward strand.
GAGAGAAGGAGAATACCCAGCAGAGGGTCTGGGGCCATCCCCGGAAGCCTTTGCTTGGCCCTCCCCAAGTCCCAGCTCTAGCTGGGCGGTAGGTGCAGGGAGCAGGCTGGCCCCTCCGGGTGGCTGGCACTTCAGTTTTACTGGGTCGGGTGTGCCCCACCTTGGATGATTCCGGGAGTAGGTACACATATGAACCCTGTTATAGATGACGCCATGACCACAGAGAGGTTAAGTGACTGGCCCGTGGTCACACAGCCACAGGCCATGCAGCAAGTCTCCTGGCCTTCCCAGTCTTGTTCTTACCTCTGTGCACAAGTCTGGAGTGGGGACAGGGTGGGTGTCCCTCTTCTTTGGGCACAAAGAAGTTACTTGGTCAAGGCTAGCTCCTCCCTGCCCCATACAACGCTTGTCTGTGATGTCTCTAAAGCAGTACCATCTACAGGCATCTTGAATGTAAGTTCCTTGCATTAGCACCCTGGGGCCGTCATAACAAATGCCCGCGAACTGCAAGTGCGGGGCTTGAAGCGACAGAAATGCACTCCGTCCCAGCTCAGGAGGCCAGAGGTCAGAAATCAAGGTGGGGGGTGGGGGCACTCCTTCCCGAGTCTCCAGGGGAGGGTCCGTCCTGCCTCCTCCGGCCTCTGGTGGCTCCAGGCGTCCCTGGGCTGGTGGCCACACCACTCCAGCCTCTGTCCCCCATCTTCACGTGACTTCTCCTGGGTCTCCTCTCTCTGCCTCCCTCTTGTGAGGACGCTGGCCATCGGATTTAGGGCCCACCAGATAATCCAGGAGGATCTCATCTCAAGACCCCCAATCACATCTGCAAATACCCTTTTTCCAAGTAAGGTCACATCTGCAGGTTCTGGGGCTCCGGACGTGGACACATTTGGGGGGACACCATCCAGTCCTATTGTGCCTCATGGGACCTGTTGGCCTCTGTGTTTCGGGAGAGCAAGGTGCTCGTCCAGGCCAAGGTGCTTGGGGTGCAGGGGCACCGAGTGTCCCAAATGAGTGGAGCGTTCGTCACAGAGTCTCCCCTCAGCTGCGGCCACTCCGCTCACAAGCTGGAGCTCAGTGGGATTCCCTCCCCCTCTGCTGCGGCCACACCCCACTCCTGTGAGCTGTGCTGAGAGCCGACACCGGGGGCCATTCCTCCTGTCCCAGGCCCCCCTCTGACCCTGCCCGTTTCTGACCCTGTTTCAGTGCGGAAGCCGCGCTATGTCAGACGCGAGCGGCCTTTGGACAGGGACACAGGCCCCACTGCCATCTCCTCGGTGGAGGCCCGGGTCAGCAACGTCTGACCCAGGGACCCACCCACAACTCTGCACACCGCCTCGGAGAGAGCCCAGCACACAGAGGGCAGGTCTGGACACGGCCCCTGGCTCAGCTTGACCGTCTCCCAGCAACAGATGCCCAGTTGGAACCCGCCCAGCTGCTGGAAGGTGCTTCTTCCCACCCCACAGCTGCTCAGTGTAATGGAGGGGGAGGCGCCCCTGAGGCGGGCTCCAGAGCGTGGCCATGTGGGGTCTGGGCCCCTCAGGAGAGACAAGGACTGCTGGGCTTCTCCGTGCTTGGCAAAGCCGGGAGCTCGGCCACCCTGCCTATCAGAGCCCACAGCGGGCAGACGTCCCCCGCACCACCAGGCCAGTCGGCCTCCTGGCCTCCCCGCCCGGACGGTGTCCGGACCAGGGGAGGTGGGGCATGAGAACTGGCCCCTCCAAGGCTGAGGCGCCTACAGGGCCATCCTGTAGCCAAGAGCCCCGCCCCCTCACCCCGAGCCCCAAACCACAGATTTCCAGGAGCTGCAGAGGCGAGTTTCTTGGTTTGCTACTGACTTCTGTCAGTTTGAAGCAGCAAAGGCGGAGGGGCCCTGCTGTCCTCTCTGTCTCCTGCTCATCACCGGCTCCCCACACGGGGCCCACGTGCTGCAGGGACTTGTCCACCCAGGGACTGACCTGAAAGCTCTGGAGGCCAAGGCCAGGCCCCCTGAGGGACGTGTCCACCCAGGGTCACATTTACCTGTGACTGCTGCCTGGGTAGCCTGGTCTGGATGGACCTGTGGAGGGCCGTGCTGTCCCTGGCTGCTTGCACACAGAAAGGGGTTCCCGAGGAGAAAGGAGCGATTGTGGCTACCTCCCACGCACTGGGCTCGGCACTGTCCTTCCCAGATTCTCAGTCGAGAATGATGGCTCCTTCGGCACCTGGTCCACAGCCCAGGGTCCCGAGGCAGGGCCTGTGTGCTCAGCTGCTGTGCCCTTCTGCACCGTGACACGTGGCCCACGCGTCTACAGTTTATGGGTACGAGCTCTTTCGAGACTTGAACCCGCGACGGGCCCAGCACTGAGCGGGGCGCAGCAGCTCAAAATCAGTGTCAATAAACTATTCAGGGCTTTCCCCATCCTCACTGCGCCAAGGGTCCTCTGTTCCTCAGTAAGGGTGAGGCCCCGCTGTGGCCTGGCCCCACCTGCCCCACTGTGGGGGAGACCTAGGGGCGCCGAGAGAGCCAAGTCCCCCACGGCGGGCCCCCAGCCAGGCTGACGTGGACTCCTTCACTTCTCCAGGAATGGTGACCTGTCCCTGTGGGCACTGTTGTTCTTCCCTCTGTCCCCTTGGTGTGAAGAGAAGGGGACCCAGAAGGAGGTGGGGAGACCAGGCTCAGGGTACCCCCCCCCCAGCTTCAGGGACCACGGGGAAGTGAGGTGACACTCCACTGCCCATCTGTGCCGATCGGAGGCTGGGAGGCTGGGGCTGAGAGCCAGGGGAGAACGTGCAGGACCGTCCAGACTCCCTTGGTTTCTGTGGCCCCCGAGGTCGGGGGGGGGGGGGCGTCCCATCCTGTGGATCCTTGTGGGGAGGGAGGCAGACGTGCGAAGACACTCGCTCGTCCCCGTTCCCACATTTGCACCAAACCCTTGCTGCTAATCTGGGGACAAAACAGGAAATGAAGAGCCATGTTCAACCAGGACAGCAGGTACAGCCAGTCAGGCCCTGAAGGCCCAGGCTGGGCACGGATGCCCCCAACCCCACCTCCAGCGGCCTTCTCTATTTCCTCCACCCTAAGCTGCAAACTGGAAACCTGGGGCCATTCTAACATCTCCGAGTCCTCCCCCACCCCCAGCCCCCAGCCCCCAGCCCCCAGCCCCAGCTTTGCCCCATCCCTGGCAGCAAAGGCAAGTCTATATTTCACTCTGCACCCCCTCTGGCTCCTACACTCAGGATGACCTTCCCCTGACATTCAAGGCCTGGGTGGCTTGGCCTCTGTGGCCCTCAGCCACGCCAGCTGAGCCCCCGCCCCCAAGCCTGAGACCACAGATTTCCAGGAGCTGCAGAGGCAAGATTCTGCCACTGGACACCCCGGGGCCTGCGTGCCACTGTTCTCTAGGCCCCAGTGGGGAGTGTGGTCACTGGACCAGTTCCATGACCCTAATGGGCATTCAGGCTAGAAAGCTTGTGAGTGAGTGGGTGCCATAGGGTATGGGGGCACCTGAGCTGGGGGCGGGTTAGCTGGCAGAGTCAAGGCATCCCCAGTGGGGCCCTGCCAGCCACTCCCATGTCCATCCTGAGCTCCAGCCGCAGCCAGCCCTTCCCTGGATCCCAGCTCTCGTGTAAGAAGGCAAAATGAGGCCGATTTATGGGGTCATCGCTCAGGCCAAAGGCAGGTGGGGTACCTGTCACCTCCTGACCCCCCACCATGTCCATTGCTTTGGAGATCCCCCTCACCCTGGGAGGTGAGCATGGTGTGGGCGGTGAGCAGTTGGCACGGTCCCCGGGTCATAGCTGGCAGCTCATTCATTCGTTCGTTCACTCAGCACTAGGAGAATCACTGAAAGCCGGAAGAGGTCAGAGGCCAGCAAGAGGAAGCACTCCAGCAGCATTAGGAGGTGGGTGCACAGAGCAGGAGCGAGTGGGGCGCAAGGAGGTAATGTGAGTGCAGAGGTCCTGGCCAGGAGCCTGGGCACAAGACCCCAGAAGGAGTTGGCCGCAGCATGATGGGGGAGGGCTGGCCGATTGACCTAGGGGACCCGGTTCTCCATGCTGGGCATGAGAGGGACAGGACTGGCTGAGTCCAGCGGACATCCTGGCAGGGTTTCCTCATGCCCACAGGGCAGTGCTGAGCCCATCCAGAGCCCAGGGCCCGTTCTCTGCCCATGTCAGAATCGCAGCCCGATGTGTCCCAGAGTCTCTCCGGTATCACTGTCCCTAGCTGGTAGGGATGGGGCAGCAGAGCAGTTGACAGATCAGCCAACACTGGGCAGGTAGGGTTGGGGGCTCAGCCCTCACACCCCCAGGCCACCTGGGCCCCAGATGAGCCCCGAAGGGCCTCTTCGTGCAGCGGCCATTGTGTGTGTCCTTGACAGCACTTGGGGTTTGAAGCCTGTTCTGTCCCAGTCCTGGGGGGGCGGGCCCATAGCCGAGGTGGCCCTTGGGGTACAGTCCTCCCTGCTCATCTGGCCAAGGACAACGTCTGTGTCCAGCCCAGGACTCCTAGGTGTCTGGGGAACCCCACATCTCAAAAGCCACAGATGGACAGGGGTGAGGTGCTCATTAGGGACATTGTCTTCTCCTCAGCACAGCGAGTCCCAGGCCTGTGGGGTCACATACTGAAAGCCATGCTCCCTGCACATGTGTGTGTGTGTGTGTGTGTGTGTGTGCACCTGCACCCGAGGGACACATTTGTGCTCAAACACAGCCAGGTTGGCCTGTTGGCACACATATACCCCCTTACACAGAGAGCGTGTGTGGCCCCGCATCCACGCAGCACAGCTGCCCATCGCTGGGTGGAGTATGAGCAGGGGTGTGGGTACCAGCTGGGTCAGCCAGGTCCTGAGCTGCCGAGATCCCAGTGCCAGGGTCTGGCCCCTGCTCCCGTGCAGTCAGGCCTGGCCACCGCCCCAGATGGCACATTCCTCGGGTCTTCCCTTTGCCTCTGGGCACTGACTTGTCCACTGAGGAGCTCAAGTGATCTCAGAGCTTGAACATTCCCAGAAGCCCTCAGGAGGGTGTTCTCAGAGCAGAGAGACAGAGGGCACTTCCTGGAGGCAGCATGTGGCCCTGAGTCACGGTCCCCTTGGGAACCGGCACCCTGTCACGCAGACGCTGGGCCAGGCCCACACAGTAGCTCCCCACATTGAGCCCCCAGCCCTCTGAATTTCCACCCCCTCTCTGGGTCCCTACCCCCTGGCGAGCTCCCCCTCCCCTGGCCAGCCAGCACACCTCTGTGAACGAGCGGGGTCTCTGGTTTCCCACTGTCAGAGCAGCTGCGACATGGCTGTGAGGGGCACAAGCCGTACCCCTGGCTGGGCCTCAGCCCCCCACGTCCTCCACCCAGGCCCCCGGGCCCCCGGGCCCTCCATTCAGCCCCCCTGCCTTAGCCCCGGGCCTCTGCATAGGCTGGCCCTGGGCTCTGCGAGGACCCCACGCTGGCTGAAGCCATGACCCCTCCCCCCAGGAAGATCTCCAGGCCTCCTGGCTGTGTCCGGGCCTCCTTGTGCTCCAATATCCCTGCCCTTGTGTGTAACTGAGGGTGTCCCCAGCAGACACTCACCCAAAACAAGTCCTATGGCCAGTCTGATCCCTCACTCGTCCTTGCCCTGACTCCACCCCGGGGGTGCCCAGCCCCGACCTCTCGCCCCACTCCCTGGACCCAGAGCAGGAAGTTCCCTCGCGGGTGTGTACGTTGGGGTGGCACACGCATGTAACTGGGCAGTGTGGATGAGGTGGGGGGTGACGAGCGAGGCTGAGATTGGGGGTGGGGGGCTCCTCGGAAAGGCCCTCCCGGGAGGCCCACCTAGTAGCTCAGGTGCACCAGGGCCTTAAACAGGGCTAGTGGGTGGATCGGTTTCTGGACCGGCTCCTCCAGTATCCCAGGGCCTGCTGCGGGGGGAGGTTCTACCCAGGCATGCGGCCCGACCATGGAGGCCTACGCCGACCCCCAGCCTCACCCCAGACTCTGATCTCTCACCTCTGACTTCCTGCCCACCGCTGCCCAGCCTGCCAGGGTGAGGACAGGAGGCCAGCCAATCCCGGAGGCCCCAGGCCACGCCCCTGGCCTGCATGACCTCGAGTGTATAAATACACCTGCCAGGAGTCCACACCCAGAGAACTCACACCTGCTCAGACGGTGCTCTGCATCTGGAAGAGCACACACGCTCCCCCGAGCCCCACCTGCCTGGGATAGAGAAGAGGGCACGCTTGCCAGACCGGTGCCACCAGGACAGCTGCTGGCAGCCTCTTCCATAGGGGGACGCCTGCCAGGTGGAGCACGGGCCGGCCCTGCTGGGCAGGAGGGCTCAGGGCCTGGCCGTGGCCCAGCCAAGAGGATCATGCCCAGCCCTTGCTGAACCCCGGCCACCAGGTAAGGCCAGCTCGGCTGGCACTCACCCCTCACTGGTACGGGCTCAGGGTGGGGTGCCTCTGAGGAGGGCCGGGACCTCAGTGCCAAGGAACTGATCATGTGGGGGCACGCTGGCCTGGAAGAGGTTAGCCCGCGGTCCCCTCCCAGGCCATGCCGAGGCTGCTGCCGTCCCCAAAATGTGGTGACATTTCATGTTGCAATGCTGGGAGCACTCGTGACATCATGGTGACCTCACCGTGATTCACGGTGGTCACGGTCATCATGCAGCAACACCCAAACCTTCAGGACACATCACCACGGAGTCATTCCGCTGGTCCACCTGGATTAACCAGCAAGTCAGGGTCAGGGGTCACGTTTGGGGGCGGGGGGGATTCCTTCTGAGCTCCATGGGGTCTGTCCACTGTCCTCCTTGCCTTTCCTCCTCCAGGCAGGGCCCTGGGCAGCAGGCAGGTCACCTGAGTCCTCCCCGGTGAACAGAGGCCCGGTCTGCTGTGGAAATGGGAGTCAGGAGGGTCAGGAGGGTGGCGGCCGTGTGCCTACGGGACCCTGCAGGGGGCCGGGTTATCCTGGAGGATGGCTGGGGCTCCCCCACCTCTGGCTCCCGGGCTGAGGTGCATTTCCAGGCCCCGCGGGCCAGCAGAAAGCCCTCGTCACCAGCCGGACATGCTGGCCCTACCGGTTCGGGCAAGGCCGGGAAACGAACCGTCCTTAGGACGCCGGCCCCCACCCCTGTGCGGCCGGCCCTGCTTGACTTCCCACAGCCTACCAGCTCATCCTGGAGCCTAGACCGAGTCCGGACTCTCACCCAGTTGGGCCTGGCACCCTGCCCTCACGCACCTGCCCGAAAACTGGATGTGTACCAACAAATCAGATCCCCGTGTCGGGATCCACGTTCAAACCCATTTCGTCTGACCCAGAGTCACACTCTTCCAGCGAGAGCCCAGGCCCTGCCGACCTCTTGGCCAGGTGACCCTGGCTGAGTCACTCCACCCTCTAAGGTGCCTTTTTTATACCGTGGCTCTTGTGTCACGTGACCTGGGCCCAGTGTGGCAGAGCCCAGATGTCAATAGTAACGATTGTGGGCCATCGTCATCAACTTTATTTCTGCCCAGATGGCACAGCCAGGTAGGACAGGCCCCGTAGGTGGCGTCCGCCAACAGTCAGCACGATGCCCTTGCGCGCACGGACTCCGTGGCCAGGCCATCCGTGGGCCGGTCAGACCTGGAGCACCCCCACCCGCAGATGCTCACCCCTGACTCGGCACGCGGGGGAGGGCAGGATTACAACTTGAACAGGAAGACCTTGACTTGGGTATGGGGCCTTTCTAGAGTGAGCCTAGCAGAGATCTCTGGGGCCGGTGTGGGTGAGAGAGACACAGGGTGAAAAGCAGCAGACCGTGCAGGGAAGGGGCAGCCTGTGGTCACTCACAGCGCACTCCGTTCGTCCCACAGCTCGGAGGCATGTCGTCAGGCCAGCAGGCGTGGCATACGGCCACGCTGGCCCCCGGTCGGACCAGCCCTGCAGCCACGGTGCCCGGGTCCCCCAGCTCGGCCAGCAGCCCCAGGTCCCCCAGCACCCCGAGCTCGGAGAAGGCGGCCTCCCCGCTGGAATGCTCCATCTGCTTCTCGGGCTACGACAACCTCTTCAAGACGCCGAAGGAGCTCTCCTGCACACACGTCTTCTGCCTGGAGTGCCTGGCACGGCTGGCGGCCGCCCAGCCAACCGGCCAGCCCGGCAGCGAGGCCGTGCCCTGCCCGTTCTGCCGGCAGCCTACGGCTGTGCCTGCCGCCGGGGCCCCCGCGCTGCGCACCAGCCGCCAGCTGCAGGCCAGGATGCCGGCGCACCTGCGGCGGGAGGAGCCCGTGTGGCTGGAGGGCACGAAGCTGTGCTGCCGCCCACCGCCCTCCGCGCCGGGCCTTCCCGAGCCTGGCTTCGTGTGTGTGGACGTGGGCCTGAGCAAGCCTGCCCAGCCCGCCGCACCCACGCCCACTCCAGACCCCGCGCGCCACCGGGGCTGCCTGGCCCGCTGCTGGGCCCGCTGCAGGAACTGGAGGCGGGTGGCGCTGGTCACAGCCCTGCTGCTGGTGCTCTCCTGTGTGGTGCTCTGGCCCGTGCAGTGCGCGCTCAAGACTGGGAACTTGCACTGCCTTCCTCAGCCCTCCGCGGCCGCGGCCACGGCCACGGCCACGGCCACGGCCACCGCTTTCTCTTCTGGGCCCCTGGCTGACAACTAGGGTCAGCCACCCCTGCCCCAGCTGCCCGCGTGGGTCCCTTGCCCCCCGCTGGGTCACAGGTGCAGCAGCTCTTGGGAGTTGGTCCCCTGGAGGAGCCCCAACATCTCTGAGGACCCCATTTCCCATTTGACTCACCTTCCTTGCACTCTGTGGTGCTGGGTCCCGACGGCATGAATAAAAGGGTCCCCGAAGCCTCCAAGAATCACAGGCTCGCACGGATCCCAGAGCCCACCTTCCTCTTTCCCAGGGTGCAGATGGAGACCCGGGCCCAGGGGAGACGGCCTTGGTCAGGTCCCTCCCTCTACGCTGTGAACCGCCTGCAGTGGGGGCCCTTGGCTGAGAAGGGAGGGGACTCGCCATCTTTATTTTCACATTTCACCCATGGCCCCTTCCCCAGGCAGGGCTGGCCCCTTCCGTTGTGCGGGAAGTGGGGAGGGCGGGGGGGGGGGGTGGCGACCAGGGGGACAGAGGGCAGCAGCAAGAGGCCGGGTCCCCCGGTGCCCACCCCCCTCTCCTAAACTGTACATTTTTAAATAAATTATTTTGTATCCACATTTGGTAAGGGGTCCTCACCCTGTAAGCCCTCCTCCCTGCACCACCGAGCCTCTCCCTCCCAGAAGAGCCAGGTCTGCCCCTGCCTCAGAGAGCTTTAAGCCAAGCGGACGCCCCCACCGGATTGAACTCCCAGCAGCCCCCAGGGCAGATAGACCCCAGGTTCTAGGGTGTCCAACTCCTGTTCCCTGGGCTGTGGATGGGTTGGCGCAGTCCTGCCCTTCCCCTAGAACTTTGAGGCTCCCCCAGGAAGATGGGGAGGGGCTGGAGCAGCTGGGCCAGAGTGGGGCGGGGCCCTGGCGTGGTTCAGAACCCCCCCACTATGGACACAGCAGGTGGCACCCCAAGAAGTCGTAGAACCCCAGGACTGAGCTCCTGGGAACCAAGGCCTGAGGGTGTACAGAAGCAGAAGTGACCACCAGTGTGTCCCTGAAGATCTCTCACAGACCCTCCCTGGGCCCGGCCTGGCTGGTGAAGCCGCAAGGTGCGGCGGCTGGAGGGATGGGCGGGAGGCCGCCCGGATCCGCTCCTGCTGTCGGCCCCAGGAATCCCGCACCGCCAGTTAGCACGGAGAAGAGAGGCCAGGCTGGTTCCGGCTCGCCAGGCCTCAGACTCCTCACCCCTCGCCCCGAAGCCCAGGACTTCCTGTTCCAACCAGCGGGGTTTCTGGCCGGCCTGGGATAGGGAGGGTGCTCAGGGAGACCCTCGAGAAGCTGGGCCCCAGACACCAACGAAGACGCGGAACTGAGAACGAGGCATTTTATTGAGGATCCCACAAAGCCACAGGGCCTTCCGAGATGGGAGGGTGTGGCCACAGACTACATGCGGGCGACATCACACCCGTCACACACACCAGTCCACGCGTGAGACCCACGCCAGGCACGTGACGTCGCACACGCACTCACACGGGCATCTTGCACATTCCCTGATGAAGCATTTTCCACATGTAACCTGTGCTGTGGGTCGGGCTGAAGACCAGCTCTGAAGGGGGGTGGTTGGGGTACAGGGGAGCTAGGCACAACGCCAACGGCTACAGTCCCGTCAAGCACAGACTGGCCACTTGCTCGTCGCTGACTCACGTCACACATACAGGCCGACACTCAAACGTGGCACACGTGGGGTCGCACTGGTCACTGTGCTGTGCGGGTGGTGACTGGTGGCCCCCCGGTGAGCGACGAACCACCGCCCCGAAGCCCTGCTTCCCCCCCTTCCCTCACCTGGGAGCCCCAGAAAGGGCAGGGGCACTCGGGGCTCCCGACTGCCCCTCCCCATTTCTAGGCATCCAGGCCCAGGCCAGGGAGGGTCTGAGGGTTCCGGGACCCCTCCCCCAGCACTCAGGGACAAGCTCCGGGCTGTACAGTGCTGAGCACAGTCTTTTGAGGAGTGCGTCTTGCTGGCTCCCGCCTCCAGCCGCGGCTCCAGGCCCTGGGGGGTGGGGGGTGGGGTGCGGCGCACGCGAAGACCGTCACCGCCCGAGGCCCCGCAGGTTCTCTACACGCCGCCGGGGCCCTCTGGGGTCCTGCGGGCGGAGAGAGGGTTCGGCCGGCGCAGGCGCGCGGGATCCCGTCCCCCCACGGCCTGCCCACTCCCGGAGACGACGCCGTCCCGCCCCCACCCCGGGCCCCGGGCCCGCGCCCTGACGGCCCCACTCACGCCGCCGGTGCCCGGGACGACGCGGGCCCAGGGCTGCGGCCCGGGTCTGCCGACGCGAGGCCCGCGTTCAGATGGTCGTGCTCTTCTGGCGGCTGGCGCGGGAGGGGGGGGGGGTCGGGGTGAGGGTGGGGTGGGGGGACACCCGCCGGTCACCAGGGTGCGGTCGGCGCAGGCCCCGCCCCAGCCCGGCCCCGCCCCCACCTGCTCGCGCAGACGCAGCTGCTCGTCCTGGATGTACCGCTGCAGCGCCAGGTACACGAACTTGTACTGCGCCTCGGTCTGCACCATCCCCGAGCGCTGCCGTCGCACCAGCTGGATCGTCTTGGGCACATCGATGTCGCAGTCCAGACCTGGGCACGAGCGCGCTCAGGGCGGAACGGGGCGGGGGCGGGGGGGGGGGGTGCGGCGGGGTAGACGGGGGGCGGGGCCGGCGCCGGGGAGGCGGGGTAGCCGGGAGGAGAGGGCCTAGATAGGAGGGGCTGGCCTGCGGGAGGGGGCCGCGCGGCTCACCCTGCCTGCGGATGATGTCCACCAGGATGTCAATCACGATGATGGTGCCAGTGCGTCCGATGCCGGCGCTGTGGGGACGGACCAGGAGGCCTGGGAAGAGTTTAGGGGCGAAGGCCGCGGCCCCGCCTCGGGTTGCACCTGCGTTGCCCGCCCACCCCATCCCCGATCGCACCTGCAATGCACCACCATGGGTCCGGCCCCTGGCATGCTGCTCTGTGCCCTGTTCACTTGGTCCAGGAAGTCGAGGACGCCGGCCGGCTCGGCCGGGACCCCGTGGTCTGGCCAGCTGAAGTACTGGTAGTGCTTCACTGTGCGCGGTGGCTCCCCCTGGGCAGGGCGGGCTGGTGAGTGCCAGCCAGGCCAGAATGAGCAGTTCCCAGGTGGGGCCGGGCCACAGGGTCAGAGTGGCACTGCTGTGACCTCCGCACCCCCAGGGCATGAGCTGGGAGGAGGCGGGGATTGCCATAAGGAGTGACCAGCAGGGTCAAGGCTGAGCAGAAAGGCTTGGGAGGGAAATAGGGAACTCAGGGCGTGGGGGCCCTCAGATGGCCCCAGGTGGCTCAGGCCCCTAGGGGAAGGAAGAGGGTGTGATGGGGTGAGGGAGCAAGTTTCACGGACAACGACCTCCATTTGAGAAGAACCAAAGGGATGGTTAGACATAAGGGACGGGGTGGGGCATGGGAAGGGATCTGTGCCTGACACGAAAATAGGTACCACTGGCATATGAAGGGCACTGAACCTGCTCAGTTGGCGCAGGGAAAGACTGGGGAGGGCGAGGCGGTGTGGGTGTGAGGCCACCCTGGAGTCGGGCACCTGGGACCAGCGGCCTAAGGTTGAGATTGTGGCCTGCCTGTGAACGCTGCCCAGTAGAGCCCAGGCCAGGACTGTGCCCACTGGGTTGAGGGATATGAATACCCCCAAGGCCAATGGGCTTGGATGGAGCCACATGGGTGGGTGGGTTTTCTCTCCCAGCACAGGGCTCACCCCCAGCGCAGACCTGGGGACTTCCTGACCACTGTGACCCTGGCCCTGCATATCTTGTGGCCCTCTAGGCTCACCTGATCTGGCCGCCACACCTGCAGTTCCCGCACACAGTAGCCCTGGGCCTGGTACTCAGCCAAGTTGCAGACACACACACGGCCATGTTCTTGGCGGCCATGCAGCTCTGGCCAATATCGGAAACATTTGTTCTGGGAGGGAGGGTGCATTGCATCAGCTGTGCTGGAAGGCCACCTGCGCCCTTGCCCCTGTGCCCTGTGGGGACTCATGCATGCACATGCATCCGCAGGGGCTTTCCAGAGTCGTCCGCCGCTCCCCCCAGCTTCCCAAAGGCTGCAGGAGAAGAGAGCTGGGCCAGCCACCACACGAACACATGGTGGGGACAGGGCTGTCAAACCCAAGCTCATACCCGGCCTCGCTCCACCTCCCTTGTGGCCATGACAATGACACGTGTGTTCTCCTGGTGCACCATCGCCCAGAAGGCCGCCACTGTGGTCTGCAGACAGCCCTGGGTAGCGATGTATACCTTGCCCTGTCCATGGCCTGGCTTCTCTTCTGGATCACTCTGTAAGGGGATGGGGGCCAGGTGTCTGCAGTTTCCAGGATTTAAAGTGCCAGAGGGCAATGCAAGTCTATGCAAACGATGTGCAAAGTAGCAGCAGGTGGCTCACACACAGCCCCTCCTGCCCTAGGTGAGGGAGGAGCTTAGGACCAATATTTAGTCCGGCCCACTCTGAGGACTCCTTGGAAACCACCACAGTCCCTCTCCAACAACGTCTACTGTCCTGTCAGGGTCCATGGATCGTTCCTGGGCCCGCCAGAAAGAGCTCCAGGTTCATAATAGGGGGATGGGGTGACTGGTGTGTCCACACGTGGCTCAAGATGTCTGTCGGATCCAAGCAAGACTACGCACACAGCCGGCCACACACACCTGTCTCTCGCACACCCACCCTGATGTAGTTGGCGTTGATGTAGTTGGCTCCAGGCACGCTGTCGTCCACGTCATGCAGGGTGACACGGGTGGTGTCAACTGGGAAGGGGAAGATACTGCTCGGGTCTCCGGGGGGGGGGGGGGGATGGGCCCACCTGCCTCCTTGCCTGCTGACCCCATGGTGAGCAGGAGGAGGGAGGAAGGAGCCCTGAATGTGCAAGAGGGAAAAAGTCACACCGGTGGTGGGAAGTGACATCCGGCCTCAACCTCCCCAGGGCCCCTCCTTGCCAGATGGGCCCCACATGGAGTGGATGGAGCTCTGGCCCCCAACGAAGCCCCCGCCCCTGGCCCTCACATGGAAGGATGTTCTTGTAGCGATTCTTGGCTTTGTTCTCCAGCCGCTGTCCCTCCTTCCGGGGATACAGGAGCTGGCATTCCTGCTGCTGCAGCATCTGGGCGGGGGGGGGGCAGAAGCTTCAGCCTGCTGCCCCACCCTCCCCCAGAGCCTTCAGTGACTGACCTACCTCCCCTCTGCTGGCCCTCACCCCAGCACCAAAGGACGGGAGTCCGTGGGAGAGTGGGCGGTGGGGAGAGGGGCGGGCACCTCAAACTCCTCCCAGAAGCCCTGCTTGGCCTTCTCGCCGGCGTCAGTGGCCCCGGTGAGCTCCTGTACTCGGCTCTCGATGCTTGCGGCATTGATCCTCGTGGCCTTGAGGGGCTGGCACGGAGAGGCCTGCGTCCAGACTTAGCAGGGTCCAGCAGACCCCACAGCGCCCCCCAGGGGCGGCTGCTCTGGCCCCAGATTGGCCACCCTGCCCTCGGCACTGGCTAGCATCCTTTTTCCTGGGCACCACTGCCCCTGGGGCCCTCCCACCCCAGGGGTGCAGCTCGCTCCGGATCCTAAGGGTCATGTGCCTTGGGGCGTACCTGCTTGAGGTGCACCACGACCCCCGACTTCTCCACCATGGGGTTCTTCTTGTAGCACTCCACCAGGTCTCTGAGAGTGTCGAACCGTTCCCCACCTCCCACGTCATACGTGCCGTCTGGCTGTAGGGGCAGCAATGAGGGGCCCGGCCGCTGCCCGCCTCCAGAGTCACACCCCTACCTCACCCCTGCTGCCACCTCCCACCTGGAAGCGGATCATGATGTGTGTGACCCGCGGCCGGCGGTCTGCCTTGTCCAGCGGCTGCGTGAGCACCGACAGCACGAAGTCCCCGGGTTTGCTCCGACTCTCCCGCACCAGGAAGGTGCCCGGACGTCCTTTTTCCATCAGCAGCTGCTCGGCCTCCTGTCCAGACAGGTGCCCATGGTACCACCTGGCCCAGGTGGAGGTGGGAAGGAGTGCAGGTGAGACTGGAGGCCATGGCCTGGCCAGGTGAGGGGACACGGACCCACCTGCAGCCAGAAGGCTCCAAGCCAGGACACAGACACAGGGACAGACAGACCCACTCAGACTTCAAGGGCCCCGGCAGTAAACCTGCCCTGCCCAGCTCTCTGACTCTCACCCTACCCAGGAGAAGGCAGGAGTCAAGACAGGTGGGCTCTGCGGGGCCCAGGGTGGCCACCAGGTGGCAGCCTGGTCCCCAGCAAGGAGGGGCAGGGCCACCTTCCCAGACCTGCTCCATGCCCCCTCCCTGGCAGACGCGGCCTCTTCAGGCCTCAGCAGGGCAGGCAGGGAAACTGAGGCTGGAGAAAACTGCCCATGTGAGTCACCAGCCAGAGGGAAGTTACAAGACTGGCTACAGGGCTCCTGCTGTACACTCCCACCCCTGCAGCGAGTGCCCAGAACCCCAGGGGACACTCCCTCAACTTTGCTGCAGCTGTGCCCAAGCCTGAGCCTGAGCCGTGGAGGGCAGAGGACACCCGGGGGCCATGCCCAGCACACCCCGCGCCCCTCGGACACGCACATGTTCACAAACATGCAGATGCCTGCCGCTCACCGCTCAGATGTGGGGTCCCGGCAGCCCAGTGGGTGCCGGAGCTCGACGGGGGCCCCGCTACGCTCGCGGAGCAGCCCCCCGTGCTGGCCTGTGTGGTGCTGCACCAGCTCGGCCAGCGTCGCAAACTTCTCCCCTCCGTAGAGGCCATAGTAGTCGCCCGTGTTTTGGATCTTGATGTGTGTCACCTCATCATGGCGCCTGGAAGGGTGGGCGCACCAATCACTGCTGTGGGGGGGGTCTGTCCCCACAACCCCCTTCTTCCCATCACCGCCCTCAGTTTCCAGAACAGTCCCTGAGCTTTTCCAGCCCTGACATCTCTGCCTGTGTGCTCTTCCTCCATCAGGAACAGCCAAGGACAGGCCCCTCCGTGTCCAGCTAGGGTGGGGGCCCCACCGTGGGGGGTGGACACCCCACCCCTGCTGCCTCCTCCCCACCGTGCAGTCAGGACTGGGCTTGCAGACCATAGGCCTGATTCTCCCTTGGCCTGGAGGCAGATGCTAAAGCAGCCCTCCGCAAGGGGCTCTGCCTCACCCCAGACCACCTGCCTAGGGGCTCCAGCTGACTGGGGACAGGGCCCTCAAGATGGCTTCCCCAGGGTCACAGCATGTGATGCTATCAGGGAAGCCCCTGGGGGGAGAACCTCGGTCTCTCGAGGTGGAGGAAGTCCATCCTGAGGGCTGGCATCATGACGCCTGCTGCCTCGGTTTTAGCAGAGAAACTGGAAAGATCTAGAGGCCTCTGGAAGCCCCCCCCCCCCCCGCCCTGATCACCACTCTGCTGGTTGCAGCCCTTTCCCATTCCTCCTCCCTACGCAGTGGCCCTTTCATGGCCTCCAGCCAGACCCCCTGTGGGCAGCATTTGCGAGCATCCCCAGGACACGGGATCATAATCAGGGCCACCGAGGCCCCCGTCCAGCACGCCAGACCCCTCGGAGGGCAGGAGGGAGGTCCTGACAACTCTCTACCTCACCGGGCCCTTCTAAATGACTCCCTCCTGCTCAGAAGCCATCTGGTCAGGAATGCCAGACTTCCACCCACCCCTTGCCAGACCGTTGGCTCCCACCCCCCGACAAGACCCGGATTCTTGGATGTCCGGCCCCCAGCAGGGATCCTTACTGCCCAGGATGATGCCCAACACCCCTCTGGGAAGAGAGGGAGACTGATCCCCACCTGCCCCCCAGCTGAGGGTGTTCAGACGGCTGAGGCTCCTGGAGCCTCAGGCCCGTTCACACCTGGCCGTAGCACCCACCCACCTTCACCCACCTGACAGACAGTGTGAAGGCCCCTGGGCAGCTCTTGCTGGGTCTTGCCAGGAAGCTCCCGTGCTGGCCCCTGGACAGGAGCAGCCTCTCTGCCTCAACTCCACTGATGTTGGGGTGAAACCACCTGGCACGAGGACCACAAGTTGGTGATCCCAGACAGCTGGGGTGACACTAACACTCCGGCCCCCTCCCCCGCCCCCCAAATCCCGGCCCACATCCAACCTCCACCCACGGTGCCTGTTTTGGCCCCCCTGCTCGAAACCCGCATGGATAATGACCACAGGGCCTGAGGCCTGTGTGGAAGGAGGTGGGGCTACGGGGTCCTAGGGACACAACTGGGCAGACCCCTGCAGCTGGGGCGGGGTGGAACAGACACCCTCCAGCACCTGCACACAGCTACCATTAGGAGCCTCGCCTCAAACTCTGCGTCTGGTCCCTCCGGCCTTGCCAGGGCATCCCAGCTAGGCCAAAGGCGCTTGGGTGCTCCAGTGTCACCCAGGGCTTCCTTCCTGCCCTCAGAGCCCGTCGACAGACCCTGTTCGCTCCACCCCTTCCGGTGTGGTGTTGGCTACCACGTTCTCCCAAGGGGCACCGGCCGCAGCCCCAGGAACCGCGCCATAATGTGTTAGTCGCTTAGTCAGCCCTCCCAGCCACCCTTGTCCCCCGCCCCAGAACAAAAGCACAGGCTCAGGTCTACCTTCCGCCCTGACCCCTCTCCCAGCCCTAGCTCCTCACTCACGTGAGGTCATTGACCACAGGGCCTTTATACTAGCTGTTCTCTGCTCCCTTGGCCCACATCCATATGGCTGAGGACTCCTCTCATTTCTCATCCTTTATTTTATTCTGCTTTATCTTTCTTCATAGTTTTTGTCACCTTCTGACACCTGATATATTTATTGGTTTACTGTCTATCTCCCACTTAAGGATTTAAGCTCCAAAGGGCAGGAACTGTTCTGTGCAGTGCTGTATCCCAGGGGCGAAAACAGTGCCTGGGTATTAGTGACTGTACTTGAATTAAGAAGTGAATGAATACGTGGGGCGTCTGGGTGGCTCAGTCGGTTGAGCGTCTGACTTCGGCTCAAGTCACGATCTCATGGTTCGGTTCATGAGTTCGAGCCCTGCGTCGGGCTCTGTGCCGACAGCTCAGAACCTGGAGGCTGTTTCGGATTCCGTGTCTCCCTCTCTCTGCCCCTCCCCCACTCGTGCTCGGTCTCTCAAAAATAAATAAACGTTTTAAAAAATTAAAAAAAAGAAGTGAATGAATACGTAAATGGATGGTGGGGGCATGGGTGGATGGATGGGCTTCACTTGAGAGAAAGGCCTGGGCAGCTGCAGGTCAGGTCAGGAGCTGTCTTCCTTCTGCCAACCGTGGGGCCCGATACAGACTGAGGCAGGTGTTGGTAAAGGACTAGAGGTGAGGGGGGAGTGTAGGCTGAGAGGGACCCCGCCTCTGCCCCCCGCCCTGCCTCCCGGGACTGTCCTCCTTCACAGCCTCTGCCATGAAGTGGGGGACAGGCCAGGAGGGCCCTCGCTCAGGGCTGTGCATAAGCCCATGGCCAGGGTCAGAGCTGCTGTGTTCTTTGCCCTCGTAGCTTTTGCTTCCCTGTTACGGCAGGAATTTCTGGCCCAGGTTTAGATCTGACCCAACAATGGGAGCAACGATGGTCCTGCCCTGTGGAGGCTTTTCTACAATGGAAATTAGACCATGTGTCTAAAGCTGCAGGACCCTTCTCCTCCGGGCTCTTCTCGTCCATCAGGCTTCCTTTCACTCCTGCCTTCAGGGCCTGTCCTGACGCCTCCAAGGAGCTGTCTGTGTGCACAGTTTGCACGGGCGTGCCCAGCACAACAGCCTACAGCACGCTGAAATGTGAATGTAAATGAATGAAAATTCAGCAAAGTCAAGACCTGGTTCCTCAGTCACACGGCCACATTTCACTGCTGAGGGCCACGTGTGGCTCCAGAGACCATTGACAGTGGTAGGAGATACTTCCCTTGCTCTGTGCTGCTCTCCACTGTCCGCCCTTGCCTGAGTCCTCACAGACCTGTTTGCCCTCCAGCCCTACTGAGACCTCAGCACTGAGGGTGCCCATCGGGCTCGGGGACCTGTGGTCGGGCCTCAGTCCTCAGCAGCATTTGACTGACACAGGCACCCTGCCTCTTTCTAGAAACATGTTCTCCGCTCCCCCCTGGTTTTCTGCCTCACCTGGCCAGGACCCTTTGCTGGGCCCTCCTCTTTCTGACCTGTCAATGTCAGAGCTCCCCACCTGTGCCCTGCGTGTGCCTACGCATCCGTGCGCCTTCTACACCTCCAGCCCCACCGGGGCTCATAGGTACTTCTCCCCTCGGCATCTCTACTTGGAAGCGTAGCAACATTTCTATCTTAACATTTGCAAAACTGAAAACTCCTGGCCATGCCCACAAGCCCCTGTTCTTTTACATGGTCCTCACTCAGTGAAGGGAGCCGCCACCCCTCACAGCTCTGGTCACCAACCCGCAGCCCCTCCGTGCTCTCTTCCCCAGAGCCCTCTTGTCCTACCTTCCAAACGCTCCCAGCACCAACCACCCCTGCTGGGCACGGCTCACCGTCTCTGCATTTTACTGCAGCCCCCACCGCTGTCCTCCCTTCTACACAGGACATCTGTTAATAGCCCACGGGCACCTCCACACTTTTGTGTCAGCCTTCTCTTCACTGAGGGCAGGCTCAGTTCTGACCTTGATGGCTCCCCAGGGTCCATCTGTTGGTTCAGAGAGGCCTGGGAGCTCAGGTGGCCTGCCTGGGGCCACCCAGCCTGAGCAACACTCCTGTTTTCACTCTCCCTGGGGAATGGGGGTTACCGCTGTCCAGGCACTTCCTGAGCACATTCTGAGCATAGCGTTTTGAGTTCTCCCTGACATGGGTTTGTAGGGGAGCCAGACCTGGGGGCAATTTTTGGTCAAGTGGTCCAGCAGGTGAGGCTGCCAGGGAAGGCTTCCTAGAAGAGCAGATGCCACATGGTGACCTCCAGAGCCCATCACAGGAGAGTGGGCAGGGCCACCAGGAAGAGGGCAATGGCTTTGTGCTGTCGCTGGACCTGTGATGAGATACTGTGGAGGCGGGGGGGACCCGAGCCCAGGAGAAAGCTTCCAACCACCCCTCCACCCTGGGCCACCTACTCTGCTGAACCACATCCTGTGCCCAGATGCCCCCTCGCCCTGGCCACAGCAGCCTCAGATTCCAGTCCAAGATGGGCAATGCCCAGAGTGTGGGGACAGGGGTGGAGGGTGGAGGCCCAGAGTCAAAGCCACAGAGAGGGGTGCGGGGTCCCTTGTTGTCCTTCCAGGGACTCTCAGTCACACTTTCCACTGCCCTCTCCTCCCCACAAACTGCCGCTGGGTATATCAGGTGGAAATCTCCAGGGGTGGGGCGTCCTGAGAGGTTGCAGCCACTCACACCACCGCCCTCCAGAATCCCAGGCTGAGGCAGGGCCTCACATCCCCCCAACCAAGCCTCGAGGTGGAGCTGACGCCCGGGAGGCCAGGAGGCTTGCTGCCCCTGGCTGAGGGGGAGGGGGAGGTGGGGAGGCTACAGGTCCCCACCTCCGAGTCCCATACCCTCTCTATGCCAGGGCCCAGGGTCACCTCTGCGCCAAAGCGCTCCCTGCTCTGTGATGGGTCAGTGACTCAGCTCTGCCCTGGTGACATGTCCTTGCAGGCCCAGGGAAGGGGGGCAAGCAGGGTGAGCAAGGCATACTGGGCTCCCGACAGGTCCAATGGCTCGGACTCCTCAAGGCCCAGCTGAGCCCCGTCAGTGCTCTGGAGCCCAGGGACAGCCCGTGTCACCCAACGGATCAGCCTGAACCCAGACAGGGCACTGGCTGGCCTGGCTCCCTGTGTGGCCTTGCGCCAACCTTGGAACCCTGGAAGGCACACGAACAGCCTGTCAACACGCCTACACACACGATACAGCGGCCTACATACACTCCTGCAGGGCAGATGCTGTTGTGATGGTGGGGAATACACAGGCCAGTGGAGAAGGATTCTGGGTTAGAATTGCAGGCCTCAGGACCCCAGAGCACAGCCAATAATCCTTCTCCTTCTCCCTGCTCCCAGCGCCCCGTCTGCAGACCCTGACCCTTCTGGTGCAGGAGGAAACTGAACCAAGGTCCACCCTGTCTATATAGAACTAAATTAACCAGAGATGCACCTTCTTCTCCAACTCCTGGAACAGAGGGTAAGCCTGAGGGGTGTAGCAGGCCCCCCACCCCACTGTAGGATCCAGCCCCCTCCCAGGCATCAGTACCAACGTACCTGCACCCAGTTCTGCCCCACAGCACTAGAGGCCCCTGAGTGAGCAGAGCTGACAGAGGTGCCCATTGGCTCACAAGCCAGAGGGTGACTGGAAGGGGACACGAGGCGGAGTTGGGCACAGGGGGATAGATCTTACTTGGGTTTTAGTCAGACCTGCCCAGGCCTGACAGGGGTGTGTAAGGGGCCCAGGGGCCAGAGGAGTGACAATCCAGATGGTTGCCACAGGGTGGGGCAGACAGGGGTTGGCAAGGGCGGGCAGAGCCCCACTCGGGGCTTTCCCAGGCTGGAGCAAGGTCACAGGCATGTGACACAGACGGGGCCTTCTCTGAGCACCAGAACTTGCCTGGAGAACAATTAAGAGTGAGGCTGAGGTGAGTCTGAGAGGTCATTCCAACCAGACCTCAAAACCTCCTCCTCCCTCAATTTGGGCTATTATCACAGAGCTTTGGAGCTGACAAGTTCCGATTTCCACTACTCCTGAGCCTATGACCTTGATGGAGGCCTCTGTGCCTGGCTGCTTCCTAACCACATCCCTCATAGGGATCCCGGGACCCTCATCACTGAGGCACTGCTGGTGGGAGCTGTGGGGAGGCAGTGGCGTCCGCCTTGGGCTAAGGATCTTGCTCAGGCCGAGAGATACCCTTGGACCCTGAAGCCCAGACCTTGTCCAGCCCCTCATTGATCTAGGGAGTCACGCAGCGTCCTAGCACGACCCCTCCTGTGACCTCTGGCCTCACCCAGCCTCTAGTGATATGTGTTTCACACCTGTATGACCCCCCACTCACATCCACATGCACGCTAGAGTCTGAGCTCACATGCGTGTGCGCACGCATCCAGATAGCAGGGATCCAGCAGAAAGGGCAGGAAGTGCCCAGTTCCTGTCACATTTCCCATTTTCCCTCTCCACGGAGGCAGGAAGCTGGCTTGACCTGCGGCCGCTTAGGCTCTCGAATCCCTTCTGCGAAGGTTGCCCCCTAAACCCGGCCCCAGGAGGGTCTAGAGCAAAGACGAGCCTGTCCAGGGGGAGCTGGTCCTTACAGTGAGGCAGGGTCAAGGGACCGAGTCTAGAGCAGGGGAAACTAGACCCTGCAGGACCCCTCAGTGCTACTGCCCTGGGTTTCAGGCCCGGGGAAGGAAGAGGTAGCCCCCACCCGGCAGAAAACAGCTCCGATGGCCCAAACAGAGCCAGGAGCTGGGCAGGGTCTACACCTGCCGCCCATTCTAGGCTCCAACGACTGTTACCCACCACCTGCAGGGCATGCTCTGTTCCCTAGAGTTAGGGTACCTCTGACCTTCACCCAGGCCCAGCCCCTCTCCTCCCATTAAGAAAGAGTCCTTTCATTTGCCTGGGTGAGGCCCAGCCTCAAGGGCCTGGCAGTGGAGAGAGGCTGCGCCAGGAGGTCAGGCCTGGGGACATGTCACCGCTAACCCGTCGGTGCCCGTCGGACCCGAAGCACATCTCCAGGGGTCGCGGCGTCAAGCCACCTAGCGGCCCTGGCTCACCTGCGCGAGGTCATGTCTGCTCCACGCTGGGCGCTTGGCGGGTCCAGGCGGCCGCGCCCTCGGGCCTCTTCAAGAAGGCCCCGCCCCCAGGAGCCCCGCCCACTCGGAGCCCAGTCCCTGAGCTTCCTTAAAGGCGCCACGCCCACACGTCTCTCCGCGCTTGGGAGAAGTTGGGATAAAAGCAAAAGTTTTCGAAGGCGCCCAACTTCAGAACCAGGGGATTCACGCGGGAGTCCCGGGATCGGAGGACGAGGGAGCCGGGCGGCAGGGGTCCGAGTGGCCCCCAGCCTGGCCAGCCGCCTCCGCCGCTCTGCGACAGCGGATCAGTCCCGGCCCCCGCGTGTCCCAGAACCCGCAGACCTTTCCTGCCTTGCCTCCTTAATGGGGGGGAGGGGGGATGTGCTCCCCTCATGGGGAGTGGGGGGAGGGGACTCGGAGCCAGAGGAGGAGACCCCTGAAGTGTTGGGGAGGTGGAGGATGGGTTCCTGGATCCACTGTGATAACCGCATCTTCCTCTAACCCCTCCTACCTAACGGGGCTTCCCTCGCCCCCCTCCACCTCTGCCACTCACACCAGACAGTCTCCGCACGTCCTAGGTGATGCTGACACCCCCTTCACCTCAGAGCCTTTGCTTCTGCTACAGCTGCCCCCTGTCTGCTTGTTTCTTGCCCCCACTGGCCAAACCACCTTTCATAAGCCCCTTGCGGGGGAGCACCACCCTAATTTATCTGGGCTCTCAACCTTGAGATTCCCTCGTTCGGAATTTTGGGGCCCTCTCCTGTTCAACTCCCCTCTGCCACCTTTTCAGGAGTGGTACACCAAGGCATGGAAACTTCTGCAGCTTCCAACCCCTGTTCCTAGATCCCTACGCACCAATGTGGAGAGCAGGTCAGCTCTGGCTACCATGCTTCCTCTCCCACTCCCCCAGGTCACCTCACCTGGCCACCTGCGGGTCCTGACCCTCAGCAGCAGTTACCCTGAGAGCCCCCTCCTTCTGGAAGCATCAGCTCCCAGACGCTCTTGGTCTTCCCGGCCTCACCGGCCCACCTTCTCCTTAACCTCCTGGTGTGAGGTCCTCTTCTCCCCTCACTCGACGCCCAGAGCAGTCCACCTGCTCCCTTATGTGCTGGACTTCAGTTCAGCACCCCTCCCACCTGGTACTACATGGCTTCCTGGGCTCCATTCAGGTGGCTCTCAGCTCCTCAAGCCCGGCCTCTCCACATGAAATCAGGGTGGTGCCCACCCAGGCGCCCTAGGGCCTCCATCAGTGTCCCCTGCCCAGCCCAGCCCAGGCCTATCCACTCTTCTCCCGAATCCCTCTCTTCTCTTTTTTAGAGAGAGTGCGAGAGCGAGAGCATGCGTGCATGTGTGGGGGAAGAGCAGCGGAAGAGAGAAAGAATTTCAAGCAGGCTCCGCGCTGTCAGGACAGAGCCCAATGTGGGACTCGATCCCACGACCCTGGGATCATGACCTGAGCTGAAATCAAGAGTCAGATGCTTGGGGGCACCTGTGTGGCTCAGTTAGTTAAGCGTCCAACTCTTGGTTATGGCTCAGGTCATGATCTCACAGTTTGTGAGTTCGAGCCCCTCGGCGGGCTCCAGCAGGACAGTGTGGAGCCTGCTTGAGATTCTCTCTCTGTCTCCCTCTCTCTGCCCCTCCCCCCTACTCTTTCTCTCTCTCAAAAAAAGTTGAAAAGAGTCAGATACTCAACCAACTGAGCTACCCAGGTGCCTCACCCCTCTTCTTTTTATTAGTACTTGGGACCCAGCACTCTCTCACACATCAGGAGGCCTTCTCATGAAGTCCGAGCAACGCCGGCTCAAACTACCCCCAAGATCTGTCCTGTCCATCTTCGCCTGTTCCTACCAGCTTGGCTGCTGGCCTCACGGTCCTGCATGTGTGGCCTCCAGCTATTTGGGCTGGCCCTGCACTTTCTCTTTCCACCTCAGGCCTTTACACCCTTGCTCCAGCAACTTGCTCATCCTCAGGCCAGGGCCTGAGCACCAGGCCTCCTGGAACTTTCACGGAGCCCCAGGCTAGTCCCGCCCTCCTTTCCTCCATCTCACCTGCCAATCCCTCCCTAGCACTGGGGGTTTAGGGCTTCCCTCCCCTCCATCCCCAGTACCTGACAGGTGACCAGGTGATGGGAACACAGCATCTACTCCATACACGTCTCCTGAACAAAACAGTGAAAGAATAACGGATGAAAATGTGAATGCCCAAGGGCTAATAGGTCACCCGGGTCCTGTGTGTATGGGTATTTTTTTTCTTACATTCATTGTGGGTTTTTTTCTATTAACGCAAAACAAAAAAAGAACATTTAGTTATCTTTAATAAAAGTCAGGAGTTCCAGAGGGAACGCCACTCGACTCTCCCTTTTTCCCGTTCCTCATTAGAGGCTCTCAGCAGCTGGGGGGGCTGGTCGGTCACAGCTCCCCAGGACCAACATGGCTCAGGCTTCCTGCTTAGGGCTCACAGTAGGGCCAACGGCTGCCCTCCCTCCTGAGCCAGTGGAAAGGGCAGCCTGCCCCACCCACCCACCCTGGCTGACCCCCAGGCCCCCCTCCTTCCCTCCCCACCTACCCTGCCCCTCCACCCCGTTGCCCCCTCTCCTCACAGTCCTCCTTCCCATCCTGTGCTCACAGACGCAAGCACGTAGATGACATGTGCAAATATGCACACACACGCGCACACACGGGGGTTGCTGCCCGCAAGGTGTCACATCCGAGGCTGGCCTCCATGGCCCTACCCCCATCATAACCAGCACTCTGTGAAAACCAGCCCTGATCCCCAGTGCATGGCACCCCCCTTCGTCCAGAGCCTCCTAAGAGAACTTGCAGCCTGTGCTATACCATACAGTTGAATGAGAAGCCATGGGACAGAAGCCAGCCAGGTGGGTGATCACCCGGCCAGGCAGGGCTCAGGCACAGTGTCTGGTGTGGACAGATGCCAGCAATTCTTTTAAAGTGTTCAGACTTTAATTCACGGTGATTGACACAGACACAGACACAGACCGGAGTTAGTAACATGACACAGTCCCAGATGTGGGGGTGTTGGGGCTGCTACCCCCACGGAGGGGAGGGTGGGGGGGGACAGGTAGGACGCGGTGTAACGTTGCGGTTTTTTCTGCTGCCTCTACACCCACCCCTTGGCCTCGGTCAGACACTCGGCTGACCCCTGGTCATTCTTGGACAATGACAACTACCCTCACACCAGGACCTGAGAGGGAGTTTGCCGTGTGGAGTCCTTGGCCGCCCTTGGGCCAGGACAGGAAGAACGACGGCCCTGTCACTCCACGTGGCAAATAAAATCAATGCATAAAGGTGGGTGGTCAGGCCCGAACATCCATCCTTGAGAGGGGGATGCCAGCTGCCCAAACAAGCAGGCGGCGGACATCAACCGCATCACACAGCGGTCCTGCTCCCTCTCAGGACTCCTCATGGGACCTGGGGTATCAGGGAGGGGACACAGCTATGTCCAGGGTGGCTGGACGGACAGGCAGGCCAACTAAGGGCCAAGGTGCCCCGACCGAGCCTGGGCTTGGCCTCTGCTCTCCAGCACTCTGGGACTGGTGGACATAGCGGGAAGGAAGGGTACGATATATAGCCCCAACAGTAACATTGCTTCTAAGTCACAGTATTGGCACAGGAGGCCTGGGAGGGGCCAGTCTGCGCTCGAGGCTAGCCCCGGCCTACCGCACACGCCAAGGGCAGGAGCAGCTCAAGTGGGAACCGAGGAGGCCCCTGAGGGCTTGCGAGGAGGAAAGGCCCCGTCAAGCCCCAGCAGCGCCTTCCTGCTCTGGGGACACAGGCCCGGTGGACACACAGGGGAGGCACAGCACGAGGGGCCGGGACACAGTGGCCTGAGGTGGAGAGGAACGTCCTGAGACTAGCGCTGGAGTCAAGCCCTCCGTGCTGCCTGCACCACCTCCCCCTGCAAGTCCCTTGACGCAGAGTTTGCCTCTGTAGCTTGTCTGTCTGGATGGTAGGGAGGCTGGTCCAGCAGTCCCTCTGGCCAACATACAGGCAAGAAAACCATATCAAAAAAGCAATGAGTTTACAAAAATAGAAAATAATGACAGCAGGGTGGCTGGTGGGCTGTGGCGTATGTTTCACGGGGCGGCGCAGGCCCGAAGCCCCGGCTTGGTGACAGCATCTTCCAGCAGGTGCAGTGGGCGCTGGCCCACCACTACATCCCGGAGGCAGCCCACAAAGCCTGTGCTGTAGGCTTTGGGCAGGGCCTGGCCCATGGGCGGCTTCTCCAGGCCACCTGCAAGAAGACAGAAGGAAGGCCACCCGACTGTGACACGGGGATGGGCAATCTGGGACGCTAGCCAGCGGACAGACCCACGGGTACTGAAAAGGACAGGTGAGCTACCTGAGGCCTGTCAGTGCCCTGGGGGGCCACGTGGCCAGGAGGCTGGAGCATTTCTCCTGGCCCCATAACCACCCAGGGCCTAAGACAAGAGGGGACAGGACTATCCCAGCCAGTGGGTCGGCTGTCCTGGATGGGTGACTCAGATGGCACTGAGTTGCCAGCCCCAAGGGATGAGGTCTTCCCTCAGATTCTGAGACCCCTGGGTACCCCTTCCCTGGCCTCCCCCAAAACACTCACCCAGCCATAGGGCTCCGTCTGTGTCTAGCTGTGTGGCACCCAGCGGGGAAGAGCCAGTCACAGGGGCCTCATTGCCCACCTGGAGGGATCCTTCCCTCTGTTCCCTGGGGGTGTGGTGGGGTGAGGCCCTCAGGTGGTTCCAGAGGGCACACCCTGCCACCCCTAGATCCTGAGCCCCCAAATCCCTCTCGCCAGAAGCCCTGCCCCGGGCCCGCTGCCATCCCCCCTGGGGGCCAGAATGGGTGGCACTGATCCCCAGGAGTGCACACTGTGGCTAGCGCAGGGGAGCCTCCTGTGGGTTAAACTCTGCTAAAGGGATGGCCAGGCTCAGGCTGTATGGACAGGTCTCCAAACAGCGTCTGGGTAGAGCAGGGACTCTCTTTTCAGATCAGGGGTTCCCTGGCCATAACTGCCTCTCCCGTGTGTTCCGGTCCCTGCCCCCATCACTGGCAGTGACCTCGGGTGAGTTAGCCCTGCCCCCACCTCAAGCCTGTGCCCTGGCTACAAGCAACTGGGCGCGCCCTGGCTGGGCAAGTCCAGGCAGTGCCCGCCACTATTCCTGGCGCGCCCCGGGCTTCTCACTGACCTGTGTGCCCTCACCCGCAACCAGCGGTTGGTGTTGACCGGCACGGTGGAACGCAGCACCACGGGCTGGGAGCCCAAGTCGTAGGTCAGCTGCAGGCGCCCATCCACGATGGCCAGAGCGACGTAGTCAGCCCGCTCTGTGGCCTTCCCGCTCCACAGCACCAGCCCCTGTGTGGCCTCTGTGCGCAGGCTCAGCTCAAAGTGGTTGCTGCGCACTGCCTTCTCACTGCGGGGCAGAAGGCTGGTCAGCGCCTCCAGGAGGGCATCCTGGGGTGGGATGGGGGAGGCGGGAGGGCAAGGGCCATGACAGCAGCTGTGATGAGACCGGGGAGACCGGACGGGCAGGCAGGCGGACAACCACACGGAACCGACAGGCCGAGAGACAGACGGTAGGGGAGGGGGCCGGACGGGCAGACACACAAACAGAGGAGCAAGGTGGACAGACAGCGGGGGTTGGGATGTCACTGCTCACCTGGGGAGGGCCCCGGAATCCGGAGCTTCGGGACTTAGAAGCCGGAAAAGAGGGGAAGCAGGTGAGCAAGGGACAGACAGGCTGTAGCGCAGGGTCGGGGTGGGGGGGGTTGTGTGGGGCGACCTGGAAGCCCCGCCCCATGTCCCCTTCCCAGCAGTGGAGAGTGAGAGAGCCAGCACGCATGGAAGGTACACGGAACCCCAGGGAATCGGCTCTCCCACCACAGAGCCGGGGCAGTGACATGTGGGTACACGTGGGGCTGGCGGGCATGACCCAGGCCAAAGATAGACAGGTGAGGCATGGGGGTGGCGTGGAATGAAGACCGAGGGCTCACCCGCCTGGGAGAGGCCTTTGTCCAAACACACGCGACATACACACGCCGCACACGGACCCGTGTGCATCCACATACTCAGACACACAGGTACTCTGATGTGCACACACACGTGCACACTCTGCTGGGGCCCTCTGTCAAGGGCAGTGGCTGCTGGGGTGGACATGGTGACTGGGCTTCAGCACAGGTCCTGGGAATGGGGATCTTCCCACTGCCAAGCTAGGGAACTAACCCTTCCATGGCACGAACGGCAGCCCAACCCCACTCTCCTCCACCAGGGTGGAAAGTTTCGCCCTTGCCCTCAGTGGGGGTGGGGCAAGGGGCATGCTGCCAATGGATGGGGAACTGAGAATGGGTGAGAGTGAAGGCGGGGATGGGGGCCAAGGTGCTACTTACGCTGGGATCTCATTGGTCAGCTCGCTTGGAAACAAAGAGACAGAGGTGGTGAGAAAGGAGGGTGGAGGAAGGTGGTGGGTGGCCGAGTCGATAGGGGGGAGGTGGGGTGGGGGGCCGCTGGGCCTTCCCCTCTTGGCCACAAAGCTGAGGGTGGCTGTGGAGGGTCTGGGCATCTTACCCAGCACAGCACGCACAGATAGGACCTGACACACAACAGAGGGCAGAGGAGGTGCCCAGCTCCCGGGCGGCACGTTACCTCTCTGTCACGGCATTGAGATATTCAACGTAGGTTTGTCCGTCGAAGGCTAGGGCATCCAGATCCCCTGCCGACTTCTCAATCAGCCCTGAGAGATAGTCGGGGTGAGGGTCACCTTGGGCGGGGCTCCACCCAACCCAGCCTCAGCTAAGCGCCAAGCAGCGCTCACCCTTCTCGCAGTGAAGCCCCGAGAAGCCCCCGGGACACAGGCACTCATAGGAGGCCTCCCGAGGGAGGCAGGAGGCCCCATTGAGGCAGGGGTGGCCCGAGGCCTGGGTACAAGGGTGGTGTGTGAAAGACGAGACGTCCACTGCCCGCAGCACGTGCTCCTGGGTCAGCAGCTGGTGGCCTTTCAGGGAGACCTAGGGAGATAAGAGGTGGAGAACCTCCGTCCTGCCGGGTGTCCTCCCTACCATGGCAGCCCCTGTCCCGGGACAGAGGCAACTCTGGGACGGGTGGGCCCTTCCTCACGACGCCACCACCCCTGCCCCTACCCCACGCACCAGCTGGATGACGCCGTCAAAGCCGGAGGACACCGCAGCTGCCCGGGCCAGCTTGCTGAAATCAGGAGCCCCTCCGACATAGAGCGGCTCCTTCAGGTTGAGGACTGTGTGTGGCACCTGAGGGGAGGTGCTGGGTGAGGGAGCTCACTGGGCAGGGACAGGGACGCTAAGCCCCAGATCAGCAGCCCCGCTGGCCCGCAGTGATCCACCCCCCCTCGCCCGCCAGCCCGCCTAGGAGGCAGTTAATCACACAAACACGGCCGATGTGGGGACTTAGTGGGGGTAGGGGCTACTCTAGAAGGTGAATGAGCAGGATGAGAGCAGAGACCAGTACCTTGCGGGACTTCTGGTGTCCGAAGAGCAGGGTGGGGGTTGCAGAGCAAGGGCCAGAGAGCAGTGAGGGCAGAAAGAAGACAGACAGACAGACAGACAGAGGCACAGGACAGACGGGGGAGAAAACAGTTCAGTGAGAGCCAGCTGTGGGGTGGGGGCTGCCATGCCTCCCAGGAGGAGGAGGAAGAAGGAGGCAGGGGTGTTGGTGGTGGGAGGTCCATGGCCCCGGGGACACTCACCGGGGACTCCCCCAGCACTCGGGGCCCGTCACTGACACGCATGGCGCCCTTGCGGCCACTGCGCTCCAGTGAGACCCTGGTCCAGGTGTCCAGGGCCACTGGCTCCTTGCTCCTGGTGAGGAGGGGGTACCGTGAGCGGGCTCTGGGCCCTGCCAGCCTGCCCACTCAGGAGCCTGAGTGACACTGCCGAGTGTCCCCAGTCTCACCCCCACGCCCACCCAAGAGGATGCACCTGATGACCGCTGCCCCCTTGCCCAGGTCATAGCGGAACTCCAGGAATCGGTCATGCAACGCCAGTGACACAAAGTCCCCCTTGCCATCTGTCTTCTGCCCATTGTAGAGGAGCAAGCCACTGGGGCCACGGGCCAGGAACACCACCTCCAGCGCCATCTTCTCCCTGGGGTCACGCGGGGTCAGGTGGGGGCGTCTCAATGGCTGGACGGGGTTGGCGGGACGCTTCCCCCTCGTCCACCCCTTCTGTCCCTACTGACCCTAGATCTCGCGCAAACGTATGCAGGCCTTCCAACTCCAGGTAGGAGAAGCCGCTGAAGTCAGCCAGGAAGGGCCGGGGATAATCCTGCTTGGAGACTGTGCAAGACAAGAGAGCAGTCACACAGGGGGCTGGGCCCTGACCCCCGGGGTTCCCTGGAACCCCACTGATCTATGCGCCCCAGGCCTAACTCAAGCCCTAGCACTAGCCTGACCTCCGATCCTAACCCCAAACCGAACCCACACCCTAATGCTCAATCCAAAACCCCTCCTCCCCACCCTCCTCCCAGCCTTGACAGCCCAGTGCTCCCACCTGTCTGACAGAGGGCGCCCCCTCGTCCCTGGGGGCATTCGCACTTGGCCTCGCCCTCAGGCAGCACACGGCAAGGGGCTGCCCCGTGGCAAGGGTTCGGCTCACAGGGGTTCTCGCCATCACTACAGGTTGCACCTGGAAGGAGACAGGAAGGGGTCCCAGGAGACTTGAACCCTTGCCCACAGACACACAGCTGTGCCCCCTGCCCCAGCACCCGGCCCAGGCTCCACCCTCACCACAGCGGCCGGGTGGGCACTGACAGGGGAACAGACCAGCCTGCAGTGCCTGGCACGGGGCCCTACGGAGGCAGGGGTGGTCCCTGCACTCACCCACACCAGAGCTTCGGGTTACTGTCCCCTGCCAGCTGCTGAGCTCCAACCGCTGATTGTTGATGTCTAGCAGGCGGATGCAGCCCTTGAGGCCAACACTGACGGAGGTCCTTTCGAGCACCCTGCCGCCAAGATGAGGGTCAGGCGTCAGAGGCCAGAGACCAAAGGCATCCTCCCTCACAGCCCCCTGTGACACTGCCCCCCGCCCCCCAGTCAGCCAGGATCCCCAGCCCCAGCCCCTCTGATGTTCACAAGATGGCTAGTCCCACAAAGAGGACAGAACCAAGAAGTGGGTTGAGGGTCAAGGCTCAAGGTGGAAGGTCAGGGCCAGCCTAGCCCCTCCTTGGTGGTAACACAGCAGCCAGCAGGACCATTCCTGGTCCTCAGGGATGCCACCCCAGGGGTGACAGAATCAGGATCAGGATCAAATCAGGGTCATTGCCATCATCCACGCTCACCCTTCCACCCACAAGAGTCAAGGGTCAGGACCAAGGTCAGGGCTCCAGGATCAGGGGCACCCCATCCTCCTTGATGCTCACACGGAAGCCTGGTCCGCTGGGACGCCGCCCACAAAGAGGTCTGTGTCCAGGTTGAGACCATCTGTACCACTGGGGCTGTGGCCCACAACAGGGGTCTCACCATCCACTGAGAGGGTACCCCGGCGCCAGTGCCGAGACAGCTCCAAGCGATGCCAGCGGCCAGGCTCTACAGGCACTGAGCTGGTCAGTACCGCGGGCCCCGAACCTGTGTCGAACCTGGGGGATGGGAGCAGGCGGTCAGCACAGCGAAAAGGAGTCAGGTCCACTGCTCAACCTCAGCCTCCCACCCTAACCCTGAGCCGCCTCACCTCCATTCCTGACCACCCCCGCCCCAGTATGCCCGGGCCCTGATCCCACCCCGGCCTAGGCAGCCCTGCGTGCTCACCTGAGCTGCACGCGGCCCCCCAGCAATGTCAGCGACAGGAAGTCCTTGCCCCGGGCGTTGCCATTGTAGAGCAGCAGCCCCTGTGGCTCCCACGTCCGGAACTCGAGCGCCAGGCGCAGTGTGTGGTAGGCACGGAGGGTGGGGAAGGCCAGGAAGGAGTGGCCTCCGAAGGCTGGCAGTGAGGGCTGCAGTGCTGCAGGGGGACGGGGAGGGACCGGCTGCAGGGTGCAGGAGACCCTGGCCCCACCCCGCGTGTTCCTCCAACTGGAGATCCCCAGCCCTGTCCCCGGCTCAGGGGTGCCTAGCCCCCAACTCCTGACGGTGGCTTGGTGCAGCCCCGACCCTTGCCCCTTGCCTCTGTCCAGTGTGAATGACCCTTACCCTTCTCGCAGGTGTCTCCCCTCCTGCCCACTGGGCAGCTACAGGTGAAGCCTCCACCTGAGTCTTGGTCCCGGC
This sequence comes from Lynx rufus, assembly GCF_022079265.1. Taxonomy (NCBI): domain Eukaryota; kingdom Metazoa; phylum Chordata; class Mammalia; order Carnivora; family Felidae; genus Lynx; species Lynx rufus. The sequence continues at coordinate 222,650,949 of NW_025814834.1, forward strand.
AGGTCCCTCCGTGGAGGCAGGGCTGGGAGTCACAGGGCCTTGGTGGCTGCTGGGTGCCTGGGGGCAAGGGCCGGCGTCCAGGCACATGACGGGGGGCAGTGGTGGGGAGCTGGCGTGTCGTGGGCAGGGCTGTGGTCCTGCCAACAGGCCGGCTTGTGTGACTGGGGTAGAGGGCCCGCTGGGTCACAGCAGAAGGCAGGTGGGCCACAGTGGTGGCCCTGGCCGTGGCGGCGGCAGGTGTGGCTCCCGTGGTGGCTCCCGTGAAGAACGCAGGAAACCAGTCTGAGGGTTACGGAGACTGTCAGGATACCCAGAAGGCAGAGCACAGGGAGGGCCAGCAGGGACAAGGGTCCTCGGGGCCGCAGGGGATGACAGGACAGGCAAGCCACAGCACTTGGCCAGACGGGGCACTCACCAAAGTCCATGAAGCGCACGTGCTCCTGCAGTGGCCGCCTGACCCCCAGGGACCGGCGCCTAGAGGCCTGTATCTGCCGGAGCAGGGCCTGGCCCACGTCGGGCGCTCTAAAGGTCGTGGCTGAGAAGGAGGGGACACTGAGCACGGTGGAGCCCCACACAGCGCCCCTATTGTCTCCTGGGAGGGCCCAGGGTAGGGAACTCACCAGGATCAAAGTGCACGTCCACAATGGCTCGGACTGAGCTGCCAGGCCCCAGGTCCCGCAGGCGGACACTTCGGAAGTCCTTCTTAACGTCTGAGTTCCGGAAGAGGTCATCCAGCTGTGGGTGCGGCGCGGGTGAAGGCTCCGGGGAGCTGCCCAGGCCGGGTTGTCAGGCCCTCCCGCTGCAGCCCTTCTCTGGGTCTGTCCCGGGAGGGAAGTGCAGCCCTGCTCTGTGGGCCCCGTACGTACTGTGCTCTCGATACTCCTAGCGGTCTCCCCAAAAAGCTCTGACTTGGGGTCAGCCATCTCCGGTGTATAGAACAGCTCTTGCCCCTCGACTCCCTCAAGCTCCAGCACACCCTGGAACGCCTTGGTGGCTGTGGAGGAGGGGGCAGTGAGGCCCTGCCTGGCCTCTGAGCTGGCCATGGGCACAGGCCCCAGCAGCAAGCCACACGGGGTGCAGGGCAGGTGGTGGTTAGTCAGATGATCATGAGGTTAGTGGGGACCCGGGGCAGGGCTGGCATCAGTTACCAGGCAGACTTCTTGGAGCAGTGCCCGAGGCCGGCTTGCAATAGGAAAGAAGTTAGCCACGGGGTCCTAGGCACCCACACGTGCGTGAGGGCCGAGGCCACACGTGTGCATGCCTACACCGAAGCCCCGAGACCACGCACGTGTGTGTGCCAAGACCAGAAGACTGTAAACCCTGAGGGCCCACCTGCTGGAGAGGCCTCCTGTCTGCCGTGGGGGGAGACAGCATTCCTGGCTGTGTCCAGGCCACCATTCACGTTCCACCCCAGCCCCCGGCTACCCACTCACCAGGACAGTTGGAACCTTCTGTGTCCAGCGAGGGCGTCTTGCCATCCGAGCAGCAGCCCAAAGGCGAGTTGTAGCAAGAAGCCCTCTCCAGGGGTGGCCCAGGGGTCACAGCGCTGCCACCTTCAGGGGGCTCGAGTCCTGGGAAAGGACAGTCGAAGCCTAGCCCCAGGGGTGGCCCTCCTGGGCCCTGTCCCCCACATCCCTGGGCCCATGCTCACCCCCTGAGCCCGTCCCACTGGCTTCCAGGTCACCACTCAGTTCCTCATCGCCGCTCCCATCAGCACTGCCAGATTCGCCAAAGGCAGATGTGGCGAGATTGGGGGCTGTGGCAGGGGCCGTGGGGGGCATGGTCAGCACGGGCCTCGTGGTTGTCCTGGGGATGCGGGCAGTGGTCCAAGGTCCCGGTGAGGGTCGAGGAGTGGGCCGGCTGTGAGGGGTACTGCCGGGAGTCAGGGGGAGGGCGCTGGGTGGGGGCGGCAGCGCCCTGCTCACGTTGAGCCCCAAGGTGGCCACGGGTGCCGGAGATGTTGGGCGGGCACCAGAAGCAATAGCCTCTGCAAGAAAAAGAGAGTCTGAGTGGAGGGCTGGGTCAGGTGGTCAGCCCAGTGTCAGGCCTTCGCGGTCAGTTCTGGGGCGGTGGGTTGGGCCTCACCCTGGCATGGGCCAAGGCTCTGGATAGAGATGTCCAAGCCCTGGCGGCAGGCGATGGTCCTCAGTTGGCACTCATTGCCGTAGGTGACTCCATCCGACCCACAGACCTGGGGCACAGGGCAAGGATGCTGGGGGAAGGCCCCTCACCTCTCCTACCACCTTCCACATGCCCCACCCCTCACCTTGGTGGCACTGGCCTCTGGACAGGTGGGTGTTGGGCACACGCAGTGTGCGGAGCCAGCTTCCTCCACGCAGGATGCCCCAAACTCGCAGCGCATCTCAGCACAGGTCTCGGGCGCCAAGGAGTCTGGGGCAGACACGGGGGGCCCTGCTGGCTGAGGAGGCCTGGCCCCTATGACGGCCCCGCCCCCAGCAAAGGGAGCCAAGGTCAGTGCCAGGCATGGCCCTCACCTGTCTCACAGCCAGCAGGGCCCAGGGTGTGGCCGTCCGGACACTGCCCGCACTTGGGTCCCGCCACCCCAGGCTTACATGAGCACAGCCCTGCCATCTGCTCACAGTCGTCCCGCACAGCACCCCGGGGGTCACAGCTGCAGGCTGGGGGGCAGGGGGAAGAACCTGAGGTCCACGCCCGGTTTCCCCACTGGCTCCAGACCCAGCCCAGCTCCTGCCTGGTGCGGATCAGGCCAGGGTCTGAGCAGGTGAGACGAGGAACACAGTGACAAGGCGGACAGGCGGGAGTGCCCACCTGGGAACCGACCGTCGCCCCTGTCACTCACGAGTGCAGCCGCTCCGGCCATCGGTGACAATGCCACGGAAGTTCCAGAAGCCAGGCTCACAGCGATCACACTTGAGGCCCCCGACCCCTGGGCGGCAGGAGCACTGGCCTGTGGCTGGGTCGCAGGTGCCACTGTAGGAGCCATGTGGGTTGCAGTGGCAGGAGCCTGCAAGGCCAGGGCAGGATAAGATCACTGCAGCTACGTGGCTCCAGCCGGCTGGGGGTCAGTGTCGGGGTCAAATACTCACTGGGGCAGCCAGCCAGGCCCACACCGCGGGCAGCAGTGATGTTGTCCTGACAGCAGCCGTAGGGGGTCTGGGTGCAGTGCGGGGGAACTGCAGGTGGCAGCGGGGCCAGGGTGGGGCCTGCAGGAAGGGGGCAGAGGGTTCAGATGTCACGCATTGCCTGATGCCCGCTTTGGGCCTGGCCACTCCGCCTCAACCTCCCCTGATGCCAACTCCCACCAGGACCTGGGTACCTGGGGCTCGGACCACACCCCTTATAAAACACGTCTGGACGCATGGGACCAAGAGCATGCAGAACACCCAAGGTCACGTATGTACACACACAACCGGAACCAAACACGCTTAGGGTAGCACGTTTTCACAGGCTGGCATACACACATACAAACACACACACGTGTGCACATTTGCCAACGTTCCTCCCAAACCACGCGCGTTCAAACACCCCGCAGACATGCACGTGCACACACGTGCGGGAGTCCACGCGCATACACCCACGAGCACTTGTGCACACGTAGAAGTACATAAACGTGACGTATCTACTGGATCACCGTCAGTCTTCCCCCAAAACAAAGTGTCCAGAGCGTGGGCCTCCCTAACACGCGGCCTCCCTGCACCAAAGCCCAGTCTGGCGCACAGTGGGTGCTCAGTGCACCTGCTGACTGATAGGCACCCTACGGGCACGTGTGCAACTACACAAACACGAATACTCGCCAACACCGCACATTTAAAACACTTACGTGCGCGCACGCCCCACACGGCACACGCGCAGCGCTCACGGGGACGTGCCTACCCACGTGCCTCACACGTGTGCACACACACCAAAGCACATTCACACACAGGGAACAGGCCACACACACCCAGACGGAGCCCGTGTGCCCACTCACCACGGCAGGTTCCCTGGGCCGCGACGTACAGTTCCCGCTGCAGCTCACACCGGGCCTTCTTCAGCTCGCACTCGGTGCCGTAGGTGACCCCGTTGGAGCCACACACCTGGAAGGGCAGGGTCAGCGTGGGTGGCCACAGCCACTTCCCCGCGGCCCGCCCGGAGCCGGGGGAGGCTGGGGGGCGGGGGTTGCTCACCGGGCTCCTCGGGACGCTCTGGCAGCTGAAGTCACAGACGCAGGGCCCGTCTTCCGAGTCCTCGTCCCAGACGCCGCCATGCTGCCGGCACAGCTCCTGCTCACACTCGCCGTCCTCTCCAGAGCCAGAGCCTCCAGAGCCGCACTCGGCTGCGGGGAGGGGGCCGGGTCACCCGTGGGGTCCTGTTTGAGGCGGGTGCACGGCAGCCCCTGCCGGTCGTCCCCGAGCCTACCCTGCTCACAGGGCCCTGCCCGGGCCTCCTCGATCCGCGTCTGCTGCTGGCAGGCAGCCTCTTGGAGCTCACAGGCGCTGTGGTAGGTGACACCGTCACTGCCACACACGGGGCCGGGCGGGGGGCGCTCACACCGGGGACACACACACCGTCCAGCCAAGCACACCGCGCCAAAGGCACACACCGTGTCTCCGCAGGTCTCTGTGGAGGGCGGAGCCAGGCGGAGGTCAGCGGACCCCAGCCGAGGGGGAGACCCAGGACCACAGCCTGCCGGCCCCCACGGCCCCACTCACGGCAGCGTCCAGCCGAGACCACACGCAGGCTGATCTGATGTGTGCAGGCGTGGACGTGTAGCTCACACTCGCTGGCATACGTGTGCCCATCAGAGCCGCACACAGGCTGGGCCAGGGCCACGCACTCGGAGGGGCACACGCAGCGCCCGGTCTCAGCCTCACACAGAGCTCCGAAGCGGCACTGCCCGCAGCGGTCTAGGGAAGGGGCTCCGTCACCACGGCGACCAGGACCCACAACCCACTAGCAAGACCCACTTGCCCGCCACTGACCACAGGGTCCTCTGCGAGCCACCCGGATCTCCCGTCCAAGGGTGCAGGCCGTGGCTTCCAGCTCACACGTGCTGCCGTACGTGACGCCATCACTGCCACACACAGGATCGTAGATGCCCGAACACGCCTGCTGGCACACACACTCAGCTTCCCCGTTCTTCACAGCACACGCTGCCCCAAACGGGCACTGCACCCCAAGGCACGGGGACAGGGGCTGGTCTGGGGAGGACACAGGCACCCAGTGAGCTCCACCTGTTCCCCCGGGCTTATGCACAAAGCCCCCAGCTCCACGCAGCAGACCCTCTCCCAGGGTGGGGACAGCAGAGGGGAGGTGGACCGGGAGAAGGGCCGAAATGCTCAGGACACAGCAGAGAAAGGGACAGACACACGACAGACGCAGACAGGGACACAGACCCAAACAGCCTCAGCCCCCTGCGTGAGTGGAGGGAGGGGCCGCCCCCAAGACGCAGGAACTTCCTGACTGCCCCCCCCTGCCGTGGGTTGAGGGAAGGCCAGGCTTATGCAGCCATCCGGGTCACTGACCCCTGGCCACCAGCAGCCCTGGGACACCCACACAGGTAGGGGGGCTCTCTCCCCACGGGGGGGAGGAGTCTGCAGCCCACAGTCACACCCAGGGCCACAAGGGGGAGGAGGTGTCTGTCCACTTGCTCTGAGGACCACAAGGCCAGGCAGCAGCGAGCCACCCCCCCTCCCTGCTGTGCCGGGGGCAGACCTCGGGCTGTGGGCTCCTGGCGGCAGGCGCGGTACCTCATCCTGCCAGGTCAGGCTGGAAGACACAAGAGGCGGAGCCAAGAGGGAAGGAAGGACAGAGAAGAGAAGACAGACGCAGAGAGAGAGAGAGAGAGAGAGCGGAAAGACGGACAGACCGACTGACGGACACGGGGTGGGGGTTGGCAGAGCCACAGCAGCATATGCTGTCTCCACCCTCCACGGCCCGCCCCCACGCAGCCTGAGCCTGACTGAAACTTTGCCCGCACGGGGCCCAAGGGACTGGAGGGCGGAACGGCCCCACGCAGGCACCAGGGAGCCGGGCACCCGGCTCCGCCCACTCCCCTGCTGGGTACTCCCGGCACCCTCCGAACAGAAGCCACCGCCCCAGAGCCTATCGACAGACAGCAGCCCGGCCAGGCCTCCCCCGTCACCGGCTCTCGCCCAGGACCCCAGCAGGAGTGTGACTCAGGATGCGGATGGTGTGTGATGACAGCCGGCAGGGACCCATGCAGGACCAGCCCGCTTGCAGCGTGGGCCCCACCCACTGGTGCTCACCACACGGGCCCTGGTGTTTGGCAGGGATGGCGCGCTGCTGTTGACACTCAGCCTGCTGGCGCCAGCAGTCACTGTCGTAGGTGTGCCCGTCGTGGGCGCACACGGGTCTGTAGGCCCCGTCGCAGACGACGCGGTCACAGGAGCAGCGGGGGCGACCCCGGCGGATCAGGCACACGGCGTTGAACCTGCACACATCTGGGCACTGGTCTGGGAGGGCAGAGCAAGGGGATCAGACCGGCCAGAGTGCCACCTCGTACAGAAGGTGGTGAGTGGGCACCAGGGAGGAGCGCAGGAGAGTGTGGGGACCGGCAGGGATATAGGTCACACAGAGCGGCAAGGCTGGGCCCGCCCACGGCCACCCACCTTGAGGCTGGCACTGGCCGGAGCGCACTTTCTGGAGGAGGAGGCCACGGGCAGCTCCCGTGCGGCCCATCGTACAGTCGTTGTCGTAGGTGACCCCGTCGTCCCCGCACACGGGTGCCTGCCGAGGAGGGCAGCTCTCTGGCCGCAGCAGCATCTCAGGGCGCCGCGTGCGTGGGTTCACACGGCAGACACGACTTAGGTCACTGCGGGCGCTCTGGCAAGGGTCTAGGGGGCAGGAGGGCGGAGGTCAGGGCGCTGTGCCGTGCACGCACACGCAGAAGTCATGCTATGCGCACAGGGGCAGGGCTCACCACAAGGGCCGTCGAACTTCTTAAAGATGTTCTCTTGGCGCGCGCACGCGTGGCGCAGGAGCTGGCACTCGCTGGGGTAGTCGGCCCCGTCGCTGCCACACACGGGGCCGTCAGGGGGCCCCCGGCAGGTGGCCGGGCACAGGCACGTGGCCGTCTGCCCGTCTGCTGAGCGCACACAGGTGCTGCCGAAGCTGCACGTCACATTGGAGCAGGGGTCCCGGGAGCCTGTGGGGGTGGGGGGGTGGGGTCACAAAGCCGTCCCCTCTGCCCTTGGGGCAGCTCCCAGAGCCCGCACTCACCGCAGGGCCCGCGGCTGAGGAGGCGGATGCGTCGCTGCTGGCTGCACTGCGCCCGCTGGAGCTCACACTCGTTGCTGTACGTGGAGGCGTCGGAGCCACACACAGGCGCCACCACAGCCGGACAGGCACTCTTCTTGCACACACAGGAGGCTCTGCCGGAACCTTCCGCGCTGGGCTCACACACGGCGCCAAAGCCACACAACATTCCTCGGCATGCTGGGCGTAGGATGGGAGAAGGGAAGGTCAGGGCCCGGCCTCTGCCAGCCCCCCGGGCCCCGGTGCACACTTCCAACGTCCACGCATCCGCAGAGACCTCACGATGCACTCAGTGTGTTCGTTCGTCAGCCCCACAGACACGTCCACACACGTCCGCGCTGGCACGCGCGGAGACGTACGTATGTGTGTCCATCGCGGCCACGCACACTCGCACCCGTGCACGCTGACAGGACCTGTTCCCTCCCCCTCTCCAGCCCCACCCACCACGGTCCCCCCCCCACCCCGCCACCAGCCCCAGGGCCTTTCCTCATGGTAGAACCTTCTCTGCCCCCCTCCCCCAAACCCCACCGCTGTGGAGGGGGGCATCCCCCAGATCTCACACCAGCACCAGGGAATCAAGTCCACCCGTTCCTGACGCACCTCCGTGGGGACCCTACACACAGAGCCACACACCTACAACCCCCAGGACGACATCACAGGGAACCGGCCCCAGGTTTGCTCAGGAACCCACCCTGCCTCCACGTCAGAATCAAAGCCCCTCATCTGACCCATGACCCACCCCTCAGAGCCCCGGTCCTGGCCCCTTCCTGGGGGCAGCTGCTCCAGGGTCCCAAAGTAGCCCAACCCCTGCCACCTCTGGCCTGAGGTCACCTGGTTTTAAGGGTGGTGTGGGGGAAGTATCCGGGGTCAGGCCACACATTCCACCTTCTGGCTCTGGGCCCCTCCTTGGCCAGGAACCTGGGGCCCCGACCCCAGGCCTTCCCCTCAGGTTTCCTTTCTCCCCACATCTTTTCCACGCAAGCTCTGCCTCTCGGGCTTTTCTCGGCCCACCCTGCGAACCTTCCACACCTCTCTGGGTCCCTCAGCTATGGCGTTCTCAATAGGGCCTTCTCCAGGGTTCCTGGCCCTCCCATCCTCCCGGCCTCCCCAGCTGAAAGCTGACGGGGTCTCTCTCTGAGGTCCCTCGGGCGCTCACACACCTCCCTCTCCCCCCGTCTGTCCTCTGCGGCCTCCATCTCAGTAAATGTCCTCACCCTCCTCCCCAGTCCTGCTGCCCACCCCCCAACACTCTCCACCGTGACCTCCTCTGGGAGGCTGAGCACAGGGGCTCTGCAGATCTGTCACCCTCCTCTTTAAACACTTCAGTTCCTAACCCTGTAGTTAAAAACTGTTGTGTGCCCAGCACACACCCTGTGGCTGAACCTCTACTCCCTACAGCAGCCCCAGGAAGTGTTGCTCCTGACCCCACCGGTGAGGGACCACAGTCCCTTGGACTGGAGGAAGGAAGGCTCTCGGACATTTAAACCCAGAGCCGTCAGAGACAGGTCCTCCTGAGAAGACCCAGGTAGGCTGACTGCTTAGGACCCCCACCAGGACCCCCACCAGGACTGCACGCCCACACGAGTGCAGGCCCGATATAGGCTGCAGCTGCTTAGACGTGATGAATGTTTAATCGGTTCCAATTATCGTTAATAAGTTATGGTGCAGAGGGTGGGGTGGCTCCCCCCATCACCTCCCAGCAGGCTCAGGAAGTGGGGCAGGAGGGGGAAGCACCTCCATTCCGGGGAGGGCAGGGCCCCAAAGGGAGCTGCAGCCAGCTGTTGCCACAGCAACAGCCCACCCCAGGCTCCTCCGGGTCTGACTGGGCACCCCTACCCCCACCCCACACAGGCTGAGTGAACAGAGGCCTGAGGCAAGGGCGGGGCCGGTAGGGACACGCCAGCTTGGAGTCCCTGCAGCCTCCTGTACTCCCCTCCCACTGACACTCCTGTCTTCCTCCTCCCCACCTCACCTGAGCCCCTGCTCCTGCAGAGCCCAGAGCCAGGCTGCCTCCAACTCTGCACTCACCCGCCCGGCGACTGTGGGCAAGTTATCACCTTGCCGTGCGTCAGTATCTCCTTCTGTGAGTGGGGACAGTGGGACCTGCCTCCCAGGGTTACCGTGGGGCCAATATCTGCAGCGGCTTGGAGGGCGCCCAGCACGTAGCTCTACGCGGACCGTAACAAGAACTGTCCTTACATCAGCACCCCGCTCTGTCCCGCCTCAAACCAAACTCAAATCCCGTCTACCCGCAAGCCCTCTTTACTCTCTGTCTCCCTCCAACTCCATCTACTCTCCCCTAGCACCTTCCTCTCATCTTCCTTGCCCAAGGCCCCCGGGACCCCCCGGGCAGAATCCACAGGCACTTGCTGATATCCAGCGGCCCGTTTTATTTGGCTTCAACTGGACCTACCGACCAAGGTCTCTTCCAGAGTACTGGACCCTGTGGCAAAGACTTGGTCGTCACCTCATTACACCTCTGGTTCCTGGGCTGCCTGCCGTGTGTCTGTGCCCTTGGTTTGAGACCTCTCTCCGTCTGATCACCCCCACCCGTCCAGCCAGACCGCTCCAAGGCTCCCACCCCTTGGACAAAGACATCTACGCCTGGATGACCAGCATGTTCCTTGCCCACCAAGACCTGCACCCTCCCTCCACAGCCCAGGGTTCTGCTTTGTCCCCCCAAGATAGCTACTAGTGGGCGATGGTGGCGTTGACAATGGCAGCTAACCTGTGATAAGCAAGGCTGGGGCACTGGGTCAGGTGGAGGGAGGATGATGGGCTGCAAGGTGAGGGGGCTGGGGGCAGAGACCAGAGACGTCTCGGGGACAGGGTCCTTGGAACCAGCTGTTGGACTGAAGGTGGCTGAGGGCAGAGGAGAGGCCAGGGTGCCTCTGGGGGCCATCAAGCTCAGGCTCCCGCACTGACTCCCAAGTCACACAGGCGGGTCCAGCCCCAGCGCTCCCATCTGCCACCACTTTGTGGAGCCCACGCCGCTGTCAGAGTGGCGGTTCACCCGGGGCCATCTCCTGGCTGCAAAGTGGGGGTAGATCTCGCGGCTCCCAGCACAGTTACAGCCTTTGGTGATGTGACGTGGGCAGAGCAGAAGCCTGGGTTCACGGCGCTCACCCTGGCCAGGCTGAAATGGTTTCCCTCCCCGGACCTGTGCTCAGGCCGTCAGGCCAGGCGAGGGCTGCTCTCGCGTGTAGCCCTGATACAGCTCCACAACTGCCCGTCCCCATGTCTGCTCTCCACGCCCCCCGGGTCTAGGGAATCACAGAGGCTCAAGACAAGTTTCTTGATCGGACATAAAACACGCACAAGCACACACACGTGCACACGTGTTTGCTGGCAAGCTCATCACAACAGCCGTGCCCTGCACGTGGCAGGCACCACTCGAGCCACGCCTGTATTAGCCCTTAATCACCCCATAAACTGCCCCTCATAAATGCAGGCAGGGCACCCATATACCCACGAGCCACGTGTCCTGCCGCGTTCGCCCCAGGCTAGACTCCTACAGGAGCCTTTCCTCGGCCACTCGGCTTCCCTGCGCAGTCTTGCTCCCTGCACGCCCAAGGGCTCCCTCACGCGTGCCGTGCTGGAGGCGGCAGCGGCTTTTTATAACCGCCGGTTGGAGTGAGTATATTCAACTCCTCTCCTGGTCTGGGGGGGGGATGGACTGGATACCCCAAGCCCTGCCCATGGCCACAAGTACGCAGTGTGTGTGCCTCGGAGGGATGATGACGGCCGTGGCACGTAGCTGTCCCCAAGGGGGCAGTAGGACCAGAGTGTGGGTGTGGGGGCCCACGCGTGCGGCTGCAGGGAAGACCAGGGTGTGTGTAAAGCAGAGACGCAGCTCTCACGCTTTAGGAGAGGAGGCTGGGGACACCGGGAGAGGGGAAGGTGCCTCCCGACCCAAGCCCCGCCTTTAAATCCAGACAGCTCCAGGACCCTGTCCCACAGCCCATCCCATATACGGATACCCTCCTACGTGTGACTTCTGTGGACGTGGCCAGGCACCTGCCCAGCAGGGGGCCCAGTACTGACAGCAAACCTGGTAGCTCTCCATGTCCCCACCCAAGGAGGGGACCCCAAGCCGCCCTCTCTGGTGGCATCAACAGCTTCCTCCCCTCCCCTTCCCGTATTAGCTAAATTACAGTGGCCTACAGACTAGCAGGCCTCTCAGGGAGGCCAGCCCATAAAGTGGGTCAGGAAGGCCAAGCCCAGGCTGTTCGGTCTCAGGGACAGGCCCTCCAATCCCTCCTCAGTCACTGGTCCTTCACACCCACCCCCTGCTCTGCACACGTTGTCTGACCCATCTTACAACCTGCAGGCCCCAGGACTCATTCCCAATTTTTGGCCAAGAAGTGCAAGGCCCACAGAAGTTGGAGACATGCTTGTGTGCGATGGCCCTTGGCCAGGACAGGGCCAGGCCCAAGGACTCCAGACCCGACACGCCCTCTGCCCGTCCACCACTGTGATATCCCAGGAAGGACCCAGGCTCCCTCATCCAGCCTCATCTGTTCCAGATACACCTGATACGTCTGGTGTGCACACCCTAAGAATGGCTCCCGATCCCCAGGAGTGCCACTGTCCCTCTAGACACAGTCTCCCAAGTGCAGCCTGTCACCATCGGAGGCCCCCCACTCACTCACCGTCCGGAGGCACTGGAGGTGCTGGTGTGAAATGGGTCCCAGGTTTGTCTGGAAGAAAACAAATGTCTGAGTTAGGCCTCACTGAGCGGGCTTTGCCATAGCTGTCCCTTTGCCCAGTCTGGAGGGGCCACCCCTGCACACCCACACCTGCCCTCTATGCCCGTGCCCACCCCCACCCCTGGCCCCATTCTGAGCCCTGAGGGTTGGCCAAAGCCTGTGGGCAGACAAAGGCAGAGGCCCTTGCTTTTCTCTGCCTCTTCAGCTGTGTGGCTGGACACCTGACAGGGGGCTCCAACAGCAGGGGTGTGGGCAGCCTCTTATTCCCATAGGGGCCCAGCCCCAGGCCCTGCCAGAGCCCCCACTTCCAGTGCATTCAGCCGCTCCCTTCCTCCCCAGCTCCCAGAACGAGTTGTCTCTGCAGCTCAGGGTGAGGGTCAGCTCCCCATGAACGCAAGGACAAGCTTTGACAGGCCCAGGGGTCCAGAGAATGACTCATCCTGATCCTGATCCCCAAAAGATGCAGATGGCCCATCGGAGCCACCTCTCAGCTGGTCGCCTCTATTTGACCCTGCCTCTCCCCCAGTCTTTGGTGGCTGAGGCAGGGGAACTCAGCCAGCAGAAGGAGGGTCACACGAGCCGGCCCCGGGGGGGAGGGGTGGGGGTGGCCATGCCCGCAGCCACGTACAGTTGTTGAGGAAAAGCAGCACGGCGAAGCCCAGCGTAGAGGTGGCCAGCAGGATCAGGCAGACGTTGCAGGGGATCATGAAATACCGCACCAGCAGGGAGACCCCGCGCTGCTGCCGCGGGTCCCTCTCCAGAGGTAGTGGAGGCATGGCCCTGGGCTCCTCAGCCCCCACTCTCAGGGTGAGCGGGTCGCTCAAGGGGTGCCCTTGGGCCTCTTCGGGGCAACTCCTCCCATGCTGGGTCCCCTGGGGCAGCGGACAGCAGCTCTGTTCTCAAAGTTCAACGCCGGTCACAGCCCAGAGAGCCAGGACACCTCCGCAGCCTTTGAGGCTCATCATGGGAGATGTGCAAAATTCTCCCGGAGTAGCACCCCAAATGTGGGCTCAGAGGGAGGCGGAGGAGAAACTGAGGGCCCGCCAGCGGCCACCCCCTGTATCCACAGCCCGGTAGTCGTAGGTGCCCGCAGCTCTCCGGCGTGCTCAGTCTTCCCGGAGCCCCCGGGAGCCCCCGGTCCCGCCCGCCGGGCGACCCCGGAAGGGCCGGCCCGAGGGGTACTGGCGGCGAGCGGGCCCTCGCCCGGGGACCCCGTGGGGAGGCGCGGGCGGCCGGGCGCGGAGGGTCTCGGGTCCCCAGCAGAGGCGGGAGCGGCGCAGGCAGCGAGCGGGAGGCAGAGAATAAAGAGCGGGTGCGCGGAGGGCCGCGCCTCGGCTCCGTCGCCCTCGCCGGGGCTGGGGCGGTGAGTGAGGGGCGAGGGGCGCCGCGGAGGGAGGGCGGGGAGCAGAGACAAAGGAAGCCGCCTCCGGGGACCCCGGTGTCCGTGGGGAGTCGTGGCTCACGGCGCAGAGGACCGCGCGGAAGAGGACGGGAGGGCGGGCGGGGGCAGCAGCAGGGGCAGGCGGGGGCGCTGGGGTGTGGGGTGGGGTGGGGGGGTGAGGTGGGAGGGAGCCGGGGCCGGGGCCGGGAAGGAACAGGGGTGGGGGGAGAGGAGGCAGGTGCCGGGGCGGGGCGGGGCGGGGGTTGGGGGGTGGGGGCCCGGCTCGGAACCGGGTGGGCGGAACCAGAAGGTGTGGGGCGGGGTCAGGGGCGGGGCGGGTCCCCTTCCGCGCCCACCCGGCTGCGCCGGGCCGTACCGCGTGCGTAAGCGGCCGAGGGCGCGGCGGAGGGCCGGAGGGTCGTTCTGAGCGCACGCAGCGGGGCTCAGGCCCGCACGCAGGCCCCCACTCTACGCTACGGGCGCGTGTGCCTGTGCTGGCCCCGCCCTGGCGCGCGCATGTGGGGGAAGGGTCCCCAGGTACACGCTCAGGTGGGGAGCGGGCTGCGCCCAACGTGGAGGGTGGAGGGGGCAAGATGGGTCCACCCTCCCGGGAGTTGGTGGCAACACCTCAGACCACCCGCGTGCCCCCCACCTCCCTTCCGGCCGTGGAGAGGAACATGCAAATGAGTTTCTTGTAAAGAAGTGTTATGCAAATAATCGCGGGACTCCGGCGCCGTCCCGCCAGCCTGGAGCGCCCCCCAGAGGCCACCAGGGAACGTCGGGGCCGTGACGTCACAGCCGGGCCGGGGGGGTGCCTGGTCCTTCCCGGAGTCAGGCCTGTCCACATCCGCCCCCAGAGGACGCCCCTTTCCTAGCCCCTGCCCGGTTGGGGAGGAAGGGGGGCAGGGGTCGCGCACCTTCCCCACCACCCACACCAGTCACCCTCCGCAGCCAGGATCCCATTGGTGGCGATCTCTATGACCAACACCTTCACTGCCCTGCACTCCCATCCCTTCACGTCCCACAGTCCTCTGGGAGGAACCCCTAAGCGCCCACTGCCACACCCACCACGGCTGGCCGCTTCCAGCCTGGACCTGGTCGCAGGCCCTTGAGTCTCTGCAGTGACCTCTGTCCCTCTCTTAGAGTCTGCCAGCCCTTTCTGAGGAGAGGGGGGAGGAAGCTTGGCCTCCAAGGCACAGTGGGTCCCTCTTCAACTTGGGATCAGGCCTCCCCCCCCAGCCCCATCCTAGGACCCCTTCTGGTCCCTATCCCAGCTGAAAAGATGTTAATTGCACCAGTGCTCCCCCCACCCACCCCCATGCTCAATCATACCCATCTACACATAGTCCCACACTCCACAGACTCACGTACCCGCCCACTCACTCAGACCTACACCCACACTGCACTTAGGAGTCTGCAGGGTTATTTGTAAGTGAAGTCAGCAGGTCCCCCTTCCGGCCAAACCGCTATTGCCACAGCCACCAGTGCCGCCCTGGTCACTCTTAGGTCTCCTCTCCGTCCTCTCTCAGGTCTGTGGGGCTCCTCTGCCCTGGAACAAGCCCTTCCTGGTGCCAACTCTCCACTCATCCAGAGTAACACCACCCCAGGGCACCGACAGGTGTCTTAGTGCCTCAACTCCCACCAAGCCTCCAACTGGACTCTCCCTAAAGTCCCTCCACCCGACGATGTATTCCTCTGTGACATAAACATGTTCTTAACCACCACCCCCCCCCCCCCGCCCCGTCCCCTCTGGTCAGGTAGGCTCCTCCACACTCCACCCAACCTTCTGCCCGCCCCCCCCACTTCCTCAGCAACAGCAGCCACCTGCCAGCCAGCACCCAGTTCTATGAGGTCCATCTCCTTCGACTCCTTTCCATCCGGTGGCCACTAGTGGCCACACTAGTTAGCCCATCTAAGGGTTAGCCCATCCTGTCAGGGTCCCCCATCACCAACAGCGGAGGTCTTCAAACCTCTTAGAGCCCTGGAGCCTGAGATTCTGAGGCAACTTTGCAGGAAAAGCCAATAAACAAAGTGGTTTCTTCACCTCACAGTGCACTGGACCCAGAGCAACAATCCGTCAAACCACCTGGAGACCCCGGCCCCTGGTCAGCCCACCTTCATTCACCTCGGGGGTGCCTCCCACCCTCTACCTCACCTCACGGGACCTTGGCAATGCTTACCACACTGATAGTGCCGGCAGCTCCCCAGGACGTCACCCTGGACTGGGAGCACCCAGGGCAGGGTCTGACTTTTTATCTTCTCAGGGCAGGGCTTGGGTCAGAGCCCAAAGACTTGGTGTAGTGAGCCCAGGCAGTTCACACATTTTCTCATTTACTTGTCACTGCAGCTCCCCCAGGAGCTTGGCTCAAAGAGGACCCACAGACAGTGCTGGGGTCAAACCCCAAGCAATGTTCACATGCCCACACATGGACCCTGTCTGCTGCTGCCACCGTTTCATGGGTGGGCTTTGCAGGAGGAGGGGCATAAAGGAACCAGGGTGTGGGAGGAGTAGGCCCAGGGATCAGTATAAACCTGGGGTGGGTGGGGGCTGGCAAGGGATTGTCTCCGTGGGCAAGTGGGCTGGCCTTCAGATGCTCATTTGAAGGGGAGAGACTGGTCCACCCGGCCAGCATGGTGGGGGGCGGTGGGGGGGGGGGGAGCTTAGGGCCTGGCTTGGGGGAAGGGAAACCAGCAGGCAGCCTGTCCTTCCTGGCCCCAGTCAGAGTCTGAGCCCCCCACAGGGGCTCCATGCCTTCAGAGAGACAAAGGGCCATTGAGGCCCCAGACCCAGTAGGGGGAGGGGAGTGCAGGCTACCAGAGCTATTTTGGGATCTTCAGACTCAAAATCATTCAGCCCTGACCAGCCCACTCAGGCACATGCCCTAGGAAGGAACAGAGGATATTCTGAGCCAGAGATTGGCCCCTCTGGTCTCTGGGCTCACACACAGCAACATGTGACCGCACAGATGTGCACATACACATTCGGTGTTCCAGGTGTCACCCAAGCAGAGACCCAAGTACACGCACTCCCTCAAGTTTGCACTGGGCGTTGTACAAGTGTACAACTCACTGGCATGAACACACACTGGTTGTCTCACACACACGCACATGCCCACACACACACACACCTCTAATGCTGAGGCCTCCGCCCCCACCCCTGCCAGTGCCACCTCCAGCCTGTCTGTCCCCCCCCAGTCCCCGGGGATCTTGAGGTGCGCACCACACTGGTGCGCAGCCGCCTGTGGAGCGCAGCAAGAGAACATAGGCTACCTAGCTGGCCCAGAGTCACAGGTGTCTGGCTGCCCTGGTGGGGGAGGGGAAGAGGACCAGACAGGGCGGCCCCACCCCCAGGCCCCAGCTTCCTGGTGTCTGCTCTCAGGCTGCAGCCATTCCCTCTCCCGGGGCCTCAGCAGACAATGGGCACTTCACAGCGGGATGTCGCTGCTGGCCCAGGGCCAGCCACTGGGAAGGAGGCCTCGTCAGGCCCAAGCCTGAGTCTCACCTCAGGTGCAGCCCAGAGGTACCCATGTTTGACTCTGCGGGCTGTGTGCCCACCCACCCAGCTACCAGGCAAGGCCCACACTTCCGCTGGGTGGTCTACGCTGCAGGGTGGTGGCATTAAATGACAGTTTTGAGGAGGGGGTCAGCACGGCTGGATGCTTGGACGCCAGCTGCCTGACCAGCAGTCTCTGTGCCCAACCCTCGCTCCTTACACATCGCTATTGGTGCCCCAGGCCCTGTACGCACTAGCCTGTCTGAGCTCCTCCACTGGGAAGGCTGAGGATACCCCGAGTCAGGTAGGTTCTCTGCCCTCAGGGAGGGTACAGCGTAGGGGGGGGGGGTGGTGACCTAGATTGGAGGGACTGGGGGATGACATCTACAGAGACCTGGATGATGCGGAGAGGGATTTGCATAGACCAGGAGGAAGAGCTTCCAGAGGCAACTACAAAGGCCCAGGGCCCAGGCCCACAAAAGACCAAGTGATGCCAGTGTGGTGAAGCCTGAAGGTAACAGGCATTAGGAGTAGGAGATAAGGAGCCAGAGGGGCAGATCCTCAGGCCTGGGGAGGACAGGGGGAGGGCGCCCAGTTCAAGGCCTGCACACCTGCCAGGATACCAGCTGTAGCCACCAGGGGGCGCCATCTGAACAGAGGTGGAGGAGAGTAGGTGCCTGGAGAAAAGAAGGTAGGGATGGAGTGGGGCTGATCCACACCCTCTGTCCCTCTTCTCCAGGACGGCTCCAAGTCCCCCTCTTTTTGGTCAGGCCCTGGCCGTCTCCAAGAGGAAAGGAGAGCTGGGGGATCCAGGGAGCCACCCAAGTGTGGACAGTGTGTGGTGAGTCAGGAGAGTCAGGTGAGTCAGGGAGTGTTCCTGCTGAGGGCCCGGCTGTGTTGAACTGGGCACCATGGGGGGTGCACAGACTGGCACCAAGGTCTGAGTGGCGGTGCTTTATGAAGGTGATGATTGGGTTGGCGTCAGGATGCAGAGGAGTGGCAGGCAGACACCGGTGGGGCGGGGAGAGGCAGGGAGAGGTTCAGAGAACGAAGGGGCAGAGAGAGGGAGCCCCAGAGAGGAGAGAGCTGCAGACAGGAATGGGGTCTGCAGGCGTGCTGTCATCGTCTGGGAAGGCGCAGGCTCAGAGGGCGAGGGCCAGCTTGCTCTCTCAGCCAGCCGGTTGTAGCAGTGGGTTCCGGTGTTCCAGCCCTTTCTCCTGTACCACGCCTATGGCGGCTTGCTCCCACCCCTCACTGAAGCTATGCCCTGCACCCACTGAACCTGGTGCTGTCCTCTCTGCCCAGAACACCCCTGCCCCTCTGCCTTCACCTCCCAACACCGAGCTCACCCCATCTCCATGGGAAGCCCATTCAGGACCCCAGCAGGGCCTGTGCAGGTGGAAGCAGCTTCTTCCAGGGACCCCCCCCCCCCGCCCCCCACACACACACCTTCCAGTGAGCATCTGGTGCTGGGCTGTGAATGGATGTGTGGATGAGGAAGGAACCACTGGATGGATTAATGAACGGGCATAGCCTCACTGCCTCCCCCTCCAGGAAGAGAGAGACATACCCTCTTCTCTGGCAGGTGGGCACAGGCAACAATCTGGCCCAGATGTTTGTGCTTTTACTTCTCCCACATGTGCACCGGAGCCTCTCGTGGACGGAGGGGCAGGTGCCTCCAGCAGCCGCGCCAGGCTGTCTGCTTCTCCCAGGGCAGGTGGTCGGGTGACTGAGGAGGGGGGAAGACTCAGGCCCACCTGAGGCCAGATGCAGACTTGCCCCTCCTGACTTGCCCAGCTTGACTCCTTAACTACCCTGCCACCCCCAGAGCCCTGGGTCAGACTCAGGGTCCCACAGGCACATGCTGGGATAGTGAACCTGAGTGGCCCCCAGGGACCACAGCCCTTTCATCTCACCGTTGAGAAACCACCGTGGTCACTCCCAGAGGAGAGCCTGCAGGACGAGGTGCCCAGTCTTGGCCAGGCACAGGGTGGGCAGCAGGCAGGAAATGGGACAGCCATAGCAAACAGAGGCCGGGTCCTGTTCTAAGGCCCCTGAGACACAAGCAAAGGTTGCCTGCAACCAGCCAGTTGGCAGACCACCTGCAGGGCTCCCACCCCAGGCCAAGCCCAGGGAAACAAGGGCGGCAGAAACCACAAGCCCCCAGCTGGGGCTCTGACCAGAAGTCTCATGTGCCCAGATCAGTAGGTCTGTGGTTGCAGGCACACGTGCATACAAACACACGCACACACACGTGTGCAGGCCACACAGCTGGAAACAGCTGGCTGCATGTGAGGACAGAAATTTCCCCCTCTCCAGAGCCTCGGCTCCGTGGGGGGCGGGGGGGGAGTGTTGACCAGGAGGGGCCTTCTTCCCCTTCCCAGATCCAGCTGTAAGCAGCCCCTGGCAGGGGATCTTCCTCAGAGGAAGTTCTCAGGGTCTGCTCTGGGTAGAGGGGCCCCTCTAGGGGAGCTTCTCTCCCCACGGGAGGCTCCACCAGAGGCCTAGGTCACCCCCTCTCTAGATCCTAACCACAGCCTCAGGCTCGAACCTGACCCCTCTCAAGCCCCAGTGTAGAACCGTGGGGAGCACGTTACCCTCCTTCACTGAGCTGTCGCTATCATTAGGGTAACTGTCACTGGGGTGCTGTCTTGTTTCTCTGAGCCCCCTTTTTCTTATCAGTCAGTGCTTCCAGTGAGAACTTCCTGGGACTCTGAGGTATACGGCACTACGTGGGCAACTGTGGTGAGAGCGCCTGCAGCCTCCAGCCCAGCCCCAGCCAGGCCTCAGTGACCTGAGTGGGAGCTTTGATTCCCCAATTCCAGTGGCAAGGGGAGTGCCAGGGCCAGGAGGGCAGAACAGGAAAGGGAGTCCATTCTCTACCCCGTGCCCAGGCCTCTGGGCAAGGGTAGAACTTGTGGGGATGGGGGGCATGCAGGGTGGTGCAACTGGTCTGGGTCCCGCAGGCAGAGGCAAGGGACTCGGCGGGGGGTGGGGGGGGTGTGGAGAAGGAGGCCTGTTTCTACAGCTGTTTTCCACCCTCCTGTGGTGATAGGGGACAGGCTCTGATTCTCATGGGGTTGGGGGTGGGGGATTAACCCTTCAGGAAGGAAGCAACACAGCCAGGATGGATGGAGGAGGCCGTGCTGGACCGTTGGTGCTGAGGTCTGGGCCCCTGTCCCATTAACTTCCCTGGGGCAGACCCATGCTCCCCTCTGCTACCCTGGCACTCGGCCTGTGAGGACTGGTAGGGTGTGGGCGGGTAGCCGCCAGACCTAGGCCAGCTAGTGCTGACCAGGTGATCTCCCATTTCCCCATCTGTGCACAGGAGTCCCAGCACCCACAGAGATGCTGCAAGGGCATAACCAGCCCTACAGGAGTATGTCCGGCCCGGCACAGCTCGGGGAGGCCCAGTGAAGACAGACGGAGAGGACACGACAGTTCCAAAACAACCTTTTTTTTCCATTTCCAGTCTGCAGGGGCTGGGGCTCTTCTCTGGGTGGGGAGCCAGGGGGTGGGTGGGTCTGGAAAAAGCCAAGAGCTGTTTTCACTGGCTTAGCCCTGCCGAAGTAGAGACATCCCAGGGAAGTAACAGGAGAGCCAGCCGTCCATTTCAGCTAGCAAAGCCCACTCCTGGGACTACCCCAGCGAAGGTACACTAAAATCAAAGCCAAAGCCGGCAGGTGCCCGGAAGCACTGGACTTCCTGCCAAGGACTCCCTAGGTGGGAACAGGACTGCACGGTGGGGGGGTCATCCCTCACCTGGGCAGACTCCCTCCCCCCAGCTGTGGAAGGGAAGAAGGGAGAATAGGGCAGGCAACCTCCAGTCTGGGCCTGCCTGCTCTCAGCCCTCTTGGCTGACCTGCCTGGGGGAGGGGCTCAGGAGGACACTGGGTGGGGTCTGCAGGGGGTGGGGTGAGAACCCAGTCTAGAAGAGAGCAGGAGAGGAACAGGGAGAAGCTACCTCCCACTTCAGCAGGGAGGAATGTGGGGGAGTAGGGTATGAATGGGGGGGGGGCAGAATGCAAAAGCTAACTGCCCGGAACCCTCCCCTGAACACCTACCTGCCCCCACACTGTAGAGAGCTGGTCTCCGTCTGGGGGTGTCTCCACCCACACCCAGCTCCAAGGCCTGTAGTGCCTGAAAGAAGTCAGAGGGCCCAGGACCCATTGCCTCTCCAACTGGACCGATAGCACTGCCCTCCTTAAGGCCCTAGACAGCTGGCCTGGCAGGGAGGAAGGGACGGTGCTCACTAGAATCAGGCCTGCCAGGTTGGGCTGGGGATTGCTGCTGCCAGGACCCCCTTCAGGGCTGGGCAGGGCTGGGCTGGGCCAATGCCAGACTCACTCTGACCCTGTCCCTGTGCCAGGGCCCCAGAAGGGCAGACAACACTTCCTTTCTCTGCTCTTGGCTCCTAGTGGGGAGGCAAGGGCCCCAGGACTTCAGACAGGCCTATGTCCCTCCCCGGGGCTACAGGAGAAGCCCCAGGACCGGTCTTCTTGAGGCAAGAGTGGGGAGAGTAGTGGGTGTGTGTGGGTAGTGTCCAGGCCCGGGCAAGGTGGCCGAGCACTGGGGGAAATGCCTGCTCAGCTGCCAGCCTGGGCAGGCTCGCGGTGCGTGGGCAGCTGGCACTGGAAGAGGCCAGGCTACTTCCCTGACAGAGCAGGGGGCAGGGGTCTCCCTCTGGCAGAGGCTGCCCCGGAGCAGCAGGCCTCCCTCACCCAAAGGTGGCGCACAGGGAGGGACACATACCTGTCTCAGTTATGCCAGGAATGTGGTTCCCCAGGCGGGAGGACAGGGGGAGGAGGAGCCTTCCTGGGGGCTGGAGGCTGGGGAAGGGGGCCTGACCTGGCAGAGTCAGAAAGACCCTGTAGGCCCTGGGGGAGGAACTGAGAAAGGCAAGTCCTAGAGACGGTGTGTGCTGTGGCAGCAGGTTCCCCTTCGGGACACTGCCAGGAGCAGTGCTCAGGCAGTGACGAGGAGGGAGCAAGCCCAGGGTGTACCCCAGGAGGTGGGCCTGGACGGACACTGCCCCCCACCTTGGCTGCTCTGGGCCTTTAGGAGTGGGGGGAGGGCGGCACTGGGGAGGGAAGTGTGCTAGGGATAGGGGTTTCCTGCACGCAGTGGGACCTGGTGGATTCGTGGTGACTTCCGCAGATTGGGGGCTGCCCAGGCTTCACCCTGGGGCTGGGACAACAATGCGGCCCCTGGGAACAGAATGGGGTCAGAGTCAGATAGGGAGGGGTCAGCTTAGCTCAAGCCCTGTCCATCCATCTCCCTCACTAGGGTGAGGCCCTTGATTCCCAGAGCACCTAGGGCGGAGTCCTGGGGTGGGGTCCAAGGTCCTTACCTAACACAGAATAGGAGGCGGGCCAATCTCCCACCCTCACCCAGCTTGGAAAGGTGGGCACGGGATTAATACTTGCCCAAGCCTGGCCCTAGCCCCTCGGGATCTTGTGCCTCAGGCCTCCGGAGCCTCAAGGGGGAGGCACCCCTTCACCCTGGGCCATTGGGATGCAGCAACCCTGTCCTAGCACCTGGCCCTCCCAGCCCGCCCCGCCCGCCTCCCCCCACCATGGCACCCTGGTTTGCTTTCAAAGTAGAGATCTATGTCGCCCAGCTCAAAACTTCCCAGGCGCCTTACAGTGGAACCCAAGCTCCTCCATCTACACCACCCCCCTCCCCAGAAGGTTCTTGCCTCCACCTAGCTCCACCTGCAAGGCTCCAAGCTACAGTCATAGCAAATGCCTTTCTCTGGGTCTCCTCTTCCCAAGACCACCCTCCCTAGCAGGCCCACCCCAGGAAGAGTCCAGTGGCTCAGCCCCTCCTGGGTGCACACCAGTTGCTGCACACTGGCCTACGGGTCCAGCACTACCCCTTCTCCAGCTGGACTCAGGTCCTGGCCTGGTACCTGAGTGCTGGCTGCCCAGGGCACACAGTAGGTCAAGTCTCACCCAGTGCTGGTTGGGGGGCTCTCCCTGGGTACCCTCCTCTCCAGCTGTCTCTGTGCCCAGCCTGGCATATACAGAGCCAGGGGCTGCCATGGGTAGAACAGGCTTTGGCAAGATGCCAAACCTTGTTCTGCCCAGGGTGGCCCTCCCACCACATGCCCTCTGACCCCATAGAAGGCCACAGTTACTGAGTCACAGACCCTCAGGCTGGACCCGCCCAGCTGTAGAGTTGATAATTCACTCTCTCTATCTTATAGGGACAGGGGACTTTCTGTACCCTGACCCCTCTTTCTCCGGCCTCTCCTTAGCCCCCCCACCACCACCCATCCCCCAAACTGGGTATCACCATCTCACAGCCTGCCCCATCTCCATGCCACCTTCCCATCTTTCCCCCCAGAACACAAACACCCAGAGCAGGGCAAGGTTGTAAGGTGTGAGGGGGCCAGGCTGGGTCCCCCTCATCTGAGCCAGTGCTGGGAAGGGACCGGGAATACACAGCCCTGCCGGCTTCTCTGTGTGATGCTGTGGCCCAGGACCCTGGAGCAGGCTCAGGAACAGATGATCACAGCGGGGGCAAAATGCCACAGGGCTCCCCATTTCAGGTCCTGCCCCTACCCCTGCACAGTCCCTCTCAGACCACCATCCAGGATCCCGCAAAAACCAAGCCAGCATCACAGCAGTAAGTTAGATAGAAAGTGGGACTTCCCTGCTGGCCAAAAGAACAAATCAGAGGACAGGGTTGCCTTCCCGAGAAAGGAAGTCACAGACCCTTCCCACTGCCCTGAGGAGGAAATGTTCTTTCCACCGCCACCCCCCTCCGATGCATCCCTTCCCAGGCAGCCTTGAGAGGACAGACAGGATGTGGGGGCGAGGGGCAGTTCCTACATTCTCCCTGCCACATTCCCCAGCAAAGGATCTCAGCCCCCAACTGCGACTCTCCTGGGGCAAGGGGGTGGGGGGGGGGCGGCGGCAGGGAAGCCCTTGGTCATGTGATTCCAGCTCACCTCCCAGAGGCTGGGCTGGGGGAGGGGAGCTCTTGGGCCACTCAGAATAGGCATGTGCTGTGTGGACAGCAGACATGGAAACGTTCTTCGACTCAATTAGAGCATTTCACACCCACTCAAACCCCCAGAAGTCCCCACCCCACACAAACTCCCCCTTCTAGAAATGACAGGCCTCTTGGAACACATAAGGGGGCAGCCCCCTCCTCCAATCCCTATGCCCCACTCTGAGGGGTTTGCTCAACATCTGGGACCCGTCCAGACAGATGTTTGGGCTTCTCCAGGAACATAAACAGCTGGTGTTCATTCACCTGGTCCCCTCCTCCCACTCAGAAAAGGACCAGGAGGGAGAGGGTAAGCAGAAGAGGAGGAAGCCTGTCCCCTTTCCAAGACCGGGGCTTGCTTGGCCCTAAGACAAAAGATGGTGGCACCGTGGGACCGGGGGTGGTTAGTGGGGATCCCTGCTAATGTCAGAGATCGGAGCTGTGACCTTGCGATGGCCAGACTCAGCTGGGAGATGAGGGAGGAAGGAAGGAAAGCAGACTACCACAAGACACATGCGCTCCTGCCTACAGCAAGCTCTCCTCTGCTCCCCAGGGCATGATATGGAGCTCCTCCAAGCCTGCCCACCTCAGTCACCCTCTGCCCCTGGTCAAGTCCCCACATACCTTCCACACAGTGCTCCACTTCCTCCAGATTCCGCAGAGTGATACGCATGAGGCTAGAATTGAGCATCAGCTCGTTCTTGTGGGCTGGCCACAGGTACGGGGGAGCAGGGTTCACAAAGAAGATCCTGGTGTCCCCAGTGGACACCTGGTTGTCACAGATGAGGGGATCTCCAAAGCCGCCAATCACCACCTTGTTGCCACCATCAAGCAGGCTCTCTTGGGTCACCATGTGTTTGCCCTTCAAGTACCGCCAGACCCGAACCTGGGGTGGACATGGGGGGGGGGCAGGTATCAGTGATCCTCTTTCCACCGGGGAGAGGAGGCCACAGAGTCCAGGAACAAGTACAGACTGGGCGCCTGGGCTTTTTCTTCTCTTCCCACCTCAGTTGCTCAGGCCAAATGTCCAGAGTAGACTCAAAGCCCGGGCAGAGACGTGCATAGATCTTTGGGTCAGGCCGCAGGAGGGGGCTGCAGGGAAGCACACACCCTTGATGGATGCCACAGCCTGTGCGTGTCACACAGAAGGACGTGTGCCCTCACCCAGGAGGCAGCACTCCCACCCACTAGGTCTAACTGACCTCAGCCACCCCGATTCCTATAATGTCCATCTCAGCTCAGGCTGGAAATGGGAAGGGGATCCACCTGGCCTGGGTGCCTGCTTTCCATGTCCTTACTTTCTCCACCTACCCACCACTACTTTGGGCCCACCCCTGGGGACAGCCAGGAGCAGCGAACATGGACAATGGGGTGTAAGGGCCATGGGCCCCGAGCTCAGGGCTCTGGGCCAGCTTGGCTCCTTGCAGCCCTGTGGGTGGGCTAAGACACCCTCTCCCCCCACACCCCTCCACCCCCCAGGAGGCGAAAGACCCCTCCTCCTGCCAGGCTCCTACAGTGAATGCAGTCAAGGCAGCCTCCGAACCACAAAATCAAGTTTGGGCAGCACAGGGCAGCCCCACCCTACACACTCTCACTCCTGGGGCCCTGAGGGTACCTGCTCTGACAAACCAAGCCCTGAGACGCCCACAGCCCAGGGAGCGAGGGGGGTGGGTGGGTACAGGAGGGTCTCAGCAGCTGCAGGCTATACTGGGATGTTCTCCAAGGAACAGATCCGTGGGGACATATGCACAGGGGACACGAGTCCACCACACATTCCCTGAGAAGAAGCCCCTTTCCTCAGGAGCTCTGGGGATCTGAGACTTCTGCAACGGGTGATGAAAGACAATGGTGGCCTGCCCACCTGCCAGGTCCCTGCTGGGAGCCTCAGGAAGGCAGCATCTTAGGGACTCCCTCCACCTTCCAGTGGCCCAGTTGTCCAACCTTATCCCTCCCAACCCCAGACACACAGTAGGCTCCAGAAGGATGATAACCAGCAGGGAGAGGACCGGGCCGCTTTCCTCGCCTCCCCCCACCCCAGCCACACCCAGGAGCAGCGGGGAGGAAGTCGGGAAAATCCTGCAGGGACTTGGCAAAGTGCCCTGGCGTGGTGGAGGGGAGGGGGCTGGGCGGGGGATCCCAGCTGTAGCCAACACAGGCCAATCTGAAAGAAGCTGTCCCCCCCCCCACCCCCATCTCCATGGAGAAGGAATGATCCGATTTCTGGTCAGGGAGGTGGTTTTAGGGGCCAGAGCGGGGATGGGCCCTGGATCCCCTGAGTCCTCCCTAGGAACGTGTTATGGGAAAAACCCACCATACCTAACCCAGGAGACTCCCAGATCCAGCTGAGGGAGAGGCCAAGCAGCACCCCTCCCCTGTGGCCAGGGGGATCCAGTTCTCCCAGGAGCAGGATGGGGCACCTGTCCCTGCACCCCTCCACAGCTGAGGCTCAGCAACGGTTCCACCCACTTTTCTGCTCCTGTCCCCACACCTAGTCACTGCAGCACCCGCCGCCAGGATGCCTGGGGGTGGGAGATTCTATGTGCACTCCACTCTCTCCGGAACCCCCCCACCCCCACCCCCCCGCCGCCCTCTGGCCCTGGTAAAGGCCTCTGGGAGGGAGTAGTGACAGCACTGACCATAGGCCAAATTCCCACTTTCACCCCAAACAGCAGGCATCACCTCTCCTTGTCCCCGTTCCTTTCCTATGGCTGATGGGGAGGGGGTGCGATAGCCATACAGTTTCCCTGGGGGACGGCGCACTTGTTTCCAGTAAGGTGGTGGGTTTGGAGGTGGGGGTGGGGGCAGACACGATTGGGTCTCCCGGGCCTTGGCACCACGAGGTGGGCCCGCAGCGGTGCCGCAGGAACTTTCCCTCCGGCACTCGCGAGTTTTCCGGGACCCCGCGCCCCACCCGGGGGCCCGGCGGTCGCCAAGGGAGCGGGAGCGAGAGCTGCGGAGCGTCTGGTGCCCGTTCCCACGGCCTGGGATGAGGGTCCCAGTGGGGTGGGGTGGCCGGCCTCCGGGCTAGGGGCGCAGGCTGGCGGAGGAAGAGGCCCCCAGCCCCGGCTTCCAGGAGGGGCTCTCTGGGGCGAGGGCGAGGGGTCCCGGCGGGGGCGCACCTTGCACGAGTACGTGTGCTGCACCGGGTCCACGTTGAGAATCTCCTCCACGGTGCCGGTGAGCACCACGTTCGCCTCCTCCTCCCGCCGCTCCAGCGCGCGCTCCGGGCACGTCCCGTCGGCGCGGGGCAGGGCGCGCGCGGCCACGACCAGGAGCAGCAGCAGTGGCTGCAGCAGGGCTGGGCCGGGCGGCCGCAGGCTGGCCATGGCGCGGGCCGACGACGGCGGAAGGCGGCCGAGCGAGCGCGCGGGCCTGGCCGCGCCGGGAGCGGGACTGGACAGGACGGGACGCAGCTCCCGGGAGGCGGCGGGGGCGAGGGCGGCGCGGGGGCGGGACCCGGGGCAGCCCCGCCCCCTCCCCGCCCCTTCTCCCCCCTCCCGCCCCCCCCCCAGCCCAGCTCCCCAGCCCGCGCGGGTCCCCTACCCTCCCGGCGCCCAGCGTCCCGCGCCGGCCGCGAACAAAGCGTCGGGACAGCGACGCCGGGCGGAGGCCGGGCTGGTGGGAGGGCGGGGGTCGGACTGGGTCGGGCCAAGGTGGGTGGTGCGACTTGCCAGGGCGGAGGGCGGAGGGCGGACGGGACGGGGGGGGGGGGGTGGGCGGGCCCGGGAGGTGCTCGCTCTTCTGCGGCGCACCCCCGTGGACGCCCCTCCCCCTCCTGCGCGGGCGTCTCTCCCCCACCCCCACCCCCGCCCAGGAAATGCGGCTGCAATCGGGTTAATGCATAATCTGGAGGCGACGTGACGGGACTTCCAAGGGGCTCCGGGCTGCGCCGGGGCCAGAGCTGCGGGAGCTCCTTGGCCGCGGGAAGGGGCTGCCAGGTCCTGGGGCCCCGCCGCCCCTCGGACCCTGCAGGGCTGCGCCCCTCCCCTGGCGGGAACAGCTCGATGGCACACCACAGCCCCTCTCGGGAGCTGGGGACAGAAACTCGCCCGGGTCCGGGACCCCCAGCAGGTTCGGGCGAGGAGGCGGCCCCAGCAGGCCGCGCCCCCGGCCGGCTAGGACCAATGTGGACCGGTGGCTGTGGTGATTGGTCAGAATGGAGCGCAGACCCGCCCACCGCCCGGTCCCGGGTCGGCCCCGGCCTGGCTGCAGAGCGGAGGGCTCCCTCTGTCGTCCAGCCGCGACTGTGTCGGCTCAGCAGGGGACGGCCGGCCACGCCCCCTCCTCAGCCTTCTCCAGCCAGCCTGTCTAGGTACATGGGATCAACTGAGATCCAGAGAGTACAATTTGGAGCCTAGCTTAGCTGAAGATCGAGGGGGAGGGGGAGGAGACCCCTCCTGTCCGTCCAGGGCTGAACCTGTGGCACACCCCCTCACCCCAAACCATCCACAGATCTCTGAGCCAGAAGCAATGCAGGAAGTAGCCCCTCTGGGAGAAGGTACCTTACCTCCCCGACCCTGGTGGGAGGGGTTCAGGGAAGGAGGATGGCCCCAAGGATGTATGCTCACACCTGCTAATTTGTAGTATGACAAAGAAGTGAGGGTGGGGACCCAGGAAATGAACCTGGAACCAAGAGAGCACCCCTCCCACATACATACACACAGCTGCCTGTCTACACATATTGGTCACAGATGAGCAAGACCTAGAAGTCTCTCAGCCCAGATACAGACTGCCCCCTCCCCTCCCGGCCCCCCCCCCCAGACCAGAAAGGGGCTTCTGGGTCTCCAGCCAAATTACTCTGAACAGACTGAAGGCTGAGGTCTGAGTCCCCAGAGTCGTGGACTTTAGCCCAGAGAAGCGTATGGGTATGTTCTGTGTCTCTCCCCCCACCCCCATCTTGCCTGTGTCCAAAGCTGACTCAGTCCGGCTCCCGTGGAATTCCTGGGAAATTGGTATAGAGAGAAACAGTCTACGTGGAAGCAGGTGTAGTTTGTGTCAAATTAGGTGCGTGCCCTCCATCTGAGACAAGCTCTTCCACATTGGACCGAAGGAATCGCCCATTCCAGGGGGGCCCCTCACCTGCTGGCCATGGTCTCTCCGTTAAGGTGTATTTGTTGGAGAATAGTCTCCATTCAGCAGCTTGCCAGATGGTAATGTGTGTGTTCAAGGCCCTGCCCACACCCCTCCCTGGACCAGTGCAGGCCGGACAGGGCAGGCTGATGGGTTCTGGAGGGCCATGAGTGCCAGTGGAGGAGCCTGC
This sequence comes from Lynx rufus, assembly GCF_022079265.1. NCBI lineage: Eukaryota > Metazoa > Chordata > Mammalia > Carnivora > Felidae > Lynx > Lynx rufus. Next base: position 222,680,024 of record NW_025814834.1, read on the forward strand.
CTCACAACCCAGCCAGGCAGGCCCTAGGGCCTCACCCTCTGAGCACTTCCAGGGGTGCTGGTCCTAGTAAGAACCTGACCACACCTTTCCCTCCCTGTACTGTCTGCTGACCCAGATGTGGGGGATGGGAATCAGTTATGCAGGGGCTGACTGAGGCTCAGCCTGGAGGTAGGGGTGCGCGCCAACAGATATGTCTCTTCTTTCTCTAGAATTTAATTTCTCAAAGGTGAGGGGGCATCTTCAGTTTCTCCGAGGAGTGGCTGGGAGTGGGTCACTATTTTGATCTCATTAGACTTGTGCCTTAACTTACTTGGCAAATGCAGCCTAGTGACCACCCGGTGACCCTGCGTCTCCTTATCCCACTTCCTCCTCTGCCCCTCCCCCAGCCTCATCAGTAGGGGTGCAGAAGCAAGGGGTGCTGGGGGAAGGAGGAGGGCAGAAACGGAAGGAGACGTTTAATTTTGCGTCAACTTTTATTACCCACACTTGGTCAGGGACTTGGGTGGGCAGCCCTCCGCGCTGCCGTCCTGGTCCTGCCTCACCCACCCCGCAGGCGCAAATTCATGATCAGAGTGCACTGGGGTGTGAGTTCATACTCCCCAAGCCGGTGCTGGTCCTCCATGGGCTTCCCCTCGAAGGTCAGCCAGAACAGGTCGGCCTGCACATGCTCCTGCTGGCATATCTGCTGCTTGAGCTCAGCCACCGTCTGCGTCAGCTGGACCTCGTAGGCAATGGTGCGACCCTTGTGGTTCCTCACCAGGATGCCCAGGGGGTCCTTGCAGCTCTGCACCACCAGCAGGACCGTGCTGCCGGGGCTCAGGCCCTGGCTGAGGAGGGGAACCCCATCGCGCAGCACTGTGCCGGCAGGGTGGGTGGCCAGTCTCTGCTGGAATGCGGGCACGCCAGTTTTCTGGGCGATCTGCTGCTTCAGCTCCGACGCCAGCATGTTGTCTCTCAGGGGCACCAGGAACTCCTCACCCCCCAGCATTTTCACCTTCAGGTCCCCGCCCTGTGGACATCACACAGACTCACAGACCCTGGCATCAGTCCTGGAGCCACTGCATGCATGGCATTGGCCACAGGGCAAGCTCCTAGGGGCTGGGGATGCTGCTCTCCTCCCCACCCACCACGAAAGGGACCCCAGGTGCTGGAGGCGAGCAAGGAGCATTTCCAGAAGAAAGGCAGCCACTCGCAACCGTCACCTCACCTCCCTTAACCCACGAAGATGCCCCTCTGTGCCAATGCCCAGGGATCTCAGGGTTAAACACTGGGCAAGACACACTTTCCAAGACCCAGACCCTGGCGTCAGAAGGAGCTCTGTCCACCACCCCGCACGATTCGGGACCTGAGGGAGCTCTGAGCACCTCCACTTGCCTGGCACACAGTGAGTGCTCCACCCCTGGGAGACCCCAGCGATGAAATGGGAAAATCGACCGGTACAGAGTCCCCCTGCCCCCACCCGGCAAACCCCCCTCACCATGGCTGTAGGCTCTGGCACCAGGTCCTCCACAGGCACAGACAAGGAGGCTGCCTCTCAGCTTCCAGCTCCCCTGCGGCTCAGCCCTTTTATGAACCTGAGCTGTGCACGTCAGGGGGCAGTGTCGGGAAGAGAGCCTCACCAGTGGCTGAATTCAGCTTCGGTTTCAGTTTCCTTTTCCCGAGGTGTGCCCCGTGAGTGACAGAAACAAAACAGAATGACAAGGGTAAAAGCCGGGACTATCCACTTGCCCCAGCACTCAGGACCTGCCCCCGTGTGCATTCAGAAACCCCCTAAATGCCCATCACTTCAGGTCCTTTACAAGATGCACAGAAGTCACAATAACATGAGCTAACGATTGGAACTTTCACTTTCCATTTACCAGTTTGCAAAATTTGTAAGTATGGAACACGTTGCCACAAGTGATTCAGAAATAACAAAAGAGTGGCAATCCAAACTACCCAGAGATAATCACCATTGGTTTAGGACAATATTTCTTCAGATAGGTTTTTTTTTTTAATGAAAGAGATGTATCTCTTATTTTCCATAAAAATGAACTAATGGTCACTATCCAGAAGGTGAAAAGATTGTTCTCAAAATGGAAGAAAATGTTTGGAAATCATATGTCAGATAAGGGTCTAGTGTCCATAATACATAAAGAATTCTTATAACTCAACCATAAAAAGATAAGCAACTCAATTAAAAATTGGACAAATGTTTGAATAGATATTTCTCTGGAGAATATATAAATGGCCAAAACCACATGAAAAGCTGCTCAACTTCATTAGCCATTAGGGAAAAGCCATTAGGGAGATTCAAATCAAAATCACAATGAGATGTTATGTCATACCCATTATTATAGCATAACTATAATAATAATATTAGTATAACAATAATAATTCAAAAAGAACAATAGGAAATGTTGAGGAGCATGTAGAGAAATTGGAACCCTCATATTATTGCTGATGGCATATAAAATGGCCCGGCCACTGTGGAAAACAGTGTAGTCGCTCCTCAAAAAGTTAAACAGGATTTTCATATGACCCAGCAATTCCATTCCTAGGTATATGCCCCAAAGAATTGAACACAGGTGTTCAGACAAATACTTGTAACCAAATGTTCATGGCACCACTATTTACAATAGACAAAAGGTAGAAACTGTGGGAACAACCAAATCCATCAACAGCTGGATGCAGAAACAAAATATGATACACCCTTACAATAGAATGTTACTGAACCATAAAAAGGAATAAAATACTGATAACTGCTACAACATGGATGAACCTTGAAAACATTATGCTAAGTGAAAGAAGACAGATACAAAAGGCCACATATTATATGATTCTACTTATATGAAATACCCACAATAAGCAAATCCATAGGGCCCAGTAGGGATTTCCAGGCATTGGATGAGAGCAGGAAGAGGGAGTGATTGCTTTATGGATATGAGGCCTCCTTTGGGGGTGATAAAATGTTTTGGAACTAGGTAGGGGTAATGGTTGCACAACGTTGTAAATACACTGACACTAAATTATACACTTTAAAATGGATAAATTTTTGTTACGTGAATTTCACCTCAGAAAAACAAAGCTAAAAACACACATTGGGGCACTTGGGTGGCTCAGTCTGTTAAGCTTCCCACTCGGCTCCGGTCATGATCTCAGGGTTTGTGAGTTCGAGCACTTCGTCAGGCTCTGTGCTGACAGGCTCTCTGCCCCTCCCCCGCTCACGCTGCGTCTCACTCTGTTTCTCAAAAATAAATAAATGTAAAAAAATAAAAAAAAAAGAAATCAGAAGATATCAATACCATGTTTAATAATGGTCATTTGGGGGAGATGGGGGAGATTTTCACATTCTGTATTCTTTATCTCAATAAACATTTGTGGTTTTCTTTTCACAATACCAATATTACTTATGCAAGGAATGGGTCAAGATATAAACTTAAAATAATAAAAAGAAGAAAAATTAGGGGCGCCTGGGTGGCGCAGTCGGTTAAGCGTCCGACTTCAGCCAGGTCACGATCTCGCGGTCCAGGAGTTCGAGCCCCGCGTCAGGCTCTGGGCTGATGGCTCAGAGCCTGGAGCCTGTTTCCGATGCTGTGTCTCCCTCTCTCTCTGCCCCTCCCCCGTTCATGCTCTGTCTCTCTCTGTCCCAAAAATAAATAAACGTTGAAAAAAAAAAAATTCTAAAAAAAAAAAAAAAAAAAGAAGAAGAAAAATTAAACCCCTCTGGTTTTTGTGTGTTCATAATTTTGGAGTCCTATGAGATTTGGGAGGTGGGTGGTGAAAATGGGGAAATGAGATGGGAAAGATTTATATTCCCAACATTTATTTTTCCACTCTTTTACTTTTTTTATTTAAAAAATTATTTACTTTCTTATTTACGTAAATTTTATTTACTGTTAGCTAACTTACGCCTGCTATAGCTATTTGTATTAGCAAAAATTTGGGAACAACCTAAATATTCAACAATATGGGATTGATTAACTAAATTCCCCTCTATACTATAATGGATTCATTATGCTATGGGAAACACATGTAGCCGTTAAAAAATTGTTTTGCATAAAAGTATCTATTAATATGGAAAAATGTTTATGATACACTATTTGAATGAAACAGGTTACAAAATGGTGAGAGTAGGATGTGTTAACTTTTTTTTAATTCCCTTTTCCTTATTCCTTAAAATATATTTTTAAATTTTTTAAATGTTTACTTATTTTTGAGAGAGTCAGAGACAGAGCACGAGCGGGGGAGGGGCAGAGAGAGAAGGAGGCACAGAATCCGAAGCAGGCTCCAGGCTCTGAGCAAGTGGTCAGCACAGAGCCTGATGTGGGGCTCGAACCCACGACTGTGAAATCACAGCCTGAGCAGACGTCAGACGCTCAACCAACTGAGCCACCCAGGTGCCCCAATGTCTTCTGATTTCTTAATACTGACATAATGGCACTAGACTCTTCGTTTTCTTTTAGTTACTTCATCCCATTGTCACCAGTTGTCTTCCTGCTTTTGATAGGAGGAACTAAATGCAAAGTCATTAAGGAAGCAAACTGACAGAACCTGTCTCAGTTCCTGGGGCTGTCATAACAAACTACCACAGACTGGGGGGCTTGAAACAATGGCAAGAAGTCTGAAATCCAGGGGGACTCAATGACCAGTATTGTCAGGCTGGTTAAAAATAATCTAATTTTATGTAGTTTACAGAAGACAGGAATCACCTGAAACACAAGGATACAAGAAATTTGAAAGTAGAAGGATGGGAAGAAACATACCACATGACTATTAACTAAAATGAAGCAGTTGTAGCCATATTAACAATTTTATTAACATATCAACAAAGAAACTTTATATGCAAAGTGTCACAGAGATACAGAAGGTAACAATAAAAGGTTGAGTTCACTGGTAAAAGAAAATAACTGTAAACTTGTATGCACCTAATAATATGGCCACAAATATATAAGTTCTAGTCTCAAACATTAATATTCTACTTATGAAATTATAATGGTCACTTAGAAGGGGACCGTTAGTTAATATTTTGTCTCATTTACAAACTAACTTAAACTTCCTTAAACCTTTAAAACCTTTCAAGTCATTTAACATACTTGATTTTATTTTTAAACCCTTCACTATCTAAAAACTGCAACAATAAAAAAAACCTTTCCAAGAATGTCCACAGTTCTTATCTCATAGAGGTTTTAGTCTCACAGCCCAGACTCTTCTATTAGTTGCAAATCTACCACCTTTACCTTTTGTTTGTTTGTTTGTTTATTTATTTATTTTACATTCAAGCTAGCATATAGTGCCACAATGATTTCAGGAGTAGATTCCTTAATGCCCCTTACCAATTTACTCCATCCCCCCTCCCACAACCCCTCCAGTAACCCTCTGTTTGTTCTCCATATTTAAGAGTCTCTTACATTTTGTCCCCCTCCCTGTTTTTATATTATTTTTGCTTCCCTTCCCTTATGTTCATCTGTTTTGTCTCTTAAAGTCCTCATATGAGTGAAGTCATATGATATTTGTCTTTCTCTGACTAATTTCACTTAGCATAATACCCTCTAGTTCCATCCATGTAGTTGCAAATGGCAAGATTGTATTCTTTTTGATTGCCGAGTAATACTCCATTGTATATATATCCCACATCTTCTTTATCCATTCATCCATCGATGGACATTTGGGCTCTTTCCATACTTTGGCTATTGTCGATAGTGCTGCTATAAACATTGGGGTGCATGTGTCCCTTTGAAACAGCATCCCTGTATCCCTCGGATAAATACCTAGTAGTGCAATTGCTGGGTTGTAGGGTAGTTCCATTTTTAATTTTTGAGGAACCTCCATACTGTTTTCCAGAGTGGCTGCACCAGCTTGCATTCCCACCAACAACGCTAAAGAGATCCTCTTTCTCCACATCCTCGCCAACATCCGCTGTTGCCTGAGTTATTAATGTTAGCCATTCTGACAGGTGTGAGGTGGTATCTCATTGTGGCTTTGATTTGTATTTCCCTGATGATGAGTGATGTCGAGCATTTTTTCATGTGTCGGTTGGCCACCTGGATGTCTTCTTTGGAGAAGTGTCTATTCATGTCTTTTGCCCATTTCTTCACTGGATTATTTGTTTTTTTGGGTGTTGAGTTTGATAAGTTCTTACAGATTTTGGATACTAACCCTTTATCTGATATGTGATTTGGAAATATCTTCTCCCATTCTGTCAGTTGCCTTTTAGTTTTGTTGTTTCCTTCACTGTGCAGCGCTTTGCAGATTTTATTTTGATGAGGCCCCAGTAGTTCATTTTTGCTTTTGTTTCCCTTGCCTCCAGGGACGTGTTGAATAAGAAGTTGCTGTGGCCAAGGTCAAAAGGGTTTTTGCCTGCTTTCTCCTCGAGGATTTTGATGGCTTCCTGTCTTACATTTAGGCCTTTTCATCCATTTTGAGTTTGTTTTATTTTTGAGTTTACCTTTTAATGAGACACAACAATCTTTGCTCTCATTCAGATCTGATTCCTTTCCCCTACCTTTCCACCTGGCCAATCACTGCTCCCTGAGACGATCATCCTGGATGACGTCTGATTAGCTAAGGGCCTTTGGTCACAGTTCGAAGGTCATGCGCTATGGAATGATGAGGGTGGGCTGCCCCCACAGACCTCCTGATGGACAGATGTTGGAAGCCCAGGCACACCATGACTTGCTGAGAAAGTGGCACAGAGCTTGTTAGTCACCGTGGCTGACCAGGAAAAGTGTTGTCAGAGACACCGGGTGGGCCAAATTTCCACTTATTGTTGAAGTCTAATTAGTTGTAAATATCTGCTGGCTGAGCTCATTAAATAGGCAGCCCCTCCTTTCCGTGCTCTGAGGGAAAAGTGTCACTCTGTTTCTCCACCCAGCACTAGGAAGGCCGAGGATCCCCTGACCTGGGCCACAACCTCACTGTCCTGGACCCCATCCCTTCTCATGCAAGAGCCTCACCACCCACTTGGTGGACACATCCCTCTCCTAGCCACAGCTCCTTGTAATGGGTGTCCAGGGAAAACAGGACTCAGTGGAGGACAGAGAGTGGAAATAAAGCTGCTATCCCCACACTGACCAGCTATCCTAGAGGGCCACTCAAACAGCCCCATGTCTGGCTCTCCCCCAAACAGATTCTGGGATAGGGGTGGTTGGTCCTCAGGGAAGTCAAGCGATAGTCTGCAGATGAGAAAGATTCCTTTTGCTACAGGGATGGCCTATGGGGGCGGGGGGGGGGGGAAGAGAAGTAGAAGGCAGACCTGAGATGCAGGGGTTGCTAACCTGGGGAGGCAGTGACTTGGAGCTGTGGTATGGGAGGAACAAGGTGGGGGGCACTGGACTTAGTTCAAACCCACAGGAGCTGGTGAGGGCAAGGAAGGAGCACACCTGGACTCTGCCCCACATGGCCCCAAGACCCAGACACACCCTGTAATCCTATGTGGCCACCTGTGTGCTAGGGACAAGTCTTCTGAGTTCTGGACCACGTGAAAACAAGGCCTGGAGTCTGCAGTGTGGAGACCCAGGGCCCGTTGCGCTGGAGGTACCGTCAAGGGGAGGAGGGGCTTGGATTGTGCCCAACCAGGCTCCCTGACGTCCCTTGCCACTAAATGACACTTTCATCCCTTCACCCCAGACCCAGCAGGGAAGCAGCAGGCACCCGACCAACCCAAGGCTGATGGTGAAGGACACAAAACAGAAAATCCAATGGGATGCATCTGTGGGCCTGACCTGTTCCGCACACGCTTTCGATGGAAGAGGAAGTGGTGGGGAGGGGGAAGAGAAGGAAGGATCAGCCATCTTATCCTCCCTCTCTGCAGAATTCGCCTCAGGAGACAAAGCCCTGATACCCCATGAAGTCTAGCCCTTGCCCTGAGCCACACCACACAATCCTTCACTCTACCTGGTTGGGATCTGGGCCTTGGGGCCAAAGCGGGGAGGAGGAGACTCAGGTGGGATGGTTGGGGGAGAGGCCACCAGTTCTTAGTGTTAAGAAATTTATCCTAAACTTGGAAATCAGGCACAAGGATCCTTCCTATCCTTGAAGGTCTCTCTGGAGGTGCCTTGGCTGATATCCTTGAAGTTACAAGTTAATACGGTGTAGACATCTGTCCCACCAGACCCAGGGGACGTCAATCCTGGAGAAACACAGTCTTACCGCCCCATGTGACATCTGCCAGTGTTGTGCTGACCTGTACTCCTCCCTCAAAGCCTCTTGGAACCTGTTGGTTTCCTCTTTGGTGAGCTAAACAGACGCTGGACATGGGCTCGCTCTGCATTTGCATGGAAGTCGTGTTTGCTTTTTGGGATTTTTTTGCCTTGAAAATCATATTTTGACATCAGATATCGGAAGGTATCCCTCCATTGCTCAGATGCCAGTGGAACGGTCACCACACTGATTTTGGGAAAAGATGGTATCATTGTCTGGATGTTGGGAGATATCATCTCTGTCACTCACTCATTTGGCCAACACGTCTTTACGGAGTACAAGGCTACATGCCAGGTACTACCCTGGGCAAGATGGAGCTCATGTTCTAGTGTGATGGACAGACATCACACGGGATGGGGAGGTGCAGATGGCACACGTTGTTGACAGGGATAAGCAGGAAGAAGAAAGAGCAGGAAAGGGGGGAGTGTAAGTCCTGAAGTGGGGGAGGCAGAGAGGAGATACCAAAGTGGCCTTTGAGTAAACACCTCAGGGAGGGAAGAGCGTCCCAGGCAGAGACACGGATGCTGCAAAGGCCCTGAGGCAGCAGTGTGTCTGCACGGGAGTGAGGCAGTGAGGCTGGAGAGTGGATGCAGAGAAGTAGGGCATATGGCTGGCCACTGAACACACCAGGCTTTCACCATGGAGGGTCCTGGCCTGATTCCACTCAGGCCTGACAAGATCATCAGGACAGCTGCTTGAAGTGAAAGACCTTGGGTCAGGAAGGGAGCTGGAGACCAATCAGGAGATTCTGTGGAAATCCAGGCAAAAGGTGACGGCGACACAGTCAGTGGCAGGAGAGCAAATGTCCAGAAGTGGCGTTCGGATATATCAGGGAGCTAGAGCTGCAGTAGGGCCTGATGGGCCACTGTGGGGAGTGGACTCCAAGTGTTAAGCGTGACGGCAGAATGCTGGCCTGAGAATTCCAAGGAAGGTCAGACGCAGAGGAGGCAAGGAGCCTCAGTCAGGCCCAATCACCAGGCAGAGACACTGCCCGCCCCGGTTGTCTAAACAGAGAAATTAGCGTAAAGACTTATTCACGAGGCATCAGAAGCCTGAGGCTACATCGGAGAACATGAAGACACCTGCTAGTCAGTGCAGGTGAGAGGCTGGGCCAGAGAGAAGAGGCTGGGGCTGTGCAGGGTAGAGGCAGGTCAAAAGTAGTCCCGAGGGAGGTTGACCTCCTCACCTGTGCCCCTGTGGTCAGGGCCTCCTAGTGGGTGGGAACTCCAGGTTGGGTGTGAAACTAAGAGCATCGGTCAAAATCCAACACCACAGGACACTATCAGGAACTTGGTTATGGGCATGTTGCAGTCGAAATGCCTATTAGACTTAAAATCAGGTAAAGGATACAGCCTGGGGTTCACGGGTAAGCCCAGGCTGTGGATACCAATTGGAGTGCCACCAGCAGGAGCCTCAGTGAGGTGTGCAAGGGAGTGGGGACACACAGAGAGAGTGAGGACTCATGGAGAAATCAGAAAGGCAGAAGGAGTGGCAGTGAGGCAGGAGGGCAATCGGGGGTTGACAGGTCTAAGAAGCAGCGAGGGATGTGTAGGCACCTCGTCACTACTAGATCAGCCACGGGGACATCCTGGTGACCTTGGTGAGCTTGGTGTCCATAGAGTCTTGGCAGACCGGGAGAGAGTTGGAGAGAAGGGAGGAGAGGAAATGGGTTCACGAAGTAGGTGGTCGCTCTGGGATCTTTGCCACAGAGCAGCAGTGGCAGATGGAAAGTGAGGTGGGGACCTGATAAGTTGATGCCGTGTGTGCTTTTCTAACCCTGAACAGCAAAATGGGAATGAATGCACAGGGAGAGGGATTGAGGGTGCAGAGAGAGGGGATGGTGCCAGGTACCAGCCTCGTGCAGGAAGCACCAGTACACGCAGAGCACGGGGCTCAACCAAAGGACGTGTGATCTGCAGGCCTGTGTGTCCTCAGCTCCATATCAGATGAGAGCAGGACAGGGAGGAGGCACTGTGGGAGAGAGACCAAAAGTGTGCTAGAGCTGTTCAGGAGCACGCTGGGGAGGGGCCAGGAAACGTAAGACGCCTGGGCAGCATCAGAGCCACGAGAGGCCCGTGGTCCAGAGTGTAAGGCAAGGTTGATCAGTGGCTCGGTGCCTCTCTGGCCACATGCAGCTACAGGATGTCAGAAGATTGACGTGACTGATAGAGAAACACGGCCACGGCATCTCACTCTTGAATCTGGCTGGCCTTGTGACCTGCTTCAGCTGATGAAATGTTGGCGGGAGTTTCACCGTGTGAGTTCTGTAGCCCAGGCCTCAAGAGACCCTGAGTTTCCGCTTCACCCTTCTGAAATGTTGGCCAAGCCACGTGAGGAAACTGGTCCGGCTTGGGCAGGATGGGGCCACGTGGCAGAGCGCCAGAAGCCCAGTGACCACAACCCCACGTGTCCATACATAGTGCCACTTGTATCCTCGCAGCCTAGCTGACCCTCAGCTGACAGCACGAGTGGGGCCCTGGGGAAGCCACCAGCACCACCCAGATCCACCAACTGTGAGAAGGAACAAAGACACAGAGATAGCTGGGATTTAACATGGGTTATGGTTTGGCCAAGTGAATCTGACGAAGCAAGAGGAGGGGGGTAGGGTTAGGGAGCAGGCACAGTGGCTGATCTGGAGAGTCTCTCTTGATACAGAGGAGGGAAAGGCCATCAGGGGATGAGAAAGTACTAACCTGGGTCTTATCCAAGGACCGCAGATCTCGGCGGGGCTAAAGGGGAGTGGAGGGCATGAGCTGCAAGGTTGGGAACTCGTCAGAGAATGTGGGCCTTGAGGTTAGACTGTGGAGAGGCTGCAGTTGTGAGAAGGACCCTGGCCAGGGGAGCGAGCGGCCAGCTGGGAAGGTGACAGGACTGCTGAAGGGGAGGATGTACAGAAGGTTGGAGAATCCCCCGTGGATTCTGAGATCACCAGGAACTATGACAGGAGTGGTTGGGGAAAGTGACAGGGAATCAGGAGTAAAACAGGAAGGATTTTAGGGAAGCCCCCAGGCATGCAGACAACTTCAACAAGTTAAGATCTGATGATATGAGGTTCAAATCTGGGGCTTTTGTGCTAGGAAAGAGACAGGTCTGGAAGTGCCAAAGAGGAGGCACAAGGAAGCTCACCTCTCACCAGGTGCAGCGGTCCAAGAAGAATGAACAGCAGCACCCGGGGGAGCCAGTGGGCCAGGCAGCGTCCCATGCAGACAGAGCTTGGAGGGGCTTCTGTCACCTCCCAAATGTAGAGAGGTGTCAGTGCTCAGATTTGGGTGAAAGCATTGATAACACCCTGACCACTCAGCGGGTACTGGGGGTCAGTGCTGTCACTCAGCGGGTGCTGGGGGGCGGTGCTGTCACCCAGCAGGTGCTGGGGGGCGGTGCTGTCCCTTAGCGGGTGCTGGGGGGCGGTGCTGTCACTCAGCGGGTGCTGGGGGGTGGTGCTGTCATTCAGCGGGTGCTGGGGGGCAGTATTTGGGAGCTGAGGGAAGGTGTGTCAGTTCCAGGTCCTGTAAGGGAGGAAGATGCCCCTCTGGCCACAGAAGATCAGGGTCGTCCTGGAATGTTAAAACAGCGTCCACAGCCTGTGCTCCTGGCCTCTGCCTGGGTCCTGGGCATTATGCTTCCCTCACCTCTATCTTGCATCCTGGATCCCATCAGCCCTGGCCTCTGTCACTTTACAATACCAGCAAACACCAATAAAAGACTCAGCCCCTAACTCCCACCTTGCAGGAGAGAAACTGCAACAGTTCTAGCCTGGTCACTGGACAGCTCTGGTCCCAGCTGCCTGAGCCAATGGGCTGCTGCCTCTTGGCAGGAGAGGAGGGTACACGGTGGGGGGGGGGGGTAGGGACAGGGGCAGGTGGTGGTCTGTGGTGTCTCTGATGTTCTGGAATCCATGCGCCAGAGGAATGTGAGGGGCAGGGTGTAAATACAGTTGTTAACCCCATGTCAAAATTTGTGGTGGAGGGGGATGGGGCTGTTTATCGGTAGACAGCACTTCACAGGCCCTCAAGGGACATTGGCTGAATACTGTCATGTGGAATGCTCACAGTGGCCTATGTGAGACCTCCTGCCCACAAGGCTGGAGTCCCAGGTCTGGCCTAGAAGATACCTCTGTCTTTCCCCACAAACTCCCACACTGACTATCTTGCTTTGGCCCCCCCACTCCGCACGACCACCAGTGGGCCCCAGAGATGCCCGCTGGACCATCAGCCACCTGGGGCTTGGCCCACTTGGGCCTGGGTACAAAAGACAGACAGCTGACCTTTGATGGCTCCAAGAAGCACCTCATCAGATGGAAAGCCAGGGCTCAAAACCACTGAGCCTCTGTAAGGGTTGGAGGGGCGCCTGGGGGCTCAGTCGGTTAAGCATCTGACTCCTGGTTTCGGCTCAGACCTTGATCTCACATGAGATCAAGGCCTGCATCGGGCTCTGTGCTGATACAGAGCCTGCTCAGGATTTTCTCTTTCTCCCTCTCTCTCTGTCCCTCTCTCGTGCACGCACGCGAGCTCTCTGTCACTCTTTCAAAATAAATAAATAAACTTCAAAAAATTAAGAATGCTGAAGAAAATAGGGAATGAGGACAGCGAGGAAGAGGTGGGTGGGAGGAAAGGGCCCCTCTCCCGGGGTCCAGGGCTTGGTCCATCCAGCTATCCCAGTTCCTACTACTGTAGTCAATGACCCCAAGATGTCATAGTAAACAACCGTCCTGTGAATCAACAATTGGAACAGAGGGGTGCCTGGGGGGCTCAGTCAGGCAAACATCTGACTCCAGCTCAGGTCATGATGACATGATTCGTGAGTCTGAGCCCTGTATCAGGCTCTATGCTGCCAGCACAGAGCCTGCTTCGGTTCCTTTGTCCCCCTCTCTCTCTGCCCCTCCCCCACTTGCGCTCACTCGCTCCCTCTCTCTCTCTCTCAAAAACAAATGAACTATTAAAAAAAGTTAAAAACAATTGGAGCAGAGCACACAGGGCAGCTGGGAAAACATAAAGTGGGTGGCATGGCAACTTCGGGTTAGGGGTTCACTCACGTGTTTGCTGAGACGACTGGGCTATTGGCTACAATACCTACGCCAGGCCTTTCCATGGGACCTCTCCTTGCGGGCTTTCCATGGCACCAGTCTGTGCTTCCTTGCAGAGGCAGCCTGAGGGACAATGGCCCAGAGAGACAAGACCATACAGATAGCGAGGGTGCGGCCCTGTGGGAAAGACACAGTGAGGACGTCGGTGGTGAGGCCGTTGGGAAAGCTCTGGCCTAGAGAGGGCTCCTGGCTGGCTGGGGCTGGGAAGGCCAAGACACAGGCCCCTGGAGACCCTGGGTGGGGGCCTGCTTCCCTCTCTGGCCAGTGTCTGAGGATGAGCCTAGGGCGTGCTCAGAGTGTAGAGAGCACTGTGGGGCACATGATGAAGCTGAGGACAGGCATCCCACTGCCTCAGTCTCCCCTCTATCCAGTTGTCTCCACCTTCCTGGGTCTCCCCTCTACTCAGTTGTCTCTCCCTGTCTCAGTCTCCCCTCTCTCCAGTTGTCTCTCCCTGCCTGGGTCTCCCCTCTACCCAGTTGTCTCCCCCTGCCTCGGTCTCCCCTCTACCCAGTTATCTCCCCCTGCCTCGGTCTCCCCTCTACCCAGTTGTCTCCCCCTGCCTCAGTCTCCCCTCTGTCCAGTTGTCTCCCCCTCCTGGGTCTCCCCTCTATCCAGTTGTCTCCCCCTGCCTTGGTCTCCCCTAATCCAGTTGTCTCCCCCTGCCTCGGTCTCCCCTCTACCCAGTTGTCTCCCCCTGCCTCAGTCTCCCCTCTGTCCAGTTGTCTCCAACTTCCTGGGTCTCCCCTCTACCCAGTTGTCTCTCCCTGCCTCAGTCTCCCCTCTGTCCAGTTGTCTCCCACCTGCTCCCCTGGGGAAGTAACAACAAGGTATCTGACATGTACCCAGTTCTCTCTACGTGCTGCGCGCTTTCAGAATAGGGTCTCATTTATCTTCCCAATAATCCTGGAATAAATAGAAAGATGACCCATTTTACAGGCGAGGATGCAGGTATAGGAAGGTAAGTCAGCCCATCTAACAACTAGTGAGGGAAAGAATGGCCAAAAACGTAGTTCCTCAGGCCTCTCCTTCCAGTCTGAATCCCCTGCCTATCTGGCCTCCACAGGAGGCTAGGGGCCCCCCAGAGCCCACCCACATCTGGTCCTCCTGGAGGCAGCTTCCTCCATCACTCCCGGAAAGAGGAGGAGGCGCCAGTGGCCACCGAAGGTGCCCGCGGGCTTCTGTCCTCTGCAATCCTCATGACCTCCTCGACAGCAAGACTAGTCTGAGCCACGCCTGTACCGCCGGACCAATCACGCTCCCAGGCTTTTCGTGCTAGCAGGGTTGGGGGGTGGGGTCCCCTTCGGAAGAACCCTGCCTGACCCCAGCGGCTTTCCAATGCCCCCTCCACTCCTCCCGCATGCTCCTCTGAGGCCGGAAAGAGGAATGGGTGGCCTCATCTGGGTGCCCGTGTGCGACTGTGTGGTGGGGAGAACTTTAGCTGCCCCCTGCCCCATCCCTGCACCCCAGGCCGACTGTGGGGGGCATCGGTAGAGGGCAGGGGCAATCTTTGCCTGGCACTAGACTAGAATCAGCCTCGGAATGGGACGAAGGCCTCTGGATGGGACCCCAAAGTGGGACCCCGGGAATGGGTGTTCGGTCAGGGGGCAGCACCAACGACACTCACTATGGAGACCCACAACAGTGGAGGGAACCCTTTCCGAGCTGCCATTTGGCTCATTGCCTTGCTCAGAAAAGGCCCCTGAGGCTCTCAGATCCTTCCTGGAGCCAGAAGCCTCTGCCCGCCCCTTCCCCTCCTCCCTTGGCCTCCGTGGTCCCTTTCGAATTCTAGGGATGCCACTCCCTCACCCTGGGGCCTTGCAAAGCTGCATTCTGCCCAGAAGATCCCACCTTGACGTGAGGTGAAAGGAAAGATTTCTTCTCTCCCAGCAGCCCACCCATTTCTTTCTATCACTTCCAAAGGAATGATTATTTTGCTTGCCCTGTCATCCACCAGATTAGAAGCCCCAGGATAGGCTTCCCCCACCCCCAGGACTGGCCAGGCCCACAGTGAGCCCCAGAAATGTCTGTGGGATGGATGGCAACACTGCCATCAGGCCACAGTGGACTGGAGACTCTGAGTACTCGAAAGAGTATAGGCCAGCAATATAATTCAAAATGAAAATAATATCACAGTACCTGGCTGGCTTGGTCAGTAGAGCATGCGACTCTTGATCTCTGGTTTGTGAGTTTGAGCCTCGCCTTCGGTGTAGAGATTACTTAAATATAAAATCTTAAAAAACCAAAAACCAAACAAAAAACAAAAAGCCAAACCAGAACAAAACCCACCAAAAAAGCCCCCAGAATGAAAACAATATGGAACAGGAAGAGAAACATAGTCCTGTTTTTCCCACTATGTCACTTTGAAACAGCACATTTTTTTTAAGAGAGACAATTTTTTAATGTGTTATTTTAGTTTTTGAGAGACAGAGACAGAGTTTGAGCAGGGAAGGGGCAGAGAGAGAGAGAGAGACAGAGAGACAGAGAGAGAGAGAAGGAGAGAATCAGAAGCAGGCTCCAGGCTCTGAGCCATCAGCACAGAGCCCCATGCGGGACTGGAACTCACTAAGGCGAGATCAGGACCTGAGCCGAAGTCAGACGCTCAACTGACTGAGCCCCCAGCACCCCTGAAATAAGCAGATTTTAGTAACTGTTCCTCATTTTTTTGTGAGCCCTACTTTGCTGTTGGGTAATCTAGACGAATGTGACATCACCAGCCCCATGACATCCCCTTGTCTGGGCTATCACCATGTACCTTCACCAGAGATATCACCTCTGTTATCTGGTGGCATCGCCAGCCTGACCAGGTGACATCCTTACATCTTCCTGCGTGACTGGTGACATCCCTCTACCTGCAGCAGCACCCTCATTGGTTCTATGTCACAATTTAAATGTCCCGTGACGCCACCCTGCCTGCCTCATGACCTTGGGCAGCGGACCTCTGTCCTGCCCAGTGGCTGGTGTTCACTGTGTCACAGGCCTTGAGGAGGTGTGCGGGCCGTGGGGACCCCGGGAGGCTAAGTGCGTGGCAGGTCAGATGAGACCCTAGGCCCTGGTGGGGACTGGCGATGGCGGAGGAAAACGGGAGGCTCGTGGACTAAAGCTCGCCAATCCTGGGGCGGGCGGGGGTGGGGCGTCTGACCCACTTCCCCTGGAGAATTCTCCTTTCAGATTTCCCGCGCCGCCCACCGTGAACTCCGCGCCCCACCCCCACCCCGACCCCGCTGGGCTTCAGTGAGGGCCCCGCGACTCCGCCCCGCCCGAGGAGGGGGGGCGGGGCGGGGCGGAGGGGCGGGGTCCGCTGCCCGGGGCCGGCCGGAGAGGCCCGGCGCAGGCGTGCGGCTCCGGCCGTGGCTGCAGAGGCGGGGGCAGGCGCCCTTCCCGCGTCGTCCCGGCCTAGCTGGAGGCGGGCGCGGGCAGGGCGCCTCCAGTGGCCTTTGTCGCGGGCCCGGAGCGCAGGCTTGACTGACGTTTGGCGGGGGCCGCGGCCGGGGGCGGGCGGCCCCGCGCGCAGCCCGCGAGTGTGCTGGGGGGAGCGGGGAGGGGGAGCGCAGCCGCTCATTGGCTGGCGCGAGCGTGGGAAAGAATGCGGAGCCGAGTTCACACGCCCTGCGGCCGCGCCGCCTTAAGTAGCCCGGCGGCCGGCGACGCTCCGCGCGGGCCCGGAGGCGCGGGGGCGCACCATGCCCGCGGAGACCCCGGGGAAGCCGAGAGCCTCGCCGCCGGCCGGAGTGCCGGCTAAGCCCCGGAGCGCGGCGGAACACCGAAAGGTGGGGACCTGCCGGGCGCGGGGTGGGGGGCGTGGGGTGGGGCGGACGCACGCGGGACTCAGCCACAGCCCGGCCCGCAGTCCTCCAAGCCGGTCATGGAGAAGCGGCGCCGAGCGCGCATCAACGAAAGCCTCGCGCAGCTCAAGACCCTCGTCCTGGATGCCTTCAGGAAGGATGTGAGTCGGGGTCGGGAGGTGAGATCGAGGGGCGGAGGGGGGGCGGGTGCCGGGAGCCTCGGCGCGCCGCTGTGTTGCCAGCCGCCCACACCGTCCCTGTCCCCAGAGCTCCCGCCATTCGAAGCTGGAGAAAGCGGACATCCTGGAGATGACCGTGAGGCACTTGCAGAGCCTGCGACGCGTACAGGTGACAGGTGAGGCGCGGGCGGGGCGCGGGAGGGGGAGGTGACGGGAGGCGCTCAGGGCCACCGCGGCGGGAACCGACCGCCTGTCCCCTGCCGCCCCCGCAGCCGCGCTCGGCGCTGACCCCGCCGTCCTGGGCAAGTACCGCGCCGGCTTCAACGAGTGTCTGGCGGAGGTGAATCGCTTCTTGGCCGGCTGCGAGGGCGTCCCGGCTGACGTGCGTTCTCGCCTGCTGGGCCACCTGGCGGCCTGCCTGCGCCAGCTGGGGCCCTCGCGCCGCCCCGTCCCCCCGGCCCAGGTCTACGGCTGCCCGCCGCTCGCGGCCTTCGACGGTCCCTTCTTCCCCCTGCCGCGCCCCGGGTCGGTCTTGGCGCTGCGGCTCCCGCCAGGCCTGACCGGGGCGCCCCTCGCCGCCCCCAGGGCTGGCCTGCAGGGCCGGGGCGCGCCCTGGAGGCCGTGGCTGCGGTGAGGACTGTAGCGGAAGCTGCACCCCGTTCTAGGGCCGCGGCCTTTGCCGGGAGTGGACCAGAGAGTATTTGTTTCCAGGGCCCACATTGAGAGAGTTTTTATCTTTTTTTGTCCTTGTGAAGAGTCTAGTCTGACGTCTCTTTCAGCGCTTAGCTGGGGGTGGGGGTGGGGGCGGTCTGCTGGTTACTTTGCGCTGGACTTCCGGGGCGGGACTTCGGGTTGCTCTTCCCCACAGTCTGCACCCTCGGGTGGGCCCTTCCCTCCGTCCCTTCCCGCCCCTCCTCCCGCCCCCCCCTCCCCCGCCGGGCCTGGCTGGTGCGCCTGCGATGGTTCAGAGGCCAGCGACCCTCCTAGAAGTGGAGTGGTGCGGCGGGGCGGGGGGGGGGGGGTGGTGAGAGGCCCCTCAGGAGGTTCAGGCGGGAAGGTGACAGTCATCACGTTTCCCAGAATGTATCTCAGCGTGGGAAAGCAGTTGTGCAGCGTCATTAGGCAAGATGTTTGTTTGTTTGTTTGTTTTTGTTTTTTTAAGGTACTTTACCCCACTGCCATTTCTGTGGACCTTGGAAGGTGGAGACATAGTCACACACTTGTCTTGGGCAGCTGAGCTGTGGCCAGAGCCGAAAGCTTGCCCTGAAGTTTCAGCACTGGCCTGGTCCACTTCCTACTTTGTTCTCTTGGTTCCTTCAACACAAAGCTCCTTGGACTGAGTCAGCCCCAGGGCAGCGTCTGCCCAGGAGAGGGTGTCTGAGTCTTGGGGACAAGGAACTGGGGCAAGACTGGCAAAGAACACTTAGTGCCAGCGGTGGGAGGGGGAGGGGTACTCCCCCACCAGAGTCCAGTCTTGACGTGTGCCCTGGGAGGGGAGGTCTCTGCTAGTGGGAGAAGACTGGAGGGTGGTCCTGCCCATGCCTTTTTCCTGAGTACCTACTGTGTCAGCCATACAGTGCCAGGCAGTGATACTAGGCAGCATTGGACATCAGCCCTGGAGTCACTGTCCTGCGGTCCCAGGTCTTCCTGAGCTGCTGCAGGGGGCTGTGCTCCAGGTGCAACGAGAGGTGTTCTGAGCCACATAAGCTGAGACTGGAGTGTCTCACCCTGAGCCCATCTGAGGCTGAGCCAAGATTCATTTCCAACTGCCGCCGAGTTCATCAGATGGTTGCCTGCCTCCTGCTTGGCCAGGGCTCTTCAGGGAGAAAGAGGGTGGGTCACTGACAGAGGTTAGTCTGCTGCTCCTCCAGTGGCCTCCGTGGCCGTGTGGTAGGCAGGAATCACCTGGTTCTCCTACACTCAGCCATGCTCACCTGTCAGGGACTTCCAAGTCCCCACCAAGCCTGTCATCCCTGCCCTCTGGCTGCTTTGCCCATCTCCCTGAGAGTCAAGGACCTGGGTCGGTGGTGCTAGATGGTGGCAGCCACGTGGGCCTTGGAGATACACGCATTCAGTGATCCTGGCCGTGGGGGAACCTCAAAGTAGTGCCTCTGTCTCGGAGCTGCAGCTGTGGCAGGGCTGCGGGGAAAGAACAGTTGATCAAGGCCTGGGAACCCCTCTTTGGCAAGAGACCTGCCCAGGGTCTATTGCTGGAGCAGGGAGCTCAGCTTGGTTGGGGGAGAGCAGTTGCTCAGGGAGGGCCTCAGTGCAGAAGAGGGGTGGGGTGGGGATGTGAAGCCTGGTGGGGGGGAGGGCTGGAGGGTGGGTAGAGTTTGTATAAAGCAGGTGCCCACACACCCTGCAGGAAAGAGAGGGTCCTCCCTACCTGTGTGGCCAAATGAAAAAGAGCCACCTGGGGAAATCACCTGGAACTTGGGGCTGTCATGCTCTCCCTCCTCCCATAAAAGGGCAGTGATAACTGTAGACCAGATCCCTGGTGTCCCATTTCCTGCCTGCCTTACTCCCTGTCCTTCCCACCCCCACCTGCACCCCCATGCTACCTTTACTTCCTGTTTCTGGTAATGTCTTAACGCTGTTGCCAAAGGGAGATTTGCAGTGAGGACCCTCCAAGGGTCTCTCAGGCTCTGTCGGGGACCACACACAGTTCCTCAGCCACTCAAGCCCCTTCTGATCTCTGTGTCTTTGAACTCAGCCTCCTGGCTGGAATTCTCTCCCCACTTTCCCACCGGTCTCTGTGGGCTCCAGAGGCCAGGGCCATGTCTGTGTCAACCACCTTTGTCCTCACAGCTGCTTGGAATGGCTCAATTCATACTGACTTGATTAATTTGGATGGAGTCAGGAGGTTTGAGAAGAGTGTCTTTTGTTATTTTTGAGGTATAGGTGATGTACAATGTTACATTAATTTCAGGGGTACAACATAGTGGTTCAACAATTCCATACAGTGCTCGCTGTGATTGGAGTAGCCACCGTCAGGGTACAAAGTTATTACAGTATTATTGAGCATAGTCCCTGTGCTGTACTTTTCATCATGACTTATTTATTTTACTCAAAAAAAATTTTTTTTAATTTATGAGGTTTATTTATTTTGGGAGAGAGAGAGAGCAGGGGAGGCGCAGAGAGAGAGGGAGAGAATCCCCGCAGGCTGTGCATTGCCAGTGCAGAGCCCGATGCAGGGCTCGAACCCACGAAACAACGAGATCATGACCTAAGCTGAAACCAAGAGTCAGATGCTTAACTGACTGAGCCACCCAGCTGCCCCAATTTAAAAAAAAATTTTAAATGTTTATTTTACTTACTTTAAGAGAGAGTGTGAACAGGGGAGGGGCAAACATGGAGGGAAAGAGAGAATCCCAAAGCAGGCTCCTTATGGTTGGTGCAGAGCCCGATGTGGGACTCACACTCACGAACATGATCTGAACTGACGAGAGTCAGACACTTAACCGACTGAGCCACCCAGGCACCCCGGTGACTTATTTATTATATAACTGGAAATTTGTACCTCTTAATCCCCATTGCCTGTTTCACATAGCCCCCCACCCACCTTCCCTCTGACAACCACCAGTTTGTTTCTCTGTATTTGAATCTGTTTTTTTAAAGATTTTATTTTTTAAGTAATCTCTACACCAAATACGGGGTTTGAACTCACAACCCCGAGATCAAGAGTAGCGTGCTCCGATTAAGTCAGCCAGGTGCCCCAGGAGTCTATTTTTCGATCATTTGTCTTGTTTTTTAGATTCCACCTGCAAGTGAAAGCACATGGAATTTATCTTTTTCTGTCTGACTCCTGTCACTTAGCACAATACCTTCTGGGTCTATCTGTGTTGTCACAAATGGCAAGATCTCATTCTTTTTTATAGCTGAGAGGGGTGTCATTCTTGCTTAGATTCGGGAGGTCTGAGCAAGCACAGCTCAGGCTGAAGCTGGCCCCCTCCCCAGCAGCCTGCCCCTTCTCAGAGCTGAGGGCACCTGGTTTTCAGGAACAGCATCCTTGCCTCCAGCTGTGGGGAGCATCCCACCCCTCCCCACGCCCAGCCTGGACACCAGCCCAGTCCAGCAGACCCCCTCCAGCAGTTTCTACAAGGCCTCCGTGGGAGGAGTTACGGCCCCAGGTTTGCAGTAATCCCTCCCTCATCAGGGGTTCTCCTTCCCACACTCCCCACTCTTCCACCCCCACCCCCCCCCAGCCCCCAGATGGGCTCTTGGTTATTCCTTTGACTCCAGCCTCCTACCCACCCAGCCAGCTATTTCTGTCTCAGCGTTTGTCTTGCAGACACTTAGGAAGCACCGTCTCCTGGCCAGGCTGGGTGGTAGGAGTGGGGGAGGGGTCCGGACCTCCTCCTCCTGGGTCGGTTCCCTTCCATAAGCAGGCAGAGTCTCATTCAGTATCTGCGTTTCCTTCCAGCCCAGTTCCTGGCAAGGATCAAGGGTCAATAAATGTGTGCTGAATCCATACGCACGGTCAGCAGAATTGCCTGCCTCTGTGGGTGTGGGAGCCCTGTTTGTCCGGGTCCCTTCTGCCTGTGGGGCCAGAGCTGGGGGACCAATCGAGGACAGCAAATCCTAGGTTTTTGGAATTTGGAGAATCGGTCCCTATGGTGACAGAAGAATAGGTCCGTGAAACTGCAGTCAGTTGGAAATTCAGAGTAGGGGAGGGGCTGGGCTGTTTGGAGCCCTGATTTGTGAGAGGTGAGGCCTTAGCTCTGGCGCCAAAGCTGCAGTGGCCGCCCTGATTGTCTCCAGGCCCCGGCAGCCTCCTCCCATCACCTGGCAAGCTCTGCCTCGCTCTGACTCCAGGACCTGCTCCTTTCCAGAGGGGAAAGCTGAGCTGAGAGTTCCCACAGCTGTGTCTGGCTTCTCTGTCTCTGCTCCCCAGACTGCATCCATCCTGGGATGTACCGTGGTCAAGGAAAAAGGCCTTGGAGTCGACCACTTCCTGGAAGGCCACCAGTGGTCCCCTCCTGGTTTGCAGCCTTGTGAATGTGACCAGTAAGGTCCTGCAGAAGTGACGGGATGTCTCTTTAAGGTTAGGCTGCAGGTACATCTTGTTCTGTGTCTGCCATATTCACTCTGGGGGAGGCCAGCTGTCCTTTAGTGTGGAGAGGCCAACACGGTGTGGACCTGAGTGAGAGTGAGTTTAGAAGTAGGTTCTCCAGCCCCTCGAGGCTTCAGGTGAGATCCCAGCCACTTTCCACATCTTGACAACAACTTAATGAGAGATCCTGAGCCAGAACCACCTGGCTGAGCAGCTCCTGGACTCCTGTCTCTCAGAAACTGTGTGACGTGTCGTTTTAAGCTATTATACTTTAATTTGTTATGTGGCAGTAAGTAATAGTAAGTTGTACGTAAAATAAATAATAGCAATAAACAGCTAACGTACCCACGGTCACCTGACAAGTCACCCCCACCTGCCTTCCTGACAATGGAATGGTGGAAGAGGTTGGGTGGGGGTGAGGACTGGACTTTTGGGGAGAGTAACCCCAGAAATAGTCCCTACAGCTGTGGTCATAAGCGGAGGGTGGATTGATTCTGCTTTTGGCCAGTCTGGCTTTGATCTGGAAGCAGTTCCTAGCAAGCCCCAAGTGGATGGGTACATTGACAGGTCCAGGGCCCTGCCATGGTGCTGACCAGCCACAGGCCGGGTCCACCCCTGAGGGATCCAGGTGAGACTGGGGATCGTTTCTGTGGTGTAAGTGATAGGGCACCCTGAGTCAGAGCATGGGGTTGGGGATTCACAGGCTACAGGTTTCCAGTAGATGAGGGATGCTTCATGCTAGAGCCACAGGGCGTACCACCCTGGGTGGGCAGCTGGCCCTGCGCCCCCCCCCCCCCCCCCCCCCCCCCCCCCGCCCCAGCACAGACCCTGTGACCCTCAGGCCACACTGCGCTTCTCGGTGGGGTGCCTCAATTCTTTTGGCAGCCTGGTAACCATGGTTACCAAAAAGTACCTGGTTGCTGCTGCCTGGAAGGTGTTTCCTCCTGGTGTCCCACCTGACGCCCGCCTACCTGGTCGCTTTGGGCTCATTTCCTGGGCCTCCACAGTCGGGAGTCTTAATGTCTGTGTGGGGAGATAGGGGCTCAGCGAGGAGTAGAAAGTCAGTGCTGGATGCTCGAAGCCCTGGGCTTGGTCCTCATCAAGCCCTGACCTTAATGTAACGGAGGTCCACACGCCTGAGCCAGCAGGAACATCCTACCCGGTGGGCCAGGAAGGGGAGCCTCCCTGCAGCTGCTTGTGCCGGCCAGAGGCTGGTGGAGAGGAACGCTTCTCCAGCCCTGCCTCTCCCCGCACTCACGGTCCCCCCCCGCCTCCCTTGCCCTGTTTATTTTTTAGTGTTTATTTACTGTGTGTGAGAGAGAGAGTGGGGAAGGGGCAGAGGGAGAGGGAGAATCTCAAGCAGACTCCATGCTGTCGGCGCAGAGCCTGACGGCAGGGCTCGATCCCACAAACTGTGACCTCGAACTAACAACAAAAAAAGTGCCCGGGAGCCAAAATCAAGAGTCGGCGCTTAACCGGCTGAGCTAGGCCCTGCCAGGCCCTGTTTAGCACAGTGAGGGGGAGCTCAGCAGCCCCTGGATGTAGGGAGGTGGCAGTGCCCATCCCAGCCCCCGCGCTCACCCCCCAACTTGTGCCACACGCTCACACCCAGAGGGCGGGGGGCTGACTGGACTCCCTTCTCATTGTTTTTTGAGGCCGCGCGCCCTGCAGTGGGTGCCCTGGACCTCAGCTCGGCTGCCTGTCTAGGGTCAGGAAAAGTGTCACGTATGTAAGTTCTGGCCGAGCTTCTTTCTGTACATTGAGACCAGCTCTGAATGCAACGCTGGGGTGGGACAGGCCATCGTCTGGCTGCGTGAGCAAGCAATTTCCTCCTCTCCTTTTCTGCTTTGGGAAAAGGGAAAGTTCCATGAATTGGCTCTAGGAGTTTGGTTTGTAAAATTAAGAGGTGAGGGTCACATCCCAGGATCTGAGCTGACCAGTCTGCCCACTTAGAGCTGGCAATCTTTGGGCAGACTTTTCCTGGAAGAGGGCCCTCGCCAAAACCAGACCCCCTCTGGCACCCTGATCTCGGACTTCCAGGTTCCAGAAGTGTGAGACATATGTTTCTGTTGTGGATAAGCCACCCAGCCTGTGGTCCCCAGAGGATTAGACACCAGAGCTAACTGTTACCAAGTAGACTGGTGGCAGGAGGCTGTTGCTGACTTTCCAGAAGTCGCCGGGCAAATGCCTGCCCCTCTGAAGACAGAAACTAAGGTTCGGGTGTCTAGGCTAATGCTCTTTTGTGTATGTGGCTCCTCCCTGGCACTAGGGTACACAGAAGGACCCCCCCTCCCCCCGCAGAGGGCACACACGGGGTCCTTCCCTGGCACACAGGCACAGACAGTTGGGAGGGTGGGGCCTGAGGAGCCGCGGGCTTCCCCCCAACCCCCATGAGCCTCATCACCTGCCTCCAATCTGACCTTTTCCCCAAAGGCGGCAAGGCAGCTTCCTCCTGGGTGGGGAGACCTGCCTGCCCAGCATGAGCCCCAGAACCCTAGGGAATGTCTGGGCCACCCCCGTCTGGAGCTTGGGAGGGTTGTGTGAAATGAATGAAATAGTGCCAGAATGTTCCAGTCCCCAAGAAGTTCTTAGGGCTGGCAGCTGTGACTGCACGGCCTGTGGCTGCAACAGCGTGTGCATGTGGTAACTGGGCTGTGGGTTTCTTGGCTGCCATCCACTGGAGTCTGGGGGGCACGGTCCCCTCAGACCTGCGATGTGATGTCGGGGGAAGTTTGGAGAAGGGAAGGTGGGGAGGGGGGAAGCAGTTACCTGCTGTTCCTAGAGCAGCCCCTGCCTCTGGGCTTCCAGGGATTGTCCCACCTAGAACTGGGCGGGTGACTGAGGGGGACAGACATGCAGTGCCAGAGACACACAGTCCCATGGTCAGAGCTAGAGACCGAGTTACATAGAGATAGAGACCCCCTCAGAGGTGGCCAAGGCCTTTCCCACAAAGACATACAGACTCAGACCTTCTCTCCCATGTCCTTGAACTTCCTTCAGTGTGCTCTGTGTTTGGGAAGGCCACAGACATGCATCCCACACCCACAATCTCTGGGTGGGGCACCCGTGTTGGGCACCCCCTCAAGGTCTTGTCAGCACAGGAGTGGTTCAGGGAAGGCTTCTAGCACAGACTGATACTGAATTTTATTTCTGCTGTCACTTCGTTGTGTGACCTTGGGCAAGTTACAGAATCTCACATGTAAAATAAGGTTAGTAATTAAGTACCTCCCTGGTAGTGCTATGTGGTTGAAGGGATTAAGTAAATAATCTGCATAACGACAGTTGTTTCCAGCAAAGATGGAGTAGCAGGGACCAGATTTACTTTCTTGCCTGAAACAACTAAAAACTGGACAAAATATATGGAATAGTAGGCTTTTCCCTCAGTGGGTCCCTGAGAAGTGAGAAACCAGTGAAGTGAGCCCTGTGTTGCCCCAGCTGTCAGAAGACGGTGTTTAGGCCTTGACCTCAGGGAGGGGAAGCTAGGCAGAGCTTAGCCGACTTCCTGAGTCCAGGAGGCAGAGCTGGCAGGGTGGGGCTGGGGGGACCACTGCGGCTGGAGTCCTGTGACAGAGTGTCAGCAAGGCGAGAGAAGCCACGGAGGGGACTCCAGAGACATGCAGAGGGTCTCCCTGAAGGCTGATTGGATCACACTGGGAGGAAACTCCTTGAGGCCAGGAAAGGAGCCTCCAGAAACGATTGGAGAGAAAAATCCTCTGAGTTTACCCAGGCTCATCTCTAGCCAGATTGGAAAAGCCCGTAATTCATAGGGCACCTGGTAGAGTATTCGGAAGGACTTGTTCCAGTAGTGAGGGATAATTAGCCTTACGGCGAGTGCCGTTCCTGATAAAGTTTATGAACAAGGCCCCAGGGGATCAAGCTGTCTCCAGACAAAGCCCCAGAACAAAGCCCAGGAATATTTATTGGAACACAGAAATATCCAGCACCCAACAATTACTATTCATGATGTCTGGCAGCCAGTAAAAAATTACCAGGCATACAAGGAAGCAGGAAAATATGACCCATGATAGGAGAAAAATCGATCAATTGAAGTAAACCAGAAATGTCACAGGTAATAGAAACAGTGGACAAAGACATTAAAACTATTGTTACAGTCATACTTCATATGTTCAAGAAGCTACAGGAAAGACTGAAGGTTTGAGAGACCTTCATAGAAACCCACTGAGCTTCTAGACATGGGTGTGATGGCAGATTAGACGTTGAGGAGGAAAATACTAGTAATAGTGAACTGCAAGTATACCCATAAAACCTATTCAAAGTGAAAGAGACTTAAAAAGTAGAAAAGAAGCAAAGACAAGAAAAGCACATTAGTTAGTTGTGGGACAACTTCAAGTGGCTTAATATACATGTAATTGGAGTCCCAGAAGGAGGAGGAAGAGGAGGGAAACAACAACAACAACAACAAAAACCACTGAGAGAAATAATGAATAGAATTTTTCCAATATTGATGTAAACTATAAACCCACAGATCCAAGAAGCTCATTGAAACTCAAGCCTAAGAAATTTGAAGAAAACTACGTCAAGGAGCCTCATAATCAAACCGCCGCGATACGGGGCTAAAACAGTGGTGTCCATTCTTGCCACTTCTGTCCGGCGGTGTAGGGAGTTCAAGCCAATTAGGCAAGGAAATGAAATAGAAGTCACCCATATTGGAAAGGAAGAAGTAAAGCTGCCTGTGTTCAAGTGACATGACCTTATATGCAAAGAAATCCACTAGGAAAACTATTAAAACTAATACATGAATTAAGTGAGGTTGCAGGGTGCAAAATAGATATTTTAAAAATCAGTAGTATTTCTAAACACTGGCATCGAATACTTTTGAAAATGAAATTAAGAAATCTTTCACTAATAATAACATCAAAAAGAATAAAGTACTTAGGAATATATTTAATAAAAAGTGCAAAACTCAGGCTTTAAAGCAACAGAACATTTACTGAAAGAGATTAAAGAAGTTCTAAATAAATGAAAAGATATGTCATGGATCAGAAGATTAAACATTGTTCAGATATTGATACTTCACAGGGGTGCCTGGGTGGCTTAGACAATTGAACATCTATCTGGCCCTTGATCTCAGCTCAGGTCATGATCTCATGGTTTATGGGTTCCAAGCCGCCGCGTCAAGCTCCGTGTCTCTGCTTCTCTCTCTCTCTCTCTCTCTCTTTCTCAAAATACATAAACTTAAAAAAAAAAGATGCTAATACTTTACAAATAGGCCTTTGGTTTTAATGCAATCTCTAACAAGGTTTTAGCTAAGATTTTTGCAGAAACAGACAAGCTGAATTTCCAAATTCATATGGAAATTTAAGCAACCCTGAATATCCAAAATGGTCTTGAAAAAGAAAAGCAAAGTTGGAGGGCTCAAACTTCCTGATTTCAAAACTTATTACAAAGCAATAATAATTAAGACAGTGTGGAACTAGCATGAGGTTAAGCATAGTGACTGGTGGAATAGAACTGAGAGTTCAGAAATAAGCCGTCATATTTACAGTCAGTTCATTTCCAACAAGAATGTCAGGACAACCTAATGTGGGAAGAGTCATTTCAACAAATGTTGGGACATCTGATCAGCCATTCCCTTCTTCACACGATACGCAGAAATTAACTCAAAGCAGATACTACACATAAATGTAAGAGCTAAAACTTTCGTAAAATTTTCAGAAGAAAATGATCCTGGGTGATGAAGGGCCTTAAGCAAAGCCTTTTTAGGCATGATACTAAAAGCGTAAGTGACAAAAGAAAAAGGATAAATTGAACTTTGTAAAAATTAAAACTTGTGCCTCAACAGGCATTATCCAAAAAAATTTGAAAGAGGAGAAAAACATTGCAAAACATGCATTTAATATATAAATATGTATTAATAGGTATTATATATATATAATATATAGGTAACTCTCAACTCAATAATAAAAAGACAACCCAACTAAAAAAAAATGGGTGAAAAATCTGAACAGACATTTCTCCAAAGATATATAAATGGCCAACAAACACCTGAAAAGCCACTCAGCATCATAGCCATCATGGAAATTTAAATCAAAACCACAATGAGATACCGCTTCACACCCACCAGCATAGGTATAATTAAAAAGGGGCGTCTGGGTGGCTCAGTTGGTTGAGTGTCTGCCTCTTGATTTCAGCTCAGGTCATGAGCCCAGGGTCCTAAGATTGAGCCCTGCATTGGGCTTTGCGCTGAGCTCTGAGCCTGCCTAAAATTCTCTCTCACCCTCTGCCCCTCTCCCCCACTGGTGCTCTCTCTCTCTCCCTCTCAAAAAAAAAAAAAAAAAAAAAAAAAAGACTGGCCCCGTCAGTACAGCATATGACTCTTGATCTCAGGGTCATGAGTGAGAGCCCCACATTGGGTATAGAGATTATTATTTACTTATTTTTTTTAATGTTTATTTATTTTTGAGAGAGAGAGACACACACACAACTCCAGGCTCCAGGCTCTGAGCTGTCAGCACAGAACCCGAGGCAGGGCTCGAACTCACGAACTGCGAAATTATGACCTGAGCTGAAGTCGTACGCTTAACCGACTGAGCTACCTAGGTGCCCAAGATTACTGTGAAAAATAATAAAATAAAATTTAAAAAAATTTTAAAGTACAGATGGGGGTGTTAGCAAACTTGTGGAGAAATTAGAACACTTTTACATTGTTGATAAGCATGTAAAATGGTGCAGCCATTTTATTTATTTATTTGATATTTTCCTTTTTCAATTTATTTTTTATTTTTATGGCTCAAGCACAATTAGTTTTTTGTTTTTTATCCAAGTTAGTTAACATGCAGTATAATAATGATTTCAGGAATAGAATTTAGCGGTTCATCACTTACGTATAACACCCAGTGCTCATCCTGACAAGTGTCCTCCTTAATGCCCATCCCCCATCTAGCCCATCCCCCTACCCAGTGCCCCTCCAGCCGCCCTTAGTTTGTTCTCTGTATTTAAGAGTCTCTTATGGTTTGTCTCCCTCTCTGTTTTTATCTTATTTTTGCCTCTCTTCCCCTATATTCATGTTTTGTTTCTTAAATTCCACATATGAGTAAAATCATATATTTATCTTTCTCTGACTGACTTAATTTCTGTTAGCATAATAGTTCTAGACAGTGTCACCTAACTATAGTTACCAAATGCAGATTGGTGGTTACCTTGGGAGTAGGGGAAGGAGGTATCACCAAGAGCATAGGAACCTTTAGGGGTGATGAGCATGTTCACTCTCTGGATTATGGTGATGGCTTCCTGGGCATCACAAATGTCAAAACTTAGCAAATTTTACACTCAAATATGTGCAGTTTATTGTATGTAAATTATACCTCAATAAAACTATTTTTTAAAAAGTTAAAAGCTCATAATTTGTGTAAAGCGTTTACGACTGCTTGGCATGTGGGGTGTCTGGCTGGCTCATTTGGTAGAGCATGGGAATCTTGATCTCAGGATCTCAGCCTCGTGAGTTCAAGCCCCGTGGTGGGAGTGGAGTCTACTTAAAATAAAACTTAAAGAAAAGAGAAAGACTCCTTGGCACATAATATCTACTCATCGAAATTGGCTTACTTTTACTGCCTCAAGTTCAAGGGCTCAAGGGGACTACATGGCTTCAGGAAAGGGAGCCCAGCATCCCCTAAGTGTCCATTCCCTCAGACCTGGTAAGGGCCGGAAGGCCTGAGCTCTGTCTGCTTCCGGTGGAATTCTGGTGCCCTCGTGTGGTCCCTGGGGGTACAGCAGGCTGCCCTCTACTTCCCTCTCCCTGCACCTTTCCCCCTGCTCGGGCCCATGCTCCCGGCTCCATGGAATGTGTGTCTGACTGCCCATCTATCCATCACTTGTTCCCCCTGGCCCAGGTCTCCACCAAGACTTAACATCCACTGTGGAACATATCCTGATGTGCTGTAGAGCTCTGCCTGGTTTCCTCATCCTACAGCAGACATCCCTCCACTGCCCCCCACGATGAGGTCCTCCAAGATTGGGTGGCAGAGGAGGAAAGGAAAGCCTCTGGGTAGAGCTCAGTCCTCACATGGCCTCACCCTAGTCCCCCTGGTCCCTCCCCGCAGTCTCAGAGCTGGTCTCCCTGCCTCTCCCAGGGCAGCCAGGGCAATTGTTAAAAAGCCCCTGTCCCAAACCCTCCAAACCTCCTCACCTTATGGGGCTCCAGCCCCATGTGGGGCTGTGCTGCTTTGCCCCTGTAGACAGATAAGCCCACACACGTGTGCCACCCAAGCCCTTGACATGGCACTGGGCCAACTAGGTGTCCACACGGAAACAAAAAAGTGTGGCAGGACCTCCCATCAATACCAGGTGGGTTGCAGATACAATTTGAAAGCTAAAACGGCAAAGCTTTAACAAAATATACAAGGACACCTTTATGAAATCTTTATGACTTTGGGGCAGGCAAAGGTTCTTTAAGAGAACAGAAATGGTGATACCATAAAGGAAGCTGTTGATCACTTGCACCATATTAAAATTTAAAACTGTTTACCAAAAGGCACTGTTAAGAGAGTGAGAATGTGAGATTGAGGGAAGGTATTGATAATACAGACAGCGGTGAGGAGTTCTCGTCCAGAGTGCACAAGCCCTACAAACCAGTGAGGAGAAGGCATATGAAGGTGGCACAGGCACCGGGAAGACACACCCTCGAGGGAATAGAAAGGCCAGGGGCCAAAGGGAATGTGGATTAAATGCAGTGTGGCATGACCACGGAGCCACCAGAGCTCCGAGTGGCAGAGACGGCGGTCCGTGAGGATGCACAGCACAGAGACGACCCGCGCGTGTCCTGCAGTCGGAGCAGATGCACAGCCACTCGGGAAACCGTCAGGCAGTGGCTTCTGAAGCTGAACAAGCTCGCCCCCCGACCCGACCCTCTGGTCTCTCCGAGGCCAAGTACACAGGTTTTCCGAGAGAAACGTTCGGGCATGTTTGCGACTGTGAAGTGGAAACAACCCAAATCTCCTTCCACAGAAACGTGATGCAGAGACGAGGCCACTGTTGGTGGTGAAACTGACCAGCACAGCCCCCGAGGTGCCTGACTCCGAATCACGTTGAGGCTCCGAGGAGGCAGATGTGAGATTGTAGAAAATACACATATTCGTTTCTGCTCCCAGTTCCTGGCCCAGAGCTACTGAAACCCTTGTGAATTCCTAAGTGATAAGAGCACCAGGACCACCTTTTGTTCTAATGAGCTGACTCCGG
This sequence comes from Lynx rufus, assembly GCF_022079265.1. Taxonomy (NCBI): domain Eukaryota; kingdom Metazoa; phylum Chordata; class Mammalia; order Carnivora; family Felidae; genus Lynx; species Lynx rufus. Next base: position 222,711,497 of record NW_025814834.1, read on the forward strand.
GTGGGCTCTGGGATAGAGATACTCACCAGAAGGACCAGCCGTGATTAGAAGCTTGGAAATTTCAGCCCCAGCAACACCCCCTCTTCCGGAGAGAGAGGGGCTGGAATTGGATTTAATGACCCATCATGCCTATGTGAGGAAGCCTCCATAAAATCCCGATCGTATGGGGTTCACAGAGTTTCCATGTTGCTGAACATGTGCAGGTGTGGGGGGAGTGGCACCCAGGCCATAATTCACCCCACACATCTCTTCCATCCGGCTGTTCATCTGTACCCTTTATCATACCCTCGTACAGTAAACCGGTAAACGTAAGTAAATGTTTCCCTGACTTCCGTGAGCTGCTCTAGTAAGTTAATCAAATCCAAGGGGGAAGGGTCATGGGAAACTGGTTTGTAGCCAACAAGTTGTGGGTGACCTGGGGACCCACTACCTGTGACTAAACTCGGAAGGGGGGCGGGCAGTCTTGTGGGACTGAGCCCTTCACCTGGGGATCTCATGCTGTCTCCAGATAGATGGTGTCAGAATTGAGTTAAACCGTAGGACACCCAGCTGGTGTCAGAAACAGAAGTGAAGTGTGTTGTGTGGGTAGCACAGGAGACTCACAGGAGAACAGTGTGAGTAGGAAACTAGTTTTTCTTTTTACACAGACGCGGAAAGGTTCTTAGGGCACAACTCCACTTATGTAAAGTTCACTATGGGCCAGGCTGGCCTGCACGAGGTGGCCGGGTGGCACACACCGACAGGCAGGGTCCTTTCCTACACAGTTTGTGCCCTTCCTGCACATGTCATACATTGGCTGGCTTACTGGGAATTGAAGCGCCCCGGCCTTGCTCCCCCTGTGTGAAGCTGCCTCTCCACCATCACCCTTATGGCCTTGGCCCTCTCTGTCTCCCACCCACTGAGTCCTGTCCCTCAGGCTCTCAAGGGCCTTTTAGTCCAAGGCCCTCTCCTCAGAGAAGTCTCCAGCCCCTCTAGGGCACCCCTTCTCTCCACAATACTTCCTTCTTCCATTGTGTTGCTGTCGGAGATGATCTCATCTACCTGTCTGTTTAGATGTTTGCTGTCTGGCTCCCTTACTCCCCCTTCACATCCCTTATAGCCTGGAAGCCACAAGTGTGTGTTACAATGACCTGTGTGGGATGGGCACTATCAGCCCTGAGATCAGGATGGCCTGGAGTGCAGCTAAGGGCGCTGGGTCCTAGCTCTGCCGTTTGCTAGCTGTGTGGTCAGGCAGGAGTCGCTCACCCTCTTTGTGCCTCACCAGGCTTAACTCTGAAAACAGGGTCTTCTTTGTGCCCCCTCCCAGGATGGATAAGTTTTGGAAAGAGTGCTCAGGGAGGCCTGGCAGAGGAGGCGCACTCTGGAGGCCCATCTCTGAGGCACTGTTACCCCTGCCTGCCTACTCTTGGTGACTGGTTGCGCTGGGGGTGGCAGCACCAGGCCCCGTTTCTTGAAGGAACAGACTCTGTTTTGCCTCCTCCTTCTTGTGCCCACCACCGGCGTCTAGGTCAGGAGAGATGCTCATGCAGAGTAATGCACTTTCCTCCCCTGAACCCTCCCAACCCTCTCTAGAGGCCAAAGCCCATTCCCCTTCGGCATGCTGGCTACCAAGAGCCCTCAGTGGCCCCACTTGTCCCTTTGCCCCCACCAGCAGGTGCAACAGTGCTGCCTGGGAAGGGGCCAGTAACCCTCTGGAGGCCGGAGGAGAGAGGTGCACGCCTCGCTCCACTATTCCACACCCAGTCATCAGCGGCCCACCTCCAAAGGATCTCTAGGAACATTCTGGAAAGGTCATTTCCCCTTTATCATCACTCAGTAACCCTCTCTATTCCACACAGACGACAGGGCAAGGCCCTAAGACCCAGACAGGCCTGGGCTGGTGGGAGGTGGGGGTGGCGCTGCTGGCAGGGCGGGGGGTGGGGGGGGTGGGTTCACAGCAGGTGAGGCCACTTTAAGAGGAAAAGTCAGCCCGGGCCAAGAGTGCAGTGTGGCCTTCAGCTTGGGAAAGAGGAGGCCCGTGCAGAACCGATTGCAGGTTCGCATTCTCTGGCCAGCATCTGACCTGCCCAGGAAGGTGTCCCTCACGTAGCTGGAGGCCCCTCAAATGCCATCTATTTGTGGCCTGGACCTTGACGGCTGGCAGGAGACATGTGACCACAGGGATGGGGTATTTTTGGCAGTGGGGGTGGGGCCTGTGTGGTGAGCCCAGCACCATGCCGCTCTGGGACAGGCAGCTCGGACGCCCAGCTCCACTGCCCTGGCTGGCCACAGGGTCCCAGGTATGACACTGTTAGTCCCTTGTTCCCACCCCAAGAAGTCCGAAAGTCAGACAGCCCCAGAGGGACTTTCCCAAGGGCCAGAGAGGAGGGGACATTTCAGTGGGTCAGGAAGCCACAATGCTCTGGTCTCAAGGAATCTTCATCTCAGCACCGGCCTGACCAGAGTGACCTCCCACCTCCCAGGGTGCGGTGGTGGCTGGCCAAAGGTCAAAGGTCACCTCCCATAGGAGGCTGAGACACTAGGGGCTCTCAGGCAGTTGGGGTCGCCTTTGTTCACAGAGATGAGGCAGGCGAGGGGGCTCTGCTAGCTGGGCAGGCCTGGGTCAGGGGCGCAGACCTTGAGGATGGCTCTAGTAACCCGCTGGGAGTTAGGAGGCTCATTTCTGCTCTGTGACCTCCTGCCTAAGCAAGGGGCAGAGCCAGGTGCTCCCTGGTGACCTCTGAGTGGGCTCTGGCCAGCACTAGAGTGACCTTGAACTCAGGGGAAGCCCGGAAACCTGTCCCAGCCAAGGATGGTGGAAGGTCATCTCCAAAGGCTGGTCGCTTGCTGGACGCTGCCACCCCTCCTCCGTGGCCAGCTGCCACCGTGGGCCGTGGGGACAGGCCAGAGTTGACCATCCCCCACGTGAACTGACTCCCAGTGAGTGACCCTTGAAATGGGTTTTGCTGTATGAAGTTTACTTTGGTACCTACCGTTCTGCAGGAAAGCTGGAGAAGGTGAGGCTGACCTAGCTGCACAGAAAATGCTCAAAGATGAGACGTAAACCACTTCTGGGGACAAAAATTCAAACACAAGGAACCCTGTTTTCTTAGTGTGCCTCACTATTTGATTTGCAGAATGTAACGTATGTCATTACACGGTTATCATCAGGGGTCAGTTTGGAAGCAGGCAAAGCGGGAGCCGCGCGTTCTCTAACTCGGAGGAAAGGTCGGGTTTGACAGCAGCTCAGCTTCCCCCCGGATTCCCTTTTCTGCTCTCTTGCAGGACATAGATGGAGTGCCGGCCCCCGAGCCGAGGAGGTGGGGGGCACCCCGGGGACTGGGCAGGGTGCTGGCAGCGTATGCTGGCCTGTGTCCGGGGCCTGGGTCCGTGAAGATCCCACCTAGCCTCAGGCTGTGCTGCTCAAGCGCCTCTGCTGACCTGAAATGGAAAACTTCCAGTACAGCATCCAGCTGAGTGACCAGGACTGGGCCGAGTTTGCAGCCACGACTGAAGAGTGTGGCCTCCCGCGGGCCAGCCTGGCCTCTGCGGATGAGCTCTTGTCCAGTGACATTGACCAAGGGGACAGCAGTGGCCACAGTCCCCCTGGGCCTCCACCCCTCCTCGAGGGGCAGCCGGCTGCTGGGGGGAGGGGCTGGCCTGGTTTCAAGAAGGAGGACAAGGCCGCTGCCCGGCCACTGGTCAGCAGGTCTTGGCGTGAGCCGGTCTTGGCCCCGGGGGCTGATCAGCAGATGCCCGGCACGTCCGCACAGTCAGAAGCTTTGCCGTCCCTCGCATCTGACGCCGCCCCTCTAGGTCACAGCTCGTCGCTCCCAGGGCCAGCGTCTTCCAGAGACGAGATGCAGAGACTTCTGCAGGGGCCAGCCCCCCAGGACCCCGATCCTAGTCCCCCTGGTGAGTCTCCTCAGAGCCCCGAGTCTCCCGGCTGCACCACTGCTCCCCAGAGGCCCCCCGGCACTCCTGGAGCCGCGCCACGCAGCCCTGGCCGGAAGAAGAGGCACGCGGCCGGAGCCAAGGGGGGCCGGTGCTCGAATACTCCGGGCTCCGCTCCCACCCACCTGGGCTCCCTGCTGCCTGCTGAGGCCAGGCCCAAGGAGGACCTTGGTCTGGCTGGGTCCAGGGGGAAGGGTCTCTCGGCTGGAACAGCAGAGCAGACACCAGGAACCAGGCAGAATGGACTGAGTCCAGAGTCTGCAGGAGCGCCTGCGCAGATGACCAAGCAAGGAACAGATTTGGGTCTGTCTACACCAGTCCCTACAACTGAGCAAGGTACGGACCCACTCAGAATGACCCCCAGAGCCGAGCCACACACCGCGTCCACACCTGCCCAAGAGACTCATCCGGATATCTCCGAAGCTAAGTCAGATGTGGCTCCGTCTACAGTCGCCTCCAAGCTTCAACCTGACATGGCTCTGTCTATACCTGCCCCCAAGTCTAGACTGGACATGGACCTACCTGTGGTGGGCCCAGTGGTTAAGCCAGAGGAGGACTCATCTACACTTGCTCTGCCTCACCTTGTTTCCAAGACCCGATCCGATGCAGGTGTGTCTACACCTGCTCCCCTTCCCCGGGCTGGGCCTGACTTGGTGGAGGTGGAGGCTGCCCCAGTGGCCAGGCTGTGTTTGAGCTCTGTTGTGTCTCCAGGAGGACACCAAGAGAAACCCAGAGGGGAGCCTTCGGCAGGTGCCCCTGGACATCACTCGGGGGAGCCCCCCCCACCAGGCTCTGTTCAAGCACCCAAGAAGAAGAGAGTGCGATTTTCCATGGCCGTGCCCAGCCCCGAGGAGCCAGGTTTGGGAGAAACCTCAGGCCCGCCCTCACCAGCCACAGCCCGGCCCGCGCCTCCCAGGACAGCAGCCGGGGGCCGAGACAGGCCTGGAGGCTGGGATGCCGTGGCAGTCGGGCCCCGGTCCCCCCAGCCTCGGATCCTCAAACACCTGCCTTCCCCTCCCCCCTCTGCCTCTGTGGGGTCTAGGCCCAGGAGCAGCTTTGCAGTGACCCTCCCAGAGGCCTACGAGTTCTTTTTTTGTGACACTATTGAAGAGGAGGATAAAGATGCCGTGGAGGCGGCAGAAGCTGACCAGGCGCTGGCCGGAGTACAGTGGCCGGACACGTGCGAGTTCTTCTTCCAGGACCGCCGAGCCCAGAGGTCAGGGCACTGGGGGGGCCGCTCCGTGGCCCACCCCCCACAAGCTGAGCCTGTGCCAGCCTGTCCGCCTGGAGACCCCGTGCCCATCTCCATCCCCGAGGCCTATGAACACTTCCTTGGGGAGGACGTGTCGGGGGGCGTGCTAGAGCTGGCTGCCCTTCCCCAGCTGCAGGCCACAGAGCCCCCCGGGTCGGTCCCCTGGGGAGTGGGGTCTGGAACCTCACCAGAGCCTAGCCCAGTCACAGCAGAGCCGCTCAGCCTGGCAGTCAGGCAAGCAGGTGAGTGTCGCGTGGGCCCCGGGGCTGTCCAGGTCCCGGGATCGTACTGTCCAGAGAGTTCAGCCAAGCAGGTGAGTGTCGCGTGGGCCCCGGGGCTGTCCAGGTCCCGGGATCGTACTGTCCAGAGAGCTCAGCCAGGAGGGCTGCTGGGGAGGGGCAGGCTAGGACCCCGGGTCGTGAGCCCTTAGGGGGGCCTTACGGATGATCCGGGAAGGAAGGACCAGCTCCTGGCCATCCCAGGACACAGTCCAGGTGGGGTGGATTAGGCCAGACACCACGGCCACTCAGGAACTTGTCTCTGCACCGACCGTCATTCTGTATCCGGGCCCAGATGACAGCAGTGCCGTGCCCCCGGCCTCTAGCACAGTAGACACCGGGACAGCTCACGCTCAGGCCTTGCTGCCTGCTGGGTCGGGCACTCAATAGACTTTCTCTCACATTTCCCTGCAAGATATTTTACAAACCAGGAAATGGTACCCCAGCGGCAAATCCTGCTGAGGTCAGCTTGACTCAACTGCGCCACACACTACCCTGTGTCTTGGGACGGGGTACTACACGGAAGAAGTGACTCAGCGTGTCTGGGACAGACGAGCCTGGGTGGAGCCGGAGCACAGAGCATGCTTCTTTTCCCTAGGAGAGCCCCGGGAGCCTCTCACCTCGTTTACCTTCAGCCAGAATGACATGTGCCTGGTGTTCGTAGCCTTTGCCACCTGGGCTGTGAGAACATCAGATCTGCACACCCCAGACGCCTGGAAAACAGGTTTGGGGGCCCTGGGGGAGGAGTGGGCTGGTGCCCAGGATGACAGCTGGTGTCCAGTCTCAGCTGCCGGGCCAGCAGGGATGAGGGGTGCGTGGAGAGGCACAGATTTCTCCCCGACCCACCCCTAGTTCTGCTGGCCTCCTCCTGCCCTTTGAGGGCCAGGCCGTGTGGATAGAAGACAGTGGCCAGACCGGAAGGCAGCCGGCACTCAGGAGGCTCTCTCGTGCTTCTCTTGCAGTCTTGTTGGCCAATATCGGTACCATCTCCGCCATCCACTACTTCCGCCGGCACGTGGGGCAGGGGCGCCGCAGCCGCAGGCCCAGCCGCAGCCGCAGCCCCAGCCCCAGCTGGTAGGATCCAGGCTTGGTCCAGGAAGACACAGGACAAAGAAGTGGCCCCAGGGGCTCAGGACGAGGTGCCGCCTCAGGTCTTGCCCTTTGATCCCTGTGTCCTATGGCATCTAGGAAGGAGCCAGTGTCCTCGGTCCTGGCTCCCTTGGATTCCACCCAAAGGTCTAGCCAGTGGCTGAGGCCAAGGCTGTGCTCCACACCTGGAAAGAGGGAGATTCTGGAAGGCTGGGTGGGTAGGGCTGAGCAAGGAGCTGGTTAGTAAGGTGGCCAGATTAGCAAATAAAAACATAGGGTGTCCGGTGAAACTTGCATTTCAGACATGCAGTATTGGAGATTGTACTAAATTACGCGTGGCTTATCTGAAATCAAATTTAACGGGGTGTCCTATGTTTCATTTGGTGAGCTGGGGTGAGAAGCAGGACAAAGTGTTGGAAACTAGAAGGTGTCAGTGCAGCAGCAAGGCTGCAGCTGGAAATCCGGGCAGGGGGCAAGGGCGAGGAGACTGGGTGGCCTTCAGGTGGAGGGGGCGTGTCCCAGAGACTGTCTGCCCTCTTTACAAGTGGACTGGGGTAGTGAAAACCTCTGAGGCCTCTTTGACCCCTGAACCCCAGGGGCGTGTGGCCAAGGCCTTCTGGGCTCCTGAGACCGTGAGCAGGAACCCACAGGGGCCTATAGGAGGGCGGCCCTAGCAGGGTGAGGGTCCGTAGGGCAGAGGCTGGAGCCCCTCCTGTGGGGAACCCTGGACGAGGTACAGGGGCAGAGTATGGTGGTGTCAGGTAAAGGGACTGAACATTTGGGGTTGTCCCGGGGCTTTGTGGAGCCAGAGATGGGGCAGGAACGTGGGTGGGAGGCTGGTGGCGGCAAAGCAACGGAGGCTACCAAGCTGGGTGCCGGGTCGGCGTGTGCACAGGGTCCCCAGGACAGGGGACTTCTGGCTGCTGAGTGGAAAACGCGGGGACACGCAGCACAAATAAAATCTTTATCTTTCTTGTTTAGTCTCTTGTCAGTTTCTCCCAGCCGGCCGCAGTCCACTCACATTTGCCCGGAACACCCTCCTGCCTCTGCTTGTGATGTCTCAGACTTCGCTGACCTCCTACCCTTGTGCTCTCTGACCTCACGTGCTCTGACCCTCACTACTCTTTCTCAGCCCTCTGGCCTTCACACCTACGCTGTTCTCCCACCCCCAGGTAAAGCCTGCACCAAGTGGCCTCCCCGTGTCTTCCCTGGAGGAATGGTTCAAGTTTGGTCCCTCCATGCATCCTGCTCTGATCTGTGTCTGACCTGAGCAGTGTCACCAGGCCATCTTCGGTATGAGGCCCTCTGCCTGGCCCCTCCAGAGCCCAGGGAACCTCAGAGTTCTGGAGACCCCTGCACCCTGTTGGGGTCAGACCCTGACTCAGCCTTCGATGGCGTTCAGGTATTGGATGCTGGTCAGCCTGTGGCCCTACAAAGAAAGACCCAGCTCTGCTGCAGACCCCCACTCCCGGGTTAATGCTGGCGGGTAGTCCCAAGAACCAGCCGGCCCAGGGGCCATCAGATCCACTGGATGAGCCCCCCACCAGCCTCAGGTGCTCCGCGGGGCCAGCGCTTGTGGGAAGGAGATGAAGCTTTGTCCCAGATGTTGTCATAGCTCCTGAGGGGATGGCCACCTGGTGGGGGGGGGGGGGGACAGAGATGCATGTGCCTTCAGGAAGCAACACCCAGAGCTCCCTTCAGAAAGAGGCAAGGGCCTTCACTCACCTGAGGGAGGCAGCAGGGGGTCAGGTGAGACTTCTCTCACAGGGGAGACCTGGGGACCCCAACCACAAGTCTGAGATCTGAGCCCTGGGGAAGGACGCTTGGAGACCAGCCCACGAATCTGCCAGATCCCACCCCTACCTTTTCCTCCCGCATCTACCCTTCCTACAGCCTCCCCCCAGCCTGCTGCTGCTTCCTGTCCTTGACCTGCCATATCTTCCCTGTTTCCGTCTGTCCTGCTCCCCCAGGGTCCCCGAGGCCACACACTGTTTCCACCTCCCCGCAGAACCCTTTGCCCAGCAGGGGTGGGTGCTGCTACTCACATGCTGAGGGGAGTCTGGGGGTGGTGGACCCTGGCCCTGGACAGAGCCTCGGTGCCGCTGAGAGGCTCGCGGCTGCAGGGCTCCCTTCTTGGAGAGCAAGTGGGGACCGGAGAGCCCAGAGCTGGGGTCAGAGACAGGCACAGACACAGGGACCGAGGGGAATGCGCTCGAGGACTCAGGTCCAAGTGAGCTCTGCATCGCGCTGAGGAACTGCAAGAAAGGGGTGGTGACCTGAGGCTCTGGACCAGAACCTCGGTAGAGCTGAGGGATCCCTGTCCCCGAAATGCCTTGGACCTCAGCCTGTGGACACATCCGGCCCTTTCCATCCCCCACGGGGAACTGACCTCATCCAGGCCCTGGACATCTGCGATCTTGTGGTAGGAGGTAGCAGGTGGTGTGTAGGGATCAGCATAGAGCGGGGACCGTGGGGCCTCCAGAGGCTGGTCTCGGGCCTCGGGGTTGCCCTCCGGGCTGTGCTTGCTCAGCTGCAGGCAAGAGGCAAGAGGGACAGGTTTCCTGAAGAGGAGGTGGCCTGAGTCCTCCCTTCTCTGAGCAAGAAGGCCTCTAGGTGGCTCCAGGGCCACCCGGGCCTGAGAAATGGAGGCCAGGGAGATGAAGGGTGGGATGGAGAACCGGGTCAGCGTGCTGGGCTCACCTTGGTCAGGTCCAAAAACAACGAGGTGGCCGGGCCGGGCCCCTCAGCCCGGGCCTTGTTCCTGGGTGACCGACTGCTGCTGCTCCGTCTCGGCTCTGCCCTCTGCCTGCTGGTGCCGGTGCCGCCAGGGTTGGCCTGGTCCTGTGGGGACCAAAGACCTTCCAGAAGGTTCCCTAGGGCCCTGACCCACTCAACCCCATGAGGCTGCACAAAGTTCCCTTCAGTCTGAGTCTCCTCCCCTGGGGAACTAGGGTCCTGCTTGAAACGGGGTGCCATGGGGGTCCAGGTTCCCCAACACAAACTGTCCTCGTGACTCCCTGCCCCCTTCTTCTGCCTATCCCTCCCCACTCCCAGATGCTCACAGGCACAGGCTGGGCGGGGCAGCCTGTGGTGGACGGCACTGAGGATCCAGGGAGAGAGTGGCTGGTGTGCGTGGACGGGGGTGCTGGGCACCCTGAGCCCCAGCTGGTTCGTCCATCTGAGGAGAGTGAGCCTCGGCCACCACCCAGGACCTGGGCACCAGGGGGCAGGCAGAGGGGAGGTGAGACAGACAGCGGGACCCCTCTCCCTCCCCACCCACCCTTCTGCCCAGAACCTGAGAGGTGGGTGCAGCGTCTGGCCTTGCTGGCCCCTCACCTGTGAGGACACCCGCAGCCCTGGCAAGCTCTCAGGGCCAGGCGGTGGGGGAGCTCCGTCCCCGTGGGAGACCGTCTGCAGGCAGAGCAGCCAATGGCTGTAGTCCTCGTAGCTGGCACACAGCACGCGAATGGTGTTGATGAGACGGCCTAGCACACGGACACTGTGAGGGGGCCTGGCAACAGAAGCCCCCCGCAAGGCCCCACTGAAGAGCTGGGGCACCCGGGAGGCCTGTGCCCGCCCTCCCAGCCCAGGCCTCCAGCCACCTTCGATGAGGAAAGAGCGGATCCGCTTCTCCTTCTCCTCCAGGTTGATGTGGATGGCGCTGAGTGGGAGCTCCCCCTGTGGGGGCAGTGATGAAAAACGGAGCCTCAGTCTGGGGTGGGTGCAGCCCCTGTGCCTCTGCCTGGGCCCATAATTCTGTCTCACCCTCCAGAGCCGGGCTGGGCCCTCAGAGCACAGGCAGGGGGCAAGGCAGGCTGCGGCTGGCATCCCCGAGGGAGGTCAGTGCTCCCCGTCTCTCCTGAGGGATACCTTTACCCCTGGACTCTGGGTAGGGCCTCCATCAGCCAATGGCAGGCACAGATGGATGCTTCTGGGGACTGGTCCCCTGGGTCACCTATTAAGACTGGGGGTAGGGTGGGAGGGATCATGCAGGAGACCCCTGTACGTTCCTCAGTGACTGAGGGTAGAAGGTTACTGTGATACACGTGACAGACACACTCCAGCTCGAGAGGACCCTCACACACACACACACACACACACACACTGGAAAATGTCCGCTCGGAGGTATAGGCCCCTCTCAGAGATACTGGGGGCCAACACAAGAGTGCCTCCCAGGAGGGGTTCTGGCCCCATGCACCCTGCCTCGGTGACGGTCCTGCTGGTGGTGGAGGATGCTCTGGCATAATAAGGGGTCCGACGCAGGGGTCCCTCCTTAGCCACATCACAGCTGAGACCAGACTGACCAGGGCAGCGGGCCAGGTGGGTGGGGCCAGCACACTCTGTCCCAACAGGCCCCGAAATACAGGTTCCTCCGGAGCCACTGCCCTCTCCCACCCCCACACACAGGGTGTCTCCCTGGGGCAGGTCCACAGTGGGGAGGGACCCACCTTAAAGCAAAGCCCATCTGCTTCCTCAGAGAAAATGGCCAGTGATGTCGGGTACAGGACCAAGAGCCGGTCCCACTGTTCCTGCAAGGGAGTCAAAGGCAGAGGGGGGGCTCGACCAGTGTGTGCGAGGGCCTGGACCCCGTTCCTCACCCCCCCCGTCTTTTGTCCCCTCCTCCATTCCCCCTCCCATCCGTCCTGTGCCCCCATGTCTTCATCCCTGTGGCCCCATCTCCTGTCACCCCTGGGCCCCCCCGCCTCCCACGCACCTGTGAAGGCAGATGCTGAAGCTTGACCCTCGAGGCACAGATGGCACTACCCACCATCTGACGCCCCGATGCTGTCCGCAGCCGGGTCAGTCTGCGCTGCAGAGTCCAGGGCAGCTCGTCCTCAGGGAGGCCCTAGTGGAGGGGGGTCGGGGGCAGGCAGAGGGTGTGGGCGCAGGGGGGATGGAAAGGGGGGTGGGGGTTCCTGGCACTCACCTGCGGGGGCGATGAGTGGCAGTGCTGCAGCCCTCCCGCGAGGGCCATCTGCTTTTCCAGGTGGTACAGCCAGCGGCCCAGCTCAGCCTGGCTGGAGCAGAGCACGAGAAGGGGAGCAGGCAGCGGGCCTGGGGGTGGAGGAGTGGAGTGGGCTGGGCCAGCAGCCCACAGGAAAGGCCCTGCCCAAGGGATCCGTGGGCACCCCAAGGCCTGGAACAGGAGGAGCCTGTGACACCGTGTGGGACCATCGGCCACTAACAGGGCCACATTCGCAGCCCTGGAGGTCCCCTACCCGCTACCTTGCACCCCTGCCCAGCAAACGCTCATGGGCACACTGGAGGAAAAGCCAGGACCCCCCAGTGCACTCAGGGTCCCTCCATTGTTCTGAAGCTCAGCCAGACCGAGGTCCCCGAGCAGCCCCAGCTAGAGGTCCCTCCCGGGGGCCAGGTCCACTCACGCCCCCCACACACCTGTGATCTGGAAGGCAGGCTCTCTGGATCCCTCGAGCGGGCAGACACTCAGCTCCATCAGTGGTAACAGCCCCTGCCAGAGCACGGGGGGGGGGGGAGAGGAGGGCTGGGGGACCCCTAGTGGGACGTGGATGCCCGCCTCCCAGGAGGCTGCTCTCTTCCTCTACCCCTAGCCTCCGCCCTTTGCCTGTTTCCCCGCACCTGGAAGGTGAGTCCTTTGGAACCATGGGCCTGGAAGTACAGGTAAGAGGGGAACAGCTCCAGGAAGCAGTCGCTGATGTCCTGGGGGAGAGCAGGGCTGCCGGTGTGACGGGCTGGGGGTCAGGCCCCAGGCTGGTACCCGAGCACCCCTGCCCCCTCCCCGCTCGGCCCGGCCTGGCCCCACCTGGCTGTGCTGGAATCGCAGCTGGACCTTGGCATAGTGTATAACCTTGCCCAGATTCCTCACAGGCACCCTCGGCCGCCCCTTCTTGAACACACTCAGGAACGGCTGCTCTAGATTTTCTCGCTGGCTCTCCAAATCTGGGATGTCCTGCGGGGAGCAGAGCTCAGGGGAGGGGGCCTCACCTGGGACCAGCTGCCCCGCCCATACACACCCCTACAGTTACACAATACAAAGGTTAGGAACACACACACACACACACACACACACACACACACCATCGCTCATAGGTACAGAACCGTATACACACTCACAGCTTCTTAACGTGGAAGTAGTGGGAAGATACACACACGAGCGAACACTGCCTGCCAGTCATAAAATTACATGGCCCAGTGGTAGAGACAGGGAAGTCTGAACTCAGCAGAGATCCAACCCTCATTTTAGACATTTCCTCAGCTGCGTACCCTTGTGTCAGTTACTCAGCCTCCAAAGACTTGTCGGTCAGAGGGGTTTGGGGGCATCTGACGGAGACGGTGCTCGAAACACTCCCATGCTTGTAGTGTTGGCTGTAAATATTTAATACCTGGTTCTACAAAGTGGGGGAGGCGATTTCGATGTAAATACTCCCACCATGGCCCATTTCAAACTACCAGCATGTCAGTGACTGGGGAGCTGGAAAAAGATGCATCAGATCAGCCCTTGAGAGTCTGTGCCGACAGCTTTGGCACACCACGGCGGGCCCCTTAACCTCACCCACAGAGAAGCCCAAGGTCCTGGAAATGGCTCAAAGGGTCCTCTGTGATCTGCCCCCTCCTCTAGTCCTGTTCTCTCATATCAGGCACAGGCTGCCTCAGGGCCTTTGTACTTGCTGTCCCTCTGCCTGGACTACTCAGGCCAACTCTCTTCTCACCCATCAGGACTTGGCTCAGATATCACCTTCTCTAGGAGATCCCTTCTGGGTAACTTTGTAACCTTCCCTGATCCCTCTGCACACCTTTCCTCCTTTACTTTTCTCCTTAACGCCACCACATCTGACTTATCATATCTTTTACTTGTTATCTGGCTCTGTCACAGGGATGGGAATATCAAGAGAATGGGGTCTTTGTCTATTTTGCCCACTGCTGTATCCCCAGGGCCTAGGCCAGGCCTGGGATGTGCTGGAGGTTCAGTGCCTGTCTGTTGAGGGGAGGGGTTGTCAGTGCCCACACACGCTTAGCTGATTCTGGCACACAGGGGGTCCTCTGCGGTCGGGGGGGTTAATCATCAGATTGGGAGTCGGATAGGGATGGGTGTTGACCTGACACCCTGGCTGGAAGGGCTGAGGTCTAGGGGCTCAGGGGCGAGTTGGGGCCATGCTTCATTTGGGTGCTAGCAGGGGCCGTCTCAAAGGCTGCTGAGTCCCGGCCAAGCTAAGCCACCCCTTGGGCAAGCCCAGGAATGTGAACAGGCTCACGGCTTCCTGGCCTCCCTGACTCTGGGTGGGGCCTCCTGTACCCACACCCAGTGTGGGGAACAGCTCAGGGATGGGACCCATGAAAATTAGGCCATGGAGCAGGAAGGGCCACACAGCTGTCCCTGTGGCCCGGGCCCAGCCTTAGGGCCCAGGGAGGAGTTAGCTCATAGCTGTGGCAAGGTTGGGTCATTTGTAGGTTCAACCTGCCTGGTCCCCTTTCCTGCTATGTCCTGGCAAAAGAGGACCACCAGGGCCACCACACCTCACGTGACTCCACCAGGGTCACATGACGTGTCCCAGGCTGGGACAGAGAGAGTCGAGGTCTGAGATGCGACCACATGGAGGGACTCCAGCCCAGCCCAGCCAGACCCTGGACAGAGTGCCCTGCCCACTTCTCTGAGACAGCATGGTTTCTCGAGCCAAGCACTTTGCCTGCGGAGAGCCCCGGGATCACAGAGGGCAAGAGAGGGGACAGGGGTGGGCTTCCCAGCCTGAGAGGAACACGTTGGAAAGGTGAGCTCTGGAAGCCCACGCCAGCTGCTAGGCCTCAAAGGGGCAGTGCGAGGACAGAGGGATGCAGGGTGTGGGCCCTGGCCCAGAGTCACAAATGTTACTGCTTCTATGTCTCCCAAGAAATTGGAGGCTCATTTCCCTCACGTGCCGGGGTCTCTGCACATAGCAGAGCCTCACCCCTACCCAATGCTATCCAAGCTGGGGAAGAGGGCTTGGGGTCTCTCCCCACTCAGCTAATCCTTAGCCTCAAGGAGGTGGGCAGGGTGAGAGGGGGTGGAATTCAGTTCAGAGGCGGGCCTAGCACACGGGAGCCACATCCCTGCTGTGTGGCCTTGGGGGGGGGCGGGGCACAGTGGGCTGCTGTGGAATGAGGCAGTAGTGGTTGCCGAGATACCCCCTGGGAGAAACAGGTCCAGAGTAGGTGAGAGGCTGGCTCACTGTTCACCTAAAGCCTCTTCCTCTCAGAGTAATGACAGAGGGTGGGGGTTCACAGCCACACCACCACCGTGACACCCGCGCCCACGCGGCGACATAGATACATGCGCTTGGTCCATCTCGAATATGCCTGGACGTGCTGTCCCGCGCCCAAGTCCTGGGGGTGGGCAGACACCACAGGCACGGTTCTGAGTGGACAGCCTGACCCTGGGGCCCCCTCCCGCGTAGCAGAGAGACTCCCGGAGGCCCCGCCTGTGGCCCGCCCCTGCCCGGTGCTCCCTCGCCCCACTGACTCAGTGTCTCTCAGTTTCGCTCTCCACTCAGACTTTCGGCCGCATGAGCTCCCTAGGGTGGGGCAGCGTCTGCTTCCTCACCTCACTCGGGATCTGACTCCCCCTCCAGGCTGAGGGGGTAAGACCCTGGGCTGAGCGAAGATAGGACAGGCACACACAGCCACACGGAGACCACCGCCACCGCACCCCCGTGAGCTGGGACACGCCCACCCGCCTGCTCACCGTCCCGGGGACGTAGTAGAAGATCTTGTCAGCAGTGGTGTCCCCGTCAGGACCGGCCTCGGTGCCAAACAGGCCAGCCAGCTTCCTTGCGCCATCCTCTCTGGGGACAAGTGAAGTGGGGCTCACAGCCTGGCCCCAGAGGCAGACTGAGGGACACCCTGTGACCTAGTGGCCGAGGCTGAGCTCCCCCCACCCCCCGCCCTCACCTATTTCCCTTCAGCGAGGGCTTTCTGGAGAAGGAGGCCCGGAGCCTCCTAGGGGCCTGAGGGACGCAGTGGCTGTTCCCCATGGGCGGCGGTAGTGGCGTGCCCCAGTGGAACAGGTCGACTGGTCTGTGTCCCTCGGTACTGAGCCTCACGTCCCGCCTCCCAGGCGGGGCTCTGGGAAGTCTTGCCCTATACCTAAGGGCCGGACGAGGGTGGAGCCTTTCTGGGAGGGACCCACCCTTCCCTGGGCCCAAGCCTTTCAGCTCTCTGACCTGGTCCTCCACACACACAGGCTAGGCTGGAGTTGGGGTGGGGGTAGGGGTGTGGGGGGTGGGAAGAGTCTTCTCCTGGGGTCCAGCCAAGAGCACCCATCTTGGCCTCCAGTCTGTACAGCAGTCGCCTCAAAGGCCTGGTTTATGAGTATGTGGCCTGCCAACACTCGGGTTGGGGTTGCCTGGGGCTGGAGCTCCGTGAGCCCAAGGATCCCCCCCCTCTCTCCCCTGCCTGATACAACCCCTCCCCACTGAGAGCACACATCCTGTTTCCACCCAAATGCCATTGAGTCACCACTGACTAAGGGGGTGTGTGCTTACTCCCAGCTGCTGAAACAGGAGTGTGCAACTTCAGGGAAGGGGAAGCCAGGACCCTCCCGCAACCTCTCCGTCCCTGGCCAATGCCCAGAAAGGAGGCCACAAACCTCCTGGGTGTCCCCAGGACCATCACGGTGAGGCAGGGGTAATGCTGTGTACACCCACCCCCCTCTCCAGAGCCTGGGATGATGAGATGGGACCATGAAGGCCTCTCCAGACCGTGCTGACAGCAAACCACACTCCTGGCTGGGTGCTTGTCCACAACATCGCCTCCCTGTCCCACCTGGATGTGACGATGCTGCCTCAAAGCCCCCAGCTGCCAGCGCAGAGCCTCACCCAGCCGCACGCCTGTCCCCGCGCCCTCCCGGTCATTCCAGGCAGGACCCCAAAGGGTGGAGATGTACACTCAGCCTCAAGCCCCCAGAGCCCAAGAAACATGTTTATTGTTCAAGTTGGCTCATATTGCTGTGTGGGGTCTGTGGCACGCTTGTGCTCAGCTCAGTGCAGGATCCAGAAAAGACACCATGCCCACGAGAAGGAAGCCTGCTGCTTCATGACTTCCTTGGGAGTGTGCCTGGCTGGGTGTGGTAGGGGTGGTGTGCAAAGCCCAGGCTGGAAGGGTCTGCACCTGCGCAGAAAGCCCCCACCCCACTAACCCTGGCCTGCTGCTCTGCATCTGCCCCTCAGTCCATCTAGGTCTGCAGAGTCTGAGTTCACCCCTGACCCATCTCTGCCTGGTGCCCCCAGTGGGGCCGCAGGACTCAGGGGAAGGCAGCTTGGTCCCAGAGACACAGGACACTTCAAGGGGAAACTGTAAACTGGTGGGTGCTGCGCTGCTCATCGATCAATAAACAATGAATAAACCAACCATTAAGTAAATAAACGGTACACACACAAACACTGAGGAACGAACACAGAAATGGACAGCCTCGACGCAGAGAGACAGGGACACACAGGGCAGGACTTTCCCGGTGGGGGTCGAGCACCCCGCCCCCGACACACGAGGCGCTGGGGCCACCCCTTGGGGCTTAAGGCATGTGGGAGGCCGCGGGGCTGGGTCTCTGTGCAATCCGCGCGGCGGCTCAGAGGCTGGTGGACGACACGGACAGCGTGGGTGAAGAGGGCGGCGGGAAGTTGAGCAGCTCGAGCACCGCCGCGCCCACGCTGCTGCGCCGCGTGAACATGCAGGACGCGGCCACCCACTTGTTGGTCCTCGGGTTATACTTCTCGATGGAGTTGAGGCTGGAGCTGCCATCGTTGCCCCCCACCGCGTACAGCCAGCCGTCCATGGCCACTAGGTCGTGGGTGCTCCTAGAGGCGTGGGGGTAGGGTCGGGGTGGTGAGCCTTGGGGGTGGGGCCAGGGAGGAGCTTCTGGGGGCGGGACCAGGAGAAAAGCTTCTGGGGGCGGAGCCAGGGAAGGAGCTTCTGGGGGCGGGGCCAGGGGCGGAACTTCTGGGGGCAGGGCCAGGGGAGGAGCCTCTGGGGGCGGGGACCTGGAGCTGGGGCGGGGGGGGGGGGGGGGGGGTTACAGATGGGAGGGGTCGGCACACCCCACAGGGGTGAGGCCCTAAGACCTATCTGCCAGGCGCTGGTAGGTGGTGGTGACAACCCCCGGGCTGTGGAGGAGGGGCGAGCGCACCTTCGGATGTTCATGGGTGCTACACTCTCCCAGGCACCCGCCTTAGGGCTGTATCTCTCCACAGAGTTGAGGCAGCTGGTGCCATCATTGCCGCCGGCCACGTAGAGAGCCCCCTCCAGCACGGCCACCCCTGCTGAGCTTCGTCGGCTCAACATGGAAGCCACGGGGGTCCACGCGTTTACCTGTGGTTGAGGAAAGTGGCTGGGGGCAGACCCACCACAAGCCTCCCTTCTCCACAGCGCAGACCCCTACTCCGGGGCAGGGTATCTGTGCGAAAGGGATGGGATGCAGAGGGTTGACCCTCTGGGTGACGTGGGTGACCAGAGTGATGACCTCAAATAGCTCTTAGAAAGGGAGATCAATGTGAGGGTTCGTACCTGGGGCTCATACTTCTCCACAGTTGCCAGGTGCGATGAGCTGTCGTAACCACCCACCGCGTACAAGTTCCCATCTGCAGAGAGTCAACATACCCACGGCGTGCTTGCTACATGTGGGGTCCTTAGGGTGGGGGCAGGTAGGGGTGGGGGTGTGGGCACTACACAAAGCAGGCTCTGTCACCCACCAAGCATGGCCACACGCACGTATCGCCTCCGGGTGCTCATGGCAGCGATGGACGTCCATGTTCCCGTCAGAGGGTCATAGCGCTCAGCACTGTGGACACCAGGTCTGCTACTGACCTTGAGCAGTGGCAGAAAGGCTGCCCTGGTTCCAGGACCTGCCCTCCCCTATGGAATGACTACAGTCCCATGCTGGGCAGTCACAGAGACTGACCCCAGAATCCCACTGCAGCAAGAAACAGGCCTTCTGGGTGGGCATGAGCCACTGGCTGGCTGCCTGAAAGACCCTGGGCAAGTGTCCACATGGGCCCAGCCCCCGGGCTGCTGGGAAGAACTTGAGAGGAAAAGAAAGGGCAGCTGGGCTGGTGCAGATGGAGAAGCCCAGGGCACCGGGTGACTCGAGTCAGGTGGGATCCCCCTTTGCTCCCCTCAGGCATGACTTCTGCAATCCTGATGCAGCCACACCTACAGCCAAACCAACCCCAAGAGGCCACCCGGCCCTGACCCCGGCCACTACCTGTTGAGGCAGGAGGCCCCATCGTAGCCACCAGCTGCATACAGGAGCCCATGCAGGGCGGCCACACCCAGGCAGCTGCGCCTTGTGCCCATGGACACCTCAGGCTGCCAGGTGTTGGTCACGGGGTCGTACGACTCTACGGTGGCCAGGTCTGAAGTCCCATCGTAACTAGGGGAGGGGTCCGTTGCCGGTCAGGATTGGCCCAGCGGGTATGTGCTGAGCCCCTGACCCCAGACCAGCCTCCGCACTTACCCACCCACGGCATACAGCCGGTTCCCAACTGCTGCCACGCCCACCCGGGCCCGGCGCGTGGACATGGAGGCCACCACGTGCCAGCGGTCAGTGCGTGTGTCGTATGCTTCACAGTCCCCGTGGATGGCGAACAGGCTCCCTCCACCTAGGGATGGGGAGGTGACAGGGCAGGACAAGGGGCCCCAGGGAGGCAATGGGCTGGGGGTCTCTAGCATAGGTCAAGGTCAAGAGTATGGGGGCTCGAAGGGTGGGTGGGGGTGGGGATTGGTGAGTGGGTCACACCACTCGGGGTCCTCTGCAGGCTGACAAGAGGAGCCGGTGTGGGGTGGGTGCAGGATGTGACCAATATAACGTGGGGTAGGCTTGCGCTGGCTTACAGATAGAAGGCATAGGTCAGGGATGGGAGGGGAGAAGGAGGTGATGTGGGGGCCTGGAAACCAGGGGACACGATAGGTGAACATACCCACAGCAAAGAGCACAGGGCCAGCGCCCTCACAGCGCCGGGGCCGCGTACGGCTGGTGCCCAGAACGCCCCTCTGCTCAGGCAGCAGGTGGAACTTGAGGGCCTCAATGAGCAGGTCCTTGCAGTCAGGGTGGTGCCTCACCAGGCTCTCGGCATCCACATGGCCCAGCAGGAAGTCCCGGCTCAGCAGGGGCAGGCGCACACACTTCATCAGCTGGGGGGTGCAGGGGTGCCATGGTCAGGGGGCAGGCCCCAGTGAAGAGACTCACTCTCAGACACCCTGGACCCTTCCTGAAACACGTGCCTGCATCACTCCTGTGAAGGGTCTCTGGACACGGCAGAGCCCAGGTGCACCCAGGCCCTCAGCCACTGTGCAGCCCCTCCCGGGTACACTGGGCCCCCCCAGGCGCTGGCCTCACCCTTGGGACATGCTGTCTCCGAGAGTCCACGTCATGCTTGACCCAGCTCAGGACGGCACGGTAGACGTCCTCCTCCGAAGGCACGTTCAGGCTGTCGCTGGAGACCAGTTCCAGCACCTGGAGGTGGGGACCCTCAGACCTGAGATCTGGGGAGGGTCTTGGGGGCCCATGGAGCCCTGAAGGTGCCTGGGAGGGAGAGTCTGATAGGGAGCCCAGAGTTCCTATGAGAAGGGGCCAAGCAAGGTCAGGAGCCACAGATTTGGTTCCTGGAGACCTAGGCCCAGAGCAGTCCTGGGGATGTGGAACCAGGGACTAGAGGTTGTAGGCAGGGATGTGGTCAGGGCAGGATGGGATCAGAAGTCAAAGGTTGAATGCTTAGGTGGGTCAGAAAATGGGGATGAGGTTGTGGGGCTTGGTTAGGGGATGGGTCGTGAGCCTGGAGCGTGGGTCAGAGGTTGGGAACAAGGGTTGGGGGCGGGGGGGAGGGGGGCAAAGGGCCAGGTCTTAAGGGCCAAGATGAAGGGAGCCAGGGGTCTAAGGACGGGGTCTGGGGTCCAGGGTCTAGGGACTGGGTCAGGGTCGAGGCTGTATGCCAGCTGGCACGTTACCTGCTTTAGTGGCAACAGCATGAACTCCTCAGTCTTGGCCACATCCACGAAGTGCTGCAGCACGTACCTGTGTGCTGCCTTGAGCAGGTCACCGCAGGAATGTGTGTCAGCAAAGCCCCGGATGCCCAGGCAGTTGGAGGGGTCGAGCTGACTCAGCAGGAACTTGCAGCAGGCGTCACGGACGCCATTCAGCTGCAGGAGGCTGGCAGCTGGGAGCAGAGTCTGTGGGGTGAGATGAGAGAGAGCCAGGGGAAGAGGGACGGAGAAACGGGACGTGAGGCACTGAGGGACAGGGAGAGGCACGAGAAGACACCGGGAGCTGAGGCACGAGGCCCAGGAGAGGTGCCGTGGGTTGTGAGATGAGGCCCCCTCACCTGTACGTTGCCCTCGCCCACGACGATCTCGGCAGTGTATGCAAACTGCACCAGCTGGTCCAAGGCCTGAGGGTCAATGTCGTGCAGCGTCACGTGCGTCTGGCGGCTCTCACTCATCTCATCTGTGGGGACAGCGGGTCAGGCCGGTCCCTGCCCTGTGAGATCTGCGGAGCCCCCCAAGTGCCCAGACTGGATGTGGTGGTACTTGCTTGTGAACATGGCGTGGAAGTAGGGGCTGCAGGAGGCTAGCACCACCTTGTGTGCTCGGATCTCCTTGGCTGCCACGTGCAGGACGATGTCACACAGGAGGCCACGCTGCCGCATGCGGCTCATGGCCACGAAGGCGTCGTGATAGTGCCGTTTGGAGTTGTGGGACACAGTGTGGCCCTCACGGCTCAGCAGCTGCATTGCACCCTCCATGGGGGCCGTGGGCCGGGCCTGCCGAGGACGCGCACGCTCTGCCTCTGGGCTGCAGGTGGGTAGTGCCGGGTCAGGGTGCACTCTGCAGGGAGTTGTCCACCCACCCCTGAAACCTCGGGCAGGGCCAGGACGCCCAGGAGGTCACCCCTCCGTCCAGCAGCCCGTACCTGGCTTCCATCAGGGACCACCCTCCTCAACTTTTCCTCACATACGGGGAGCCTCCCTGGAGTCCAGCAAAACTGCCCTGTCCCTGTTCCTAGTGTGAGGTTCAGTCACGCACCTGATGTCGACTGTCGGGCCTATACGGCTTCCTCTGCTGGGACCCTCCTGGCACCACACTCCCCCCTGCCCAGGTGTACCCATAGGAACCAGGACCCCCCTCTGCCTGTGACTCTCCCAAGAACCAGGCTTCCTCTGCCCTCCTTGGGACCAGGTTCTCTTCTGTCTGGTGACCGGCCACCGTTCCTGTTTCCCATGAGTCCAGTGTCCTCAGCACGAGCTGGGCACACAGGACGTGCATGAAGCGAAACTGGCTAATGCTGTATGACAGCTCTGAAGAAGACCCCTATGCCCACCATCAGGCCTGACCTCACTTGACCCTCCGGAGCGGCTCCACCCGCCCCTCTTCCCCGCCCCCCCCCCCCCCCAACACGCATCCTGCAGACAAGCCGCCTGAGTCTAAAGAGCGCAGCCGGAATTCAAGGGCGGCGGGAGAGGACAGAGCCTCCGGGAAGCAGCCACCTCTGGACGTCCTGTCCCAGGTCTCTGTGTGCGCGATAAACGGAGGAGGAGTTGTACCCTCCACCGGCCGGCCGAGTCTGCGGGGCGCAGAGGCCGCCTCCTCCGGGCAGCCTGCCAGGGTCGGCGCGCGCCCCTCCTTGTCTCCTTTCCGGACCCACTCAGCCCCAGGTCTGGCTTACGGTCCCCAGACCCTCGGCCCACTCACGCCGGCGGCTGCGGCGGCGGTGGCGGCGGCGGCGCCTCCGGCCCGGGCCCCGGACTGCCGTGCTCCGGGCTTTGTGTCCTGCCAGCCGGGCGCTCGCTGCGCGGCTGCATGGTCTCGGCCGCCGGACCCGCCGCGATCCGCGGAGAACGCACAGATGAACGGACGCACTGACGGCTGGAGGGCTGCTAGGCGGTGGCGGCCGGCTCAGCTTCCCTCGGTCCCGCCGCCTGCCCGCAGCCGCTGTTTCTCGGCGCCGCCCGCTCCGCCTCCCGCGCAGCCCGCGTCTTTGGGGACTGAACGAGGCACTCTAATCCTCCCAAATGTCTGGGCGCTCTGCCTGCCTCCTCCTCCAGGAAGCCCCCTGGGCCCCGCCCGCCGCCTGCCTAGGAGAAGCCTCACCGAACCATCATCCATCCCCGCCAATTCATTCAAGAAGCCCCGCCCCTGTTAGCACCCTGGACCCGAAGCTTGGAAGGCCCTGCTGCCCCTGGGGCCTGAGGCAGCCCAGGACCACATCCTCCCTGACCCTTTGTGACCCCACGCAGACCACTTTGCCCGTCTGGCCTTTGCTGAGTTCGCTCCATGAACCCCTACAAATACCAGGCCTTGAACTGGGTGGGGCGGGGTAGGGTGTGGTAGGACAGGGGTGCATGGCCTGGGGGACCTGGCAGGAGCCACGACTGCTCCCAAGAGGGCTGTGGGATCTGGCTGTCCAGGCCCACAGAGCCTTGCCTTTAGGTAGATGGGTGGAGGGAAAGAGGGCACAAGCTGGCCTTCCACCTCCTTTCTTCTCCAGGCAAGGCAAACTTCCAGCCTCTGGGCCTTTGTCCCTGCCGTACCCAGGACAGGGCAGAGGAAAAGTGGCCATTCATGCCCAGCCCCGTATGTGGACTAGGACTAGTGTATTCATAGGCAAGTTCCCGGCAGAAGACTCGCTGGACTGAAGTACAGGCACAGTACTTTAAGGAAGATTTGGCCAAACGGACTTCAGTAAGGGCTCTGGGATCTGTCCATTGCCCACCCCCCCCCCCCCGCTCCCGCCCCGTGATGTGGCCTGTCCAGTGAAATTGTAATGACTCTCATCATTCTCATCCTCGTTTGATCTGGATGAGACTTGCCTGTCCCTCAGTGTTTTTTTTTTGGTTGTTGTTTTTTTTTTTGGCGAACTGCCCATCCAAGGCATTGCCTTTTCAACTAGACCGTTTTTCCTACTAGGTTGTTGGCTTTTTATTATTGATTTGTAAAAGCTTGTTGCATAGAAGTCCTCTCTGTCAAGTGTTTCCATCTGGATGCATTTTGTCCACTGTCAGTGCGTTGACATCTCACAGGCACGTGCCATGGAGCTCTAGGGAGGCTGCGGGCAGGGCTGGGAGAGGTTGCCCCAGGTCCCGGCCTCTCTTCCCTCAGACAGGTACCGCTATTACTGTCTCTTAGAACCAGGAAGGACACAGATTTGTGAGCAGCAGGTCAGGATTCTATCATATGCAGTTCTGCCCGATTTTCGAGAGCTACAGCCCCTCACTCAGTGATGTGTGCGGGACCCATGACTGAACCAGGCCTGCGCCATTAGCCCCAATTCCGCCGGCCACCGTGGGAGCCCGGAGCCAGGAGGATGTGAACGCGCCCTTCCGCCTGGATGCCTCCGGAGCCACCGCTGGAGAAACTTAGAGCCACCGGTGGGGCGCGGAGGGGCGGTATTGGGGGCGGGGCCCGCCTGGAGGAAGTGCGGCTAACGCACGGCATTCTGGAGCCGGAAGTCGGGCGCACGCTGAGGTTTGGCAGTAATGGCGGTGGTGCGGGGCACCAAGCGGTAAGTTGAGGCTCTGAGGATCGATTCGGCTTTCCAGGGGACCCTTATATTCACAGGGGCTCTCCTTGAGCTTAAACGCGTTCCTGGTGCAGCAAGGCTGGGGCAGACCGGCCTGGCAGGGAGTCCTGATCCAGATGTCGTAACCCGCAGGCGGCTGGCGGAGCTGACGGTGGACGAGTTCTTGGCTTCGGGCTTTGATTCTGAGTCTGAATCGGATCCCGAAGGAGCCCCAGAAGCGGAGACGTGGGCGGCGTGTGAAGCCGACCGGAGTGTGGATAAGCCAGGCGGAAGCCCCTCGTCCAGGTGAGGGGAGCGTTTCCCGCGGGACGTCTGTAAAGCCAGACCCTCTTCACCGTCCTGGCCCACCCGTCACGTGTATGCTGACCAGTCCTGGGGCCTGAGGATCGCTGACCCCTTCCCCAGACCCTTCGCCTTACCCATTCTTTCTTCCCGTGTTTGCTGAGGTTCTGTTCTGTGACAGACGTACATTGGTGAATAATAGGCCCTTTTCTGGTGTAGAGGAGCTCACTCAGTCTCGGGTGATTCACGACGTGTGGTATGTGAGAAGAAATGAGTGCGGCAAACAGGAAAAATAGAAGGGGTAGAGAAATGGGGAGCATGTTGGGCACCAGCTGTTGCTGTGTTTAGTGGAGAAGGCCCTTTGAAGAGGTGGTAGTTGGACAGAGACTTGGGGGAGTAAGCCACGCAGGCGGGAAGAATGCTTTGGTATTTCATGCGGCAGGAACAGCCAAGCTCCTGAAGTGGGAGCGGGTCTGACACAGAGGTGAGTGTGTATGGAGGAGCAAGGGGGAGAGTAGTAGGAGGTGAACCAGGAGAGATGATAACGGGGTCAGATTTTGTAGACAGTTTATAAGACGTGCGCTAAAATGGGAAGCCATCTCAGGGTTTTGAGCTGTGAAGTCACGTCCTGTGACATGCAATTCAAGAGTCACTTGGGTTGCTGTGTTGAGAGTAGGTTGGAGGGTGTGGAGATAGGGAGAGACCACAGTGGTAATTGGGAGAACTGAGAGATGGTGTTGGTTTTTTTTTTTTTTTTTAATTTTTTTTTTGACGTTTATTTATTTTTGAGACAGAGAGAGACAGAGCATGAACAGGGGAGGGGCAGAGAGAGAGGGAGACACAGTCTGAAACAGGCTCCAGGCTCTGAGCGGTCAGCACAGAGCCCGACGTGGGGCTCGAACTCACGGACTGTGAGATCATGACCTGAGCCGGAGTCGGACGCTTAACCGACCAAGCCACCCAGGCGCCCTGAGATGGTGCTGGTGTAACTAGGAGGCATGAGAGGCTGTGAAGGGCTTTTGCTAATTAGGTCTCATGGCACATTGCATGCTGGGTATGAGAGGCAGAGGTTGTCTTTCACCTGAGTGCCTGTAAAGGTAGAGTTACCCACAACTGAGGTGGAGCAGAGTGCTGGCAGAGCAAGTTTGGGGGAAACCACAAGTTCAGTGTCGTATGTGGGTTTGAAATGGCAGGTGTTGAGGCAGTTGGCTGTGCGAGTGTGGAGTTTGGGGGAGAGAGGAATCTGCTGAAAACTTACTGCTGGAAATCCCCTACCTTGGTTGTGGGTAGCTGTTGTGGAGAGAGCAGATCAAGCCCTGTAGTTTCCCTGTGGAGGCTGGCGAGCTTACAGTGTGGAGGACAGGAAGCCTTACCCCACGTCCCCTACTCCCCAGTCCTGTGGGCTATGCCTGTCCTGTGGACTTGACGACCCCTGCCTTCTCAGTCGGCGTAAAGGTCGTGCGTCTGAGCATAAGGACCAGCTCTCTCGGCTGAAGGACAAAGACCCGGAGTTCTACAAGTTCCTTCAGGAGAATGACCAGAGCCTGTTGAACTTCAGTGATTCGGACAGCACCGAGGACGAGGAGGAGCAGCTGCACACTCTGCCCGACACGTTGGAAGTGAGGGCTTAGGCAGAGCTGGTGGGGGCAGGGGCACACTTATGGCCTCTGCATCCTGCTCCAGCCTGGTCCTCTGTGTCTGGTGCAGGAAGCAAGTGGGGAGGAGGAAGATTCGGATGAGGATGAGGTCCCCAGAGGACTGAAGGGGAAGAAAAGGGATTCTGCTCCTGTGACCCTAGCCATGGTTGAGAGGTGGAAGCAGGCAGCAGTGGTGAGAAGTGGCATGGTGTGGGCAGCTGGACACCCCCCACCCCTTTGGGAGTCTGCCCTTGACTCATTTTAGTTACCTGGGTCCGTGGCAGACGGGAGGAGCCCCTTCTCTGAGCCCCCACACCGGGGTCCTCTTCTGCACCAGACCTTCATGTGAAGGATGTCGCATGGTTCTGCCTTTATGCTCAGAGGCTCCAGGATTGCATTCTCCCCTTCGGTCAGAGATTCTAGGGGCTCTTTCTGCTCTCTTCCACTCAGTCTCTCTCTCGGGCTCCCTGTTCCCTGAAGTCTGTTGTGGGTTAGGACATAGTCTCTGCCTTTGTCAGGAGCTAGAGCCCTTCCTCCAAGGGTTTTACGTTGGTTTCTGCAGAGATAGGAAAGGACAGAAGGGAGAACCCTAGAAACCACCTGGTGCAGGCCACCATCCAGATCTGGGACCTTCAGCCTCTCCCCTGAGCCAGGCTCCCTGCCCTTCCAGGAAGATTCTGGACTCTGGTTTTTTGTTGTTTTTCCCTGCACGTGGCTCAGCAACACTGCCTCCACCTCTGCTCCGTGTCTCAGAATGTGGGCGAGGGGTACCTTTCTGTCACAGCAGGTTTCTGGAGCTCTGGTTGCCTATTGCTCTGTCCAACACAGCTGACCGCTTCCCCAACGTTCTGGGTCCTCTTATCCCTAATTTAGCAGCACCTTACTCCGAAGCTGTTCCATGAAGTTGTGCAGGCATTCCGGGCTGCTGTGGTCACCACCCAAGGAGACCAGGAAGGTGCTGAAGTCAGCAAATTCCAGGTCACGGACAGTGCTGGTGAGCTGGGGTGAGGGGACCTGGGATGCAGGCTCTCTGTTCTGTCTTCTGTCCTGTGAGTGGTATCTGTGGTCCCCTCATTGCAGTGTTCAACGCCCTGGTCACCTTCTGCATTAGAGATCTTTTTGGTTGTCTCCAGAAGCTACTGTTTGGGAAAGCCCCCAAGGACAACAGCAGGTGAAAGGGAAGAGGGGAGGTAGGGGGGTGTGGTCAGGACCCCGCACTGGGGAAGGCAGAGGCCTTGTGATTTGGCAGTCCCCCTCTCGACCCAACCAGCACAGAGGGATGCCGAAGACGGAACCAGGCCCTTTGCCGGGCTCCGGGGAGAGGCTGGGCGGGGCCAGTTGGGTGGCTTTGTCCTTCCTCCTTTCTGTTTTCCTTCTGAAAAGGTACATTCTCTGCCCACAGTTCCTCGGGGGGCCCCGAGTGTGTGCTTGGCTTTGCACCCCTAGTTTCTTAGGTCAGGATTCTCCCCTTTTCACTCTTTTTTTCTCTTCAAGTGAATATTTCATCCACTCTTCTGCTGTTTGCTCTGGGGATGGTGTGTGTATCTGTAGGTAGGGGCCTCATCGAGGAAGCTGACAGGTGATGGTGGAGGGGATAGCCGTTGAGCGAGTGGGCAGCAAACACACGTGTCGTGAGTGGTGCTGGCATCGGCCAGGCACAGACTCTTGTGCGAAGGGGGCCGCTGCACTGGGAGAGCAGTCACCGTGAAGGGTGGGGGGCTTTGGGGGGAGGTGTGCGGCGCGGGGGGGTTCGCTCAAGATGGGGTGGGCTTGGTCTCTCTGCAGGGTGCTGCAGCCGTCCAGTAGTCCGCTGTGGGGGAAGCTCCGGCTGGACGTCAAGGTCTACCTGAGCTCAGTCGTACAGGTGCAGTTCCAGCGGGGAGGGGGCCTCCTGTATCCCGCGAGGCCTGGCTGAAGCCAGTGGTGCAGTCCTTCCTCATGTCCCAGACGTGAGTGGGTTTGGGGCCTCGCTGACCCTCCTGCTTCCCCAGCTGGTGGCCTGTGTGACGGAGGCGACAGCAGCGGCGGCCGTGCTCCAGCATGTCAGCAGTTCTGTGCCGTACTACTTGACCTTTCCCAAGCAGTGCCGCATGCTACTCAAGGTACCCGGCTCTCTCCCTTTGGCACTGTGATCGGAGG
The DNA here is from genome assembly GCF_022079265.1 of Lynx rufus. NCBI lineage: Eukaryota > Metazoa > Chordata > Mammalia > Carnivora > Felidae > Lynx > Lynx rufus. The sequence goes on from NW_025814834.1 coordinate 222,739,622, forward strand.
CGCGCGTGGCCACCCCTCCAGCGTGCCCCGCTCCCAGCCAGAGTGGGGGTGGCATCTGCGCCCGCCCCCCACCCTACGCCCTGCTGGGATTCTGTTTCGGTCAGCCCTCTGCCCTTGGTGCCGCAGGCCCGGTCGTGTGAGGCAACTGCTTTCTGACAAGAGCTGTAGCAAGACGAGCTTTTCTTGTCTTCTAACGTGCCTTTCTGCTTAACTGACTGAGCCACCCAGGTGCCCCCTAACGTGCCTTTCTGGATGTGTGCCTAACAACAAAGCTGTGTTTCTGTGGTACGGCCTTCTTGGGGAGCCTCGTGTTACCTTTCACGTTTTTGTTACTTTTTCACCGAGGTGTAACCGTAGCTCTATCCTGAGGTGCTTTGGGAAGGGCTGTCTCCTAGCAGTGGCCACGGGGGCCTCTGGCTGGGCTTGGGGAGGCTGGGGCAGGCAGTGATGTCTCTCCTTCTGCAGAGGATGGTGATTCTGTGGAGCACAGGTGAAGAGACATTGCGCGTACTGGCGTTCCTGGTCCTCGTCAGGGTCTGTCGGCACAAGAAGGCTGTCTTCCTGAGTCCTATCCTTAAGGTAGTGTGGACCCCCGGCTCCTGCCTCCGATGCCCCCCAGTCTGTGTCCATTAGAGTCCGGTTGAAAGTCTTGGTCTGAGGTCTGGGCGACTGCCTTTGTGGTCAGCCCCTCTTGCTGAGGCTGTGGCTCTGGGCTGACCCAGGCCATCACTGCAGTTCTCTCCCTAGGAAGTGGGGGACAGTGACAGGGATGGGAGCTCTTGGTCCTCTGGGGCTCCACATAGACTGCTCTGCACAGCTCTCCCCTCAGCAGATGAGGACATCAGGTGTGGAGAGGGACAGGGAGCCTGCTGCTTGGCTGCACGCCTGGGGTGATGTGTCCCACACAGTGACCCTCTAGAAACCCCTGCGTGGGCCTGGCCTGTAGCTGCAGCTTTTCTAGCCCCTCCTTCCCAGTCCCTCCGTGGTCTCCTTGCCTCTTCCTGCAGTTATTCGCGCTGCGTTTTCCTTGGCACCGCACCCTCCCTGTAAGTCTCCTGTTCCGTGCGTGGCAGACTTTGTGTGGGTATACGTGTGTGGCAGCTGAGCAGCAGAGGGCCCAAGGAGCAAGTGCCACGTAGGGGGAGGGGTCTGCAGCAGACGTGGCCAGCCGTGGCTCCCACTGAGGAAAGGCCCAGGTGTCTGGCAGCGGCTTGGAGCTGGGTAGCGGGTGCACAGTGCCCTGGCAGCTCGGGTGGCCCTGACTGGGATCTTCCTGGCAGCAAATGTACATCACCTACGTGAGGAACTGCAAGTTTACCTCCCCCGGCACCCTGCCCTTCATCAACTTCATGCAGCGGACCCTGACCGAGTTGCTTGCCCTGGACACTGGCATCGCCTACCAGCATGCCTTCCTCTACATTCGCCAGCTCGCCATCCACCTGCGCAATGCCATGACCACACGCAAGAAAGTGCGTGATTGGGCTTATGGGGTGGGGGTTGGCATGTCTGGGGTCGGGCCCCACCCCACCGTATACTTAGGGCTCCACGGCTGAGGGGCTGGGACCTCCTGGAAGCCTCCGTATTCCTGTGTAGCCCTGGGGAGAGACAACCCAGTGCCTTGGAGGGCTCAGGGCCCTTGCCGGTGGGGGCTTGGGGAACAGGTGGAGGGTGCGGGCAGCTCTGAGGGTGGGTCAGGGGAGGGGGTGGGGTAGGTGGTCGCTGCTGCTGCTGGCTGGGACCCCGTGCACACCGTGGGTGAGGGAGGGCTGGATCCTTCTGGGACCCCTGGGCTGACTTGGAAACGGACTTCACTCTGTGCCCAGGAGACCTACCAGTCAGTGTACAACTGGCAGTTCGTGCACTGTCTCTACCTGTGGTGTCGTGCCCTCAGCACTGTGTACCCCAGCGAAGCCCTGCAGCCCTTGATCTACCCCCTCTCGCAAGTGGTGATTGGCTGCATCAAGTGAGTCACGGATGGGCGGGGCCACCCTGAGGGCCAAAGGAGGTCAGGGCCAGGGTTATGTGGGCTGTTACGGGGTCAGGGTTGTACAGACTGTCTTTGGACAAGGTCATGGGAGGCTGGTTTAGAGGAGAGGGTTACACAGGGAGGCATCCTGGAGGGTCAGGAGGAGCTAGTTCTCCAAGGGTGTGAGCCATCCCTGGGCCCTGGGGTCTGTTACTTGGCAGCACCTGTGGAAGGACCGGGAGTGGTGCCATCTGTGGCCCAGAGGCCAGCATGGGAGAATGCCCCGGATTCATGCATTCTGGGAGATGCTGGGTAGAAGGGACTATGTGCGGTTTGAAGGGAGTTTGGGTGTCTGTCTTACCATGGGGTTCTTGGGTAGCGGGTCTAGTACAACGTGCCACATTTCAGTTGTAACCATTGAGCTTTGGTTTCTGGGGGCAGAGAATGGAGGAGCCGCGTGTGCCCAGGTGGCTGCCTTTGTTAGCCAGGAGGGGTCGCCCCTGTGCTCCTGAAGGAGGAGCCTTGAAAGCAGGGAGCTGGGAAGAAAGAAAGCTTTGAATGAACCATCTCCCGCTGCTCTCCTCCTGCATTAAAGTGAAATTAAGTTAAAAGCCGCGTGGGATGTTCTCTCACCCGATAATTGAGTGAGGAGGCAGGTCCTTAAGACCCGGATTTTAGTCGGGGACTTTTGGTCTGCCCTGTTCTGTCTGGAGGAATCAGATAGGGCAGGTGTGGCCACTGACCCTGACAGAAGTGACCAAGAGGGGCCCTTCCTGAGGTTCGAGCCCCATGGGTGGAAACAGGTCATGGGGAGCCAGGCTGGGGTGGTGAGGCTAGGGCCTCTGCTCACTCCTGCCTTTCCATGCCCCCAGGCTGGTTCCCACTGCCCGCTTCTACCCCCTGCGCATGCACTGCGTGCGTGCTCTGACCCTGCTCTCGGAGAGCACCGGCACCTTCATCCCAGTGCTGCCCTTCATACTGGAGGTGAGAGGGTGCCTGTCGCTTGGGGTGGGAGGGGGCAACACAGTGCCTCTGTGCTCTGCTTGGAGGCGCTCCTTGCTGCGCACAGACCGCCTATCCCGAGATGCAGTGTAACCCTCCTGGGTGCTGGTGTTCTCATCTGTAGAGGAGGTTTTATGAGGACATTGCTCTGTGCAGCGCCTTGCTACCTGCCCCAGCTGGGGTGTGTGTTGGCAGGCGAGTGGCAGGGAGGACAACGACAGCTGCTCTGCAGGGCTGGCCTGAGGGTGCTGGTTTTAGGACACGCTTGAGTCTATTCCAGTGGGCAGGAGAGCTGGGCTGGAACCCTAGATCTGATTCCAAAGCTGCGTTTTTTTTGCATGCTCCTTTGTGTATGCGTGTGTCTGTGCGTGTCTGTGCGGATCTGTGTGCATGCTTGCATGCCCCGGGGGTTAGGCCCCACCCCACCTTATACTTAGGACTTCACATCTCCCTACTAAAGAGGCCCTTAGTGCCACCTGCTGGATGGGCCGGATTAGTGGCTCAATGTGGCCAGAGCTGTGGTCTGCACCGGTTTACCAAAGTAGGGGAGAGAAGGGAGCCCCTGGGGTTTCTCTTCTGATTTCGTGTTTTCTTTTTGCACAACCCTTGTACTGGTCCCTGCGTCAGCATGCCATAGACCGGCATGTCCTTTTCACATCCACAGGTGCAGGCCTGTCCTTTCCTGAGAAAATAAGTCACAGAGGCAGAAGGAAAGCTCTTTGCCCCCAGGGCGTTTTTGCCCTTGCCTCCCTGGGTGGGTGGGAAGGGGTGCTGAGAGCAGCCCCTGCTCCACCTCAGGCTGAGCCAGGCTAGAGAAAGGGCAGTGCTCCCCTAGGGAAACCTGTTATTAGCACAGTCATGGGTGCTTTTTATCTGGAGCTGCGCTGAGCTCAGCTGTGAAGCATCATCCTCTGCTCTGTGGTGTCTTCAGCATCGGCCACCCACCCCCCTCAGGACAACATCCTGGATCACCTCTGCGCGAGGGTGGTGAGGAGGGGCCAGGCATGGCTCCCGCTCCGCTATCCCAGGACAGCCCGCAGCCTTCGGACATGGGGAGGACTTCCCTGAGAGGCAGAGGCCGATGGGCACAGCCTGTGGTCTCTGTGGAGGATGAGGGGTTATGAGCTCCTCAGGCCCTTGCTGAGACCCTCTGGCCATTGGCATATCACTCCCAGGATGCAGCCTTGGGGTTGGGACCAGGCCTTGGGAATGCAGTCATGGGTGAGGACGTTGCAGTGTCAGTGACCCTGTACAGAAAGGACCTTTCTTTTGTTTCCAGACACTGGTTCTTAGGGCTTCTTGGTCTGGTTTTAGGAGAGGGTCGGTAGCAGTGTGCACAGGTGTGCTTCTGGTCCTGCCCCCATTGGCCAGAATCCCGCTCTGCAATGAAGTGATGCCCTTGGAGGCCGGAGCTCTGGAAGGCAGGGGGTCTCTGGGGTCACAGGACTGGCACTGCATGTGGCTACCTCTCCCTGGTTTGGGGGCCTCTAAGGATCTGGGGTACAGATGGGGGGGGTGGGATACAGTGGGACATGAGGCACAGCAGGCCAAGCTGAAGTGGCTTTGGGGACAGGTTTTCCAGCAGGTCGACTTCAATAAGAGGCCGGGGCGCATGAGCTCCAAGCCCATCAACTTCACTGTGATCCTAAAGCTGTCCAAGGTCAACCTACAGGAGAAGGCGTACCGGGTAAGGCTGGCCTCCAGGCCTCCTGTGGAGACGCTTGGGAAAATACCTTGGGCGGGGTCATAGCAGGATGTTCTAGGGCACCGAGGTCAGTGTACGGGGTGACTGGAGTCCAGTTAGTGTGGACGGGAGGGGGCTTGCTGCCCTCCAGTCTGTGTGGGCCTTCATGGGGCTCTTGCGGGGGAGGTGGTGCTCCTTGGCCTCAGCCATATTGAGCCAGAGTGTGGCTTCCGGGGAGGCTGTGGAGGCACATCCTCCGATTTCCACCCTGATAGCAAGCAGGCGTGAAGAGGGCTGAGTTCTCCTTTCTTCTCCGCTGCCTCAGGATGGTCTGGTGGAGCAGCTGTACGACCTCACCCTGGAGTACCTGCACAGCCAGGCCCAGAGCATTGCCTTCCCCGAACTGGCGCTGCCCGCTGTGCTGCAGGTGTGTGCCAGCTGTCCGGCTCCTTCTTCCTTTCCCAGATGCCTTGATGGCGTGCTTCGTAGCAGACTAGGCTGTCTTCATGGGCTCAGCTTCCCATTGACACAGGGGCCAGAAGGAGGCATCCTTGTCACAGCCACACAGGGTCAGTAGCAGAGCCTAACCTGCTGCGGGGTTTCATGTTGGTGCTGCCTCATCATAGGTAGCATGAACATAGGGGTGTGGAGTCCTGAGGGGTGGGGTTGGCGCAGGCGAGTTAACGGGGACCCTCGGACTTGCTAGCTCCTCCCCAGGCCTGTCACAGCCCAGGGACCAGACCGACCAAGAATTCTCTTCTAGGAGTAGTCCTGGTAGAGTAGGCTGGACCCGGCCCCCCAGCCCTGGGTCAAGCTGGTCTCCTGACTGTATACTTTCCCAAATGGTCCCGCATGCAGGTTTGGGGCAGGAGGAAGTCCCGGTCAGCCTCAGCACCAACCCTGCCTCAGTTTTCCTTCAGGTGATACAAGGGTGGGGTTGGAGTCCTTTCTCTCACAAGTCCCTTCTGGGCCTGTCAGAGGTCCACTTGCTCTCAGCCCAGGTGTTTGCCATCTCAAGGAGGCAGGGGCCTTTCACGGGAAGGGCCAGGTCCTGTCCCTGATTCTGGTGGGCAGAGTCAGCTCCCCCAGCTGTAGGCCTGCTTGGTGAGTAGGGGTGGGCTGCCCGCACCCGAACTGCACCTGGTTCAGAGGCCCATCCAGACACATGTGGCCGTGTAGGCAAGGCTTTATTTCTGGACTCCAGGTCCCAGAATCATGGTCTAGAACATGGGTCAGCAAACTGTTCTGGCAGAGAGAGCTAAATGGTATTTTAGGCTTTACAGTCATGTGGTTTCTCACAACTGCTCAGGTCTCCTCTTTGAAGTACAAAAAATCCACAGAAATGCCTAAGTGAAGGAGTGTGGATGTGTATCAATACAGCTTTATTTACACAGACAGGCTGAGGGTGGGATGTGACCTGGAGGGTAGACCCATGCCGCCTGTTCCTCTGCCCGGCCCGTAGGGTGGGCCGTCCGCTCACCAGCCCCCACAGGGCCCAGACAACAGGGGTCATGCGGCACCACGCCGCGGCCCCCACCCCACACCAACGTAACTGCCCCGTTCCCCAACTGTGTGCCCTAGGGCTGTGAACACACGTTTCCTGCTCCCCCATCACCTCCCTGTGGTCATGTGTGATCCCGGCAGATCATGGTCTGTGCCTGGACCTAGGCTGAGCACCGCGCCCCCCCCCCCCCCTTCCTTTTGCAGTTGAAATCCTTCCTCCGGGAATGCAAGGTGGCCAACTACTGTCGGCAGCTACGCCAGCTGCTAGAGAAGGTGCAGGAGAATGCTGAGTATATCTGCAGTCGCCGCCAGAGGGCCTCCTTCGGTGTGGCTGACCAGCATGCAGTGGTCAGTTGGGAGCTGGTGTCTGGGTGGGTGGGGTGGGCAGCACTGCCTGAGGGCACTAGTCAGTGTAGGGCTGGGGTTTGGAGGTTTCCCCAGGGTGGACATGATCCTGAAACTCTCCCCATAGGACACCTGGGAGAAGCAGACCCGAGAAGAGGGGACACCTCTCACCAAGTACTATAGCCAGTGGCGGAAGCTGAGAGAGCGAGAGATCCAGCTGGAGATCAGTGGCAAAGAGCGGGTATGTCTGCAGAGGAGGTTCGGAGCGGGGATGTGGGCATGACCACCTGGTTTGTTCTGAGACCAGGGTCTAGCACCCTGGCTCTGACTTTAAGACCAGAGTGGGGAAGGGGGCTTGTGGGAGGAAATAGTCTCAGGGACCATGTCACCAGGACGGTTGGGGCCTGTTCCCAGCTGCAGCCCGTCCTGGGGCTGCTCTGGAGGGACAGACATCATGCATTACTGGGTGACCAGGGGGCTTCTCTCATGACCTCCAGGAGGAGGTCCTTACGCCTTGTCAGGCCTGACTGGGCTGGGGACTTGGGGGGAATAAGTGGCCAGACTGACCTTACTTCTCAGGCCAGCCTGTGGACACCAGGAGGGCAGGCAGGGAGGGGCAGGAGGAGCTGTGCCAGTGGGTGTGGCATGGTGTGACTTGAGGGGACAGTTTCGTGCTGAGTGGCATGCCTGTGACTGTATCCCTGTCCTGGTATCATGGGACTGCAGTCCCATGATGTGATGGCTAAAGACGTGGAGACACACAGGTGGCGGGGGCGGGGGGGGGCTGTAGCTGGGCCTTCAGCCAGTGGGTGTAACTACGCTTTTGATGGTACTTAGTGGCCAGTGTGCATGGCTGGGGCCCCCTCACCTGCCTGGCAGGGTGGGTGTCCAGGAGTCCTACCCGGCGATGTCTACCAAGTTGGCCAAGCAGAGTCTGTGTGGGGGACGGGTTGGGAGGCAAGGCCTGAAGGGAAATGGAAAAGGGAATAGGACGCTGGGTTTGGGTAAAGTCTGTCTTTGGGAATGGGAGGGAAGGACAGTAGCTGCGGCCAGGGCTCTTGCTGCATGACGCGTGTTGTGACCCAGCTGTGGCTGTGAGCTAAGCCTTGAGGTGGAGGGTGGGGCCCGGGGCCGAGACATGGTGGGTTGGGGATTGGGCCAGGTGGGTTCTCTCATGGCCACCAGACCACCCTCACTACTCTGGTTTTGGGTCTTTCCAGCTGGAAGACCTGAACTTCCCAGAGATAAAGCGGCGGAAGGTGGGAGGCAATAAGAATGAAGACAGAGTGGAATTTAAGGACCTCTTTGATCTGGACAGTGACGAGGGAGACAGTGCCATGGATTTCTCAGAGAGAGGTAGGGGCCTGGGCTCCTGAGCCTGAGCTCCCCGTGGGGAAGGGGTAGGTGGCCCTGGAAGGCTTCCTGACACATCTCATGGAACCAGAAGAGGGTGCCTGCTTCCCCCTGGCTGCCCACGTTTGCGGTGCCCCTTCTCCCACCACTTCACTTGCTCTGAGGTGAGGGCCTCCCAGAGTTGGGACACGTGTCCCAAGACCTTACTCCCTCGCCTGTACTACTGGCTGGACACTTCTGAATCCTTTCCACCTGTATGAAGGGGGCCCGAGGGAAGGGTGGGTGGGTACGGGGTTCTGAGCCTGGCCCACACTCCTACATTAGCTGTCCCCAGTATGTATTTGCTGGTGGGCTTACTCCCATGGGCTCTTCTTGGTCCCCAGGGATGCCTGGGTCCCCGAGAGCTTGGCAGAGGGTAGAGGAGGAAAAGGAGGAGGAGGAGGATGGCAGCCTTAGCAGCCAAGAGGAAATCAGCAATTCAAAGGGTGAGTGATTTCCTGGGAGTGAGGGGTGGTGCAGTGGCCCTTTGAACCTGCCTGTTCAGGAACCCAAGGCTGCCGTGGGCAGTCACTTCTCGGTGGGTGGGTGGGGCCATTGGGTGGGAGAATGGCTCTAAGCTGGGCTCACACCCCTCCTTGAGGTTGCCACGCCAGCTGCTCCGTTCCCGCTGGCTCTGGCAGCCAGTAACAGTGGCACCAATAAATTAATTAGGGCTGTGATTAATTAGTGATGAGTAATCTCCAAGGCTGGCTTCTTCCTGATAAAGCAGAATTTATGTAGCCTCGGTCTCTCCCTGCAGATGGAGACCCAGACACAGAGGCGGGGCTGCACCTCGGGGAGCTGTGGCGGCTGGCGCAGGGACCAGAGGATGAGTTGGAGGAGCTACAGCTCTCTGAGGAGGATTGAGGGCTGCCGGCCTGGGGCGGGGCCTGCGGGGACTGCCGTGCGGTGTTCCCACCTTACCAGGCAGCCAGGCTTGTGTCTTCTTGGCCGGTGCTGAGACCCGAGGCCAGGGCCTGCGCGGTGCGGGGGAGGGCAGTAGATGGTGGACTGGGCTTTATTTTCGCAACATGAAAGACCAGAAAGTACCGAGCCCTGTGCAGATCCCTGGAGTGGCGGCTGTGGGGATGGAAACCAGCACCGTGGAGCCTGCCCACAGTGCATACCGCACTGCTGGGTTAGATACATCAGCCCCGTGAGGGAAGCTGGTCTGGAGTGGGACTCTGCCCTGACCTCTCACCCGATGGCAGGATGCTGAGAATCTCGCAGAGAACTGTCCCGGTTCCAGAGAGAGCCAGCAGGCATGGCCAAGGCCAGTGTGGCATGATGTGCCTTCTCTGTCATTCTTTGGTTTGTCTGCAGGTACCCAGGATGCAGAGTCCCTGTGCCTGGGCTCAGGTTTGGGTCCCCAGGCTGTCTGCACCTGACTCTACTCCCAGAAAGTTTCAGAAAGTCTTTTCCTTTGATGTCATGTTTTCCTTTAAAAAAATCTTTGTTTTTGCATCCAAAACCAAAAGGAAGAGAAGCTGTGGAGTGGGTCCTTTGTATCAGAGCTGCTGGCACCGAAGGGCTTAGGGATTAGGGTGGTCCACCCACCAGGTTAGCACAGAGGCTGGGAGGGGTCTGCAGGCCCTGGGAGTAGAGCCACAGTTCCATTCTCTTGCTTGGGCGAGGCTCTCCCAGCAGGGGGGTGCCCCCCACCATAGGGGGAAGGGGCCAATGCTGGGGACAGGGCCTGCTCTCCAGAGGTGAGCTCCCGCTCTGGGGCCCGTAGTGTTGGTGGCTGCAGTGGCAAAGCCACAGGGAAGCTGGCCATGTAGAAGACTCGGCCCAGGCGCTTGGCCACCTGCGGAGAGATGGGCCTGGGTGGGGGGGCCTTCTGGGTTGCTGGCCTGCAGCCACAAAGAGCCTCGGTGCTGACCCACCATTGTGTGGAGACTGCTGCCCCCAGCTGGCACTCACCTGGGCCCGGATCTTGAGAGCAGGCCCGAGCTTCAGCCCCATGGTGGTCAGGAGGTGCTCCTCTGTCAGCAGGGGCAAGGTCTCCCCGTCGATCCCCTGTTCTCTGAAGACCTGGGGGCGGGCAGAGGTCCGGGCCTGAGTGCTGGGACCAGTGCCCGCCCGCCCTGCTGAGTCCCTCCAGCCCACCAAATACTGAGTGTCTGGGGTTGCCCCAAGGCTTTCCAGCGAGAGCAGGGCCAAGGGAAGCTGCTGGCACAGTGTGCCAGAAAAGCTTGCAAATGGAAGGAAGGTCTGTGTGTTGAGCGTGTACGTGCCAGTGTTGGAGGCAGAGGCACTGACGCGGCACAGGGCAGGGGGAAGCATGCAATAGCATCCCCCTCCTCCCCACACACTGTTGAGGAGGGGAGATGGGGAGGGGCGGGGAGAGGCGCTCGGAACCATCTCAGGAAGGTGTCCCCCCACCGCCCTCACCGGTGCATATTCTCCACAGCCAGAAAGGCCCCCCACAAAGCTGCAGACATCATCCACTGTCCACTTGCTGAGGTCCTCAGGGGCTGTGGCCTCCTCCCCATCCATGAAGAGTCCCCCCATGGTGCCTGGGTTGGGGGGGGGGGTGGTATTACTAGGACTATTGCCAGCTCTTTCCTAGGCTCCCACCCCTGTCTGCTGACCTTTGCCCAAAATGTTCAGAGATGTTGGACTGAACACTAAAAAGGATTTTTCTTCCCATGGACACCCTCCCTGAGACCCAGGGCGTGGTGGGGGGAGGGGGCGCAGAAGGGGAGCTAGGATTCTTTCCACCCCATGGAGGGATCTAAAGCATGGAGAGGGGATGCCCACCTGTGTGGAAGTAGGGGCTGACGGCGTAGGGTAAGCCCAGGGGCAGTGGAGGGGGCAGCATGGACCCTGAGAGAAGCCCCTTCCCCTCAGGGCTGGCCCCTCCAGTTGGGGCTTGGCCCAGGGTGGGGCCCTGGCCCCCGGCGGCCACCATCTCAGGGTCCTCTCCTTCTGAATCCTTTGGGGGCTCATCCTCAGAGCCATCTTGTGCCCAGAGCCCAGCCCCCGTGGTCTCCTTGGACTCACTGGAGTGGGCTGAGGCAGGGCTGGGTCCCCCCTTCCGAGGGGCTCGGCGGACAGGCTCCCGGGGAGGGGTGGGTGGGCCGGGGCCCGGGGGTCCCTGGGGGGGCAGGGCCAGCAGCGGCGCGGAGCTGTGTCTCAGCACCAGCATGGCCCCGCGCCGCTGCAACTCCTCGGCGCCGTCGGCGGGGCGCAGGGTGGCTTCGGGCGCCAGCAGCTGCGGCCGGTGCGCGCTCTCCAGCTCCTTCTGACGCAGCAGCTCTGCCGACATCTCCAGTCTGGACCAGGAAAAGCAGACGGTAGTGTGGGTCATGTGGCTCGGCAGGGCCACCTCCTCCTCACCGGTCGCCACGGCACCTACCGGGCCAGGTTCTGCTTCCGCAGGAGCTCCTGCTGCCGGGCGAGCATCTCCGCCTGGGCAGGGGGCAGGAAGCCGTAACCTGGTGGGAAGGGGACAGACCACGAGGCCAGGTGGCCGAGTGGTCTAGGGCCGCCCAAGCCCACCTGGTCCGTCCCTTGGCTTCGGCAGGGGCGAGGGTTGGTACTACGGAAGCCCTCGTGGAAACCGGGTCGGTCATAGGCAAACCCGGGTGCACCCACACCAACGGCCTCCCGGCGTGCGCGCTCACGAGCCCCTTAGGACAGGGTCGCGCACCCGCCTACTCCTCACCTGGGGTCTGGCACAGGGCCGAGGGCACCCCCAGAAAGGGAGGCCGAAGGTGGGGGCCCAGGGCGATGTGAGGGGCATTCTGGGGCGACAGCAAGGGGGGCGGCTGCGACAGTTCCCTGTGGACGACGGGGCGGTAAGAGTGCGCGCCGCAGGCCCCGGCCCCGCGCGCCCCCTCTATTCCCGTAACTGCCCTGCGCCCCACCCCCCCTTGCCGCCGCCGCCGCCGCCGCCGCCTCTACTAATTGCCGGCCCCGCGGGCGGTCGATGCACCGCTCGTTACGGCTCCGGGTCGCGCGCCGCCCCCGCCCCCGGCTGGCGGCGCCAATTAATCTCGGCGGCGGCGCGGAGGCGCTGACCCGGCGGGCGGCGGCGACTGCAGCGGTAATTACCGCGCGGGGCGCGCCGGGCCCCCGCCTCCCCGCTCCCCACGGACCCTGGGCGGCTAGGGGGGCGGGGGCGCAATTAGCTGCAATCCTGGAGGCGGTGGAGGCAGCTGCAAATAGCGCTCCGTTGGGGGGGCGGTGCGGAGGGCTGGGGGCTCGGCGTTGTTGGGGGTTGTACCCTGGGGCCCGGCTGGAGACCACCGAGAGCCGCCACAGCCCTTCCCGCCCCCTAGCTCGCTCACCCCTTGGCCTCTGCAGGTGGACGGAGGGCGGGCGGGGGGGGGGGGGGGGGGGAGGGCTCCCTTCCCCAGCTCTCGGCTGACTTCAAGGTTTCCAGGCCTCGCACTGCTCCTGCTCCCATCTTCTGCCTTCTGCCCCCTCCACACCCTCCTCTCCACGGACTCCCCCAATCTGCCTCTAGCCCCCACACCTACCTGTTGGGGGAGCAAAGCCCTCAGCTGTTTCTGGAGCACCTGGATTCAGCCAGTCCCACAGTTGCTCAACAGAAAGTGCCATCACCCTTAGCACCCTGCCCAGAGGAGGGGTCACCCCCCCCCCGCACCCCCCCCCCATTCTATTCCAGGAGTGTTCTAGGCCTCTGACCAACTCGGGGGTCAGACCATGAACCTAGGGCCAGCACACTGCCTGGCACACTTTCTGTACCAACATGGCTGCGTGTGACTGGCGGGGGAGGAGAGTGTGTGCACGATGGAGGGCAGATGCAGGCTGTGGACGTGACCTGCAGAAACCAGGTGCTAGGTGTATCTGAGAAGCCAGCAAAGAGAATATGGGGCCTTTTCTGATGTGGGCACCCAGTACCTCTCTGAGAAGGATGGGGTGCCAGCTGGCACGGTGCCCTCTCGGTGCTGAGCCAGGCCCTGCTTTCGGCGCTGACCTGCCGTGGATGAGGGTAAGTGGACTTCCAGGCCACTGGGGCTCCTCACAGATGCTGCTGCCACCTCTTGCCGGACCCTCAGGAGATCTGGGGAGGTTGGGGGGGGGGGTGAGGATGGTCAGTGGTGGTCTAGAGGCCAGACTCCCCCAGGGCTGGTGAACATAGGACACTGGCCAAGGACACCAAGGAGACCAGGTGCTGATGAGAGCATGTCCTCAGAGCGACCTTGCCGTTTGGTCATGGGGACGGAAAGATGAACAGAAGGCCACAGGGCAGGGGAGACCAAACCCTTAACAGTGCCGCTAGCTTTGTATGGCGCTGGGAGTGGGGGTTGGGAGGCACCCACCTGTATTGAGAGAGGGGCAGGTTAGCATTGAAAGCGATGTGGGGATGCCAGTAACCAAGATGCAGTGGGAGGGAGGGGAAGGCCTCCCTTTCAGGGGCTTCTGTGGCCTCTGAATGTTGATATTGACAGGAGTTCAGAGGTTATGGAGATCAAGGCTGCAGGGGGCCTAGAGGGATGGTGTTGTGCAAAGACCCAAGAGTGAGGGATCCTCAGGCAGGCCTGCTCCTGGAGGCGTGGGGATGGGTCTCCAGCCCTGGACAGACGATGCCCAGGTGACTTCCTTCCCGGTAACACTCCGTGCACACTCGAGGAGTCTAGCCCTCTGCTCCCCATCCGGGTCCCTCCATCCTGCTCGGCCGGGCCTCTGAGTCTTCCCCCACTCCCACCGTCACCCTCCCCACCCCCACCCCCCCTCGCCCGCCCTGCGCAGCCCCAGCCTAGGCCGCCGCCGCTGCCGCCTGTTTATAAATTAATTACCCGAAAAGCGGAGGTGGGCCCTGCCCGGGCCGGGTGCCAGCCCGCAGAGCCCAGCCGGCGCGGCCGCCTGCATCGATCCCAGCGGGGCCCCTCGCCCCCGCGCCGCCCGACGGCCTCGGTTATTTACAGTCGGCTCCGCGGCGGGGGCGGCGGCGCAGGGCCATGATTGACAGCCCGGCTCCCGGTGCTGCTCCCCGGTGGCCGGCGCCCCCTCCCCCGCGCAGGCCAGCCGAGCGGGGCCCCAGGCAGGGCAGGGAAAGCAATTAAAAAGGAAGATTTTTAAATTATTAACATTTGGTGAATTATTCAGGCTCTCGGTGCCTGACTGCCCTGGGGGACAGTGCCTTGTGTAAGGAGAAGAAATCCTGCCCCCTTTCCCAGCACCCCTCACCCACCTCCAGCCAGAAAAGCCAAGCTAGCGGCAGCACCGTGGGCTGGGGTCTGCCAGGCCAAGGTGCAGCTGGTCAGGGTGCCAGATGGTGGGTGGGTGAGGTGTGTCCATGAGAGGCAGGAAGGACAGATGGACAGAGCACAGGGTGGGGAACCGGGTGGGGCAGGGTCCCCGCCTCCAGCTGGAGCTTCTCCTGAGCACCAGTGAGGTCCTGGTAGCCACATCCCAACTGCCGCCCATCCTGCCTTCTGGATGTCCTAGCCTGACTACTCCCCTCCTCTTGGCCCCTCCCACCTAGAGACCCAGGCTGACCCCCCAGGTGAGGTGGCTAGCACAATCGCACACATGGCCCTGACAGCTGGAGTAGGAAGGACTACAGCATATAGACCCGGGGACAAAGAGAAGCTGCATGTACTGGAGAGAGGCAGGTGGGCCTGGTTCAGTCCCCACCTCCCACTCTCACCGGGGTTCACCTCAGACTCTGTTTTCTGTGTCTGTGAAATGACAGTGTTTGCGTGTCACAAGTGAGGCATGGCTCTGCTAGACAGTCTGGGAGACAGTGGGGTATGCAGGTGGGGGATCCCCCACATCTGCCCAGGCAAGTGGCTGCCTGGGCAGAAGGGGAGGAGAGTGACTCCTCATTGCCCACCTACAAGGGGCCTGTAGGGACCGAGGGGCCTACAGACCCACATCCAGACCCAGATTTGGTCTTAGCAGCCAAAGACCCCAGGGCCTCTTTTCACACTGAGCAGAGGCCTCCAGGGGTAGTTAGAGCCTAGCACATGTGGGTAGACACTTGGTGTGGGATCGTGCCATGGGGAGGGGGCACATACCGTGGCTGGGGAGGCCCAGGTGGTAGAGACGCTGCGGGTCCTCAAAGGTGCCGGCCTCACTCAGGGCAGACACAAGCCGGCGGTAGTGATCCTCAGGGGCCATGCTGGGCCCTAGCTCTGGCAGCAACAGAGTCTCTGTGTTGGGAGGAGCATAAGGTAAAGGGATTCTCCTTCAGATGCCACCATGGGAGAGAGGCAGAACCTCCCCTCTTAGACCCTGCTGTGGGGCTGATTTTGCCGTGGCAGGGTCTGAGTTACCCCCTCCCTCCTCTGGGACCTGTCCCTCCACCTTGAAGTTGAGTTCCCACCTTGGGGTGGCTTGCTTCGTGCCTTCTTCTCCAGTGGGCACTCACCGCTGACGTGGGGGGTGCGGCCTGGCCTCTTGCCCAACAGGTCACCTGGGGGAGGGTAGAGTGAGCCCCGCCCTGTGTCTCAGGGCTTGGAGGGGATGGAGGCTGGGAAGGCCAGGGGCAGGGAGGGACCCAGCCCAGGCCTCGGTCCCTGCCAACCTCAGCTCAGAGCCTAGCACACGTGGGTAGGGGATCGTGCCATGAGGAGGCCCAGGTGGTAGAGATGCTGGGGAACCAAATCCATCATTGCTCAGGTGCCCTTGGATCCTGGCCAGGTCAAAGCCTTTCCCAGCCCAGGCTCCCAAAGGACATCTTGCCAGCCAAAGGACATCTTGCCAGGCTTTGGACAGGTCAAGGGACAGTTCTGATCCTGGGCTTTGGGGTATGTGTGTATGTGACAGGAGGTTTGTGGTAACAGATCAGGTGGCAACTCAGGACCCCACAGGCACCCTGCCGCCCCTACCCAGCCAGATTAGTCTCCTGTACAAAGTAATGGCCCCTCCTGGTCATTCTGCTAAAGGGGAATGGAAGGCTTTGGTTTAGACCAGAAGCCACTTTACCTCCCCTATCCTCTACCTGCTCAGGGAAGTCCCTAGGCAGCAGGCCCCCAAGGCCACCTTGAAGCCTCCAAGGTCAGGCACACCTGCCACACCAACTCCTGGGTACCTCCACCAAGGCCACACCCCTCACTGCCCTCAGAAGGCCTGAGCCAGCACCCTGGCCTTTCCGGCCACACACGTGCCTACCTGCCTAGCTGGGCTCTGAGCTCCTGAGGGCACCCCTGAGCAGTCTCACCTGCTCTACACAGCCTGGCCATAGTAGTGGGGGGAGGGGCAGCCCCACTTCTCTCCTGAAGGCCTCTCTCAGGTCCTACATCTAAAACATACTCATCTGTCTCCCCAAGGCAGCCCCTTTCCATCCCAGGCCCTAATCCCTCCTTCCTGAGCTCAGGGCCTGGGGTGGGGGTCTCTGCTGAACAGCTCAGCAGATGCCCTGCTCTCCTGGGACCACCCCAGTGCTGGCCTCCAGGCCAGATCCTGTGCTCTGGCCCCCTCTCTGACCTGAGAGGCCGCCTGGGTGGGTGGGGTGAGGGGGCTACCCCCTCTGTGAACCAGGCCTGCCATGACACCTCAGCAAGGCAGGCTTCCCAGAAGCCTAATTCCCAGAGCCTAATTCCTTTCTCTTATTCCCTTAATCTGTCATTTTTATCAGGCCGGGGAAGTGCGGCAGCAGTGAGAGGCCGATCAATCTCCACTTTACAGCTGACAGAATGGTGCTAATAACTTATTGATCTCAGCCACCTCGCTGCCACTGGCCTGGGCTCGGCAGCCCAACCCCTGCCCTGGGAGACGAGGTCCTCACTGCTTGGTTGAAGGGTCCCCACCTCAGTGACCTGGCAGGACAGGTAGGGGGCACAACCAGCCTGAGGGCCAGCCCCCAACAGCCTTGGGGGCTCAGGGCAGGAGGGCCACAACATCCAGCTGTGCTGGGCCTGGAAGCGGCTTTGGGCTGGGTCCACACCCCATCCTGCATACACCCCTTCTGGGTTTAGCAAAGAACCCAGCACCCTCACTTCCCTGAGTTCTGTTTCCCATTTTCCACAGTGGAACCTCCCCTTCCCCTTTCTCTTGGGGGATGAAGGCTCCCCTCTGTCTGGGGGAGGTGCTGCTGGAGGCAGAAGGGCCCACAGTGAGACTCAGCCCTGTGACTACAGTAAGATCCCGCCATGGAGATCTGGGGGCCCACCAGTCCCTGATGAGGGCCACACTCACTCATAGACCCACACACACAGTCGTAAGATGCCAGCGTGGACCCCAGCTGAGCCCCTCACAGTCCTCCGCGGCCCTTCCTGTCTAGGATCCAGGGAAGGACCAGGGCTGGGGTTGTGGGAATAAGATTGACAAGCGGCTCCCGGAGAAGCAAGAGGAGGTGACGGCAGGCAAATGTCTCCACCCAAGGGCCCACAGGCACAAGTGGAAGCCAATGGGGGACTGCAGCCCCGAGGAGAGGGCAAACTCTGACAAAACCTGGGCACAGCGCACACATGTGACACTCCATGCAGAGCACCTGTGACCCCTGACATGCTTGTACGCCCGTCTCAGCATAAAGTGAGAGTGAGGACACAGGTGTGTGGCATGGTGACACCCGGACACGGGGTGTGAGCTGGGTGCGGGGCCACGCAAAGGCCCCAGGCATGCAGCCCCAGCTGGGAGCAGGGCACGCATGCACACTCGTGCTGTGTACCGTGGGGAGGTCTCCATGTGTACGGGCAGCATGGGGAGGGCCTGCTGGCTTAGAATATCTCAATCACTGTGTGGCTCCCGCAGCTCCTCCCGATCGATGGGGCAATTAGATTTTATCAGCTGCCTGCTCAGCCGCCTCCAACAAGGCTCCAGAAGCAGCCCCCTCACACCCACCCCACAAAGGCCTTCCCAGGCACAGGCACGCCTGGGGGCACTAATGGGGGTTGACCGTCTTCTCCCCAGCCTTTCTGAGAGCTGTAGCCACTGCCGGAAACTTCCCTGCCCAGGGTCCGTAGGACTGCGAGGGGCCCCTGCCAGCTCCTCTTACCTCCCCTTTAGCTGAAGCTCAGCCATGCCCCATTCTCTGCAGCAAAGCCTTGTGGCCTAGTCCCCTCTGGCCTACTCCTCTGTTTGGGGGGGGGGGCGCGGTGTCCCCCAGCTGCTCCCTCCTTCTGAGCTCCTGCTGCCCCCAGGAGCCGTCCCTCTGAGATGACCCCAGGAGCTTCTGAGCTAGCACTCTCCTGCCTCACCCCTGCAGAGATGCCCCCTCTCTTAGGTGATGGACCCCCTTCCTCCAGGCGCCTGTGCTCCATGGGGCCGGTGGGCACTTTCATGCATGTAGAGCGTGTCCCTGCCCTCAAGTGAGCCATTCACGATGTGCATTTCTGAGCCTCTATGAGGCCTGCACATCCGTGACTGTCCTCCTGCTTCTGCTCCTATGGGAAGGGGATGGCAGTGGCCTTGGCCACTCCAAGCCCACCCCAGAAGCAGCCACGGTGGAGCCACTGCCTGTGCCTCCTGTCTGCCCAGCTGGCCGGGATTAACACAATTACCATCACATGGAGCCCCAGGGGACAGCCGGCCTTGCCACCTCCCGCCTCCGCTGGCCTCCCTGGCTGCCAGCCAAGGCTGCTGGGGGTGGCGGCATCCAGAGCTGCTGAGCAGAGACACTGGGAGGGTGGCAGGGCAGGCTGTCCCCAGGCTGAGCTGCAGTGGCCCTGGCAGCCCTGTTCTCTCCCCCCTGCCCCCCAGCTCCTCACCTGCAGCTCCCAGGCCGATCTCCACACCACCTCTCTGGAATTCACAGCGGCTCTGATGCTCGGGCATAACGAGGTGGCGGCTACGATGGACGCTGGATATGAGGGTGGGCAGGTCACTATCCTGGCTGTCGTGAAGCAAGACAGTGAGGGTGAGACCCCAAGAGGCCATGTGCCCAGTGCTGGGTACAGCAAATGCCTGACCAAGCTCGAGTGTGGGCACGCATAGAGCCCGAGGACAACACAAAAGTGCAAGGCATCCTACACACCTCTCTGTGGCCTGTGACAGCACACATGTGGGCATCCCCACGGCCGGTCCCAGGGGAAACATCTAGTGGGTGTGACCTATCCAGCCCCACCCAAGACCACTAGGACCTGCCAAGTGTCTACCTGGCACGGGACCTTACACTCAGGCCCCACCATTGTCCCCAGGGAGGGCGTGTACAGAGCTCAGGAGCCCAGCTCAGTTTTGCCATGCTCTCCCCAGAGTGACCAGAGCAATCACCAGGCAAGGGGGGGGGGGGGGCGGGGTCTGCTCATGAGAAGGTGCCCAGAGAGGACACACACTGTCATAGATGCACATATCACTTATCTAGCATTTAACTACTGTGCTTCACTAAGGAAGTTGCACGCACTCTTTCAACTAAAACTTGTAACCACCCACAGACCCTCAATTTCTTCAAATAAGGAAACCAAGATTCAGACCAAAGTCCTGCAGCCAATGAGGTGTGTGCACACACAGGGACACGTGTACACTCACCCAAAGGGCCTAAAGAGCATGCACCTACAGACACACACAGACACACAGACATACAACATGAATTGGGAGCCTGGTCCTCCCGTGTGTTCAGGACACTCTGCTCTCCCCAAGGCTCCCAGCTAAGAGCCTCAGCCACCAGGCATGTGCGGGCCTGGAATAAGCATGTATTTAACTCTTTTGTTTCCTCATTTCTCTTCCTGCTAAATCAACTCAATCCTACACCACAGAGTCCCAGAGAAAAGAAGGAGTGAGAAGATCTCAGTGCGACTGTGTGTGTAAATGGCCCCATTTGCTGTTGATGTTCTTGGCACAGGGAAGGGTCACCCGCCATCTCACAGATACAGCCTAGAGCAACAGGAAGTCGAGACAGAATAGGAGAGGAGCAGGGAGGGCCCTTGGCGCCCCACCCTCCCCAGGACCATTGTTCCCTGGCCCACCTGTACCAGAGCAGCCTCCCAGCTGGGCCCCTGCTAGAGGGCCTCCACGGAGTGACCTGGGAACCGACCCTAAACCTCATTAAGTAGCCCCCAGCCCCCCTGGCCTGGGCGGCTGGAGTAGGCTAATCCAGGCTGGCCCCTAAGCAGATCAGTTTCAGCCCCCAAAGACTCCAGGGCTGGGCTCTAGAGCCTTCTGGGAGACCCAGATGTGGGTTCTCTCCCCACCCCCACCGCCTCTCCCAGGAGGAGAGAAGGGCCCCCCCTACGCAAACAGGAGTGCAGGTGGGGTGGGAGTAAGTACTTTATGGGATTAATTGGCAGCAATTCTCATCCCTCTATCATCCTCATCAATGCGAAGGTGTTGAGGAGAGAACTGCTGTCCTCAGCACTAGGGAGGGGGTGAGGGGGTGTCTAGAGACGCCTCCGAGTTCTCCCCTGAGGGGATCCAATTCTGGTGTCCCCAGGGCTCCTATAGGAAGTGAACCAACTACCCGCAGACCGGATAGGTGAGGAAAGAGCCCATCAGTTTGTTCCCCATGAACCCTTAGTCCAGCGCCCACACAGGGACCTTGGACTGTACCCTCCGCCCCCCCCCCCCCACTATGGCCGTCAGTTCTTTTACTGACAGGTCAGTTGTTCGGGCACAGGTGCTGTGGCACGGTGGAAGTGAGGCCTAGTGGGAACCAGAACACTGCCGCCCACCCCACCCCTGCTCTCTGCCTTGGGGGTTTATCCCACAGGGCCCAAGACAGCCTGGAAAACATGTTCTGGTCATCTGGCCACTCACTGAACAAAATATGCCAGGTTTTATATAAAGAACTACAAAGAAACAGCAGGCTGAAAATGCGTAAGCCTTGCATTTGGCATCCCAAGTACGAGGTTCCTGTGGCCATGGAAACACCCTCTGCTGCGTCCTGCTGTGCACAAGGGACAAAGCCCATGAGGGACTTAGGAGGCTCTCTGTGGCACCATGGAGTGGGGCTGTGTGTCAGAAGGTGAGGGGGAGAGCTTGAGTGACAGAAGGGGCTACATGGAGGAGGGTATGCTGCGAGGATGAGGGAGAAGGGTCTTGCCCCTTGGACCCCAACTCTCTCTGAGGGGCACCCTGGGCTCCTCCAGGCTCCCTCCGCGACTGTCATACTGTCTAGTCCTTGCCCATATCCTAGCCAACTCAGGGGCCTCAGGAGGGCAGGGACCATATCTTCTGCCTGCTGCCTGGGGTGCATGGCCCCTGAGGTGGGAGTTTCAAGCAGGCAGGCCAATGGATGGAGAGAGACAGACAAACGGAGAGTGAGAGATGAGGACGTTCGAGCAGACAGGCACTATCGAGTGGACGGATGCAGAGATCGAAAGGATGAGAATAGCAGAGAGACGGACGGACAGAGCCTAGAGAACAGACAGGAGACAAGGACAGACAGATGGGGCCAAAAGGAGCCAGGAAGAGACAAAGACAGAGCCGGGGAGGGGGCAGTGTGAGGCAGCTGGGCTGTGTGCCTGGCCAGAGGCCGAGGGGCCGTATCAGCAGGTAGAGGGCAGATGGGCTGTAAGTCCTCTTGACCATGCTCTGCCCCTGCCCCCAAACTGCAATCTCCCCTCTGGTAAAATCCAGAGAGTCATCTCAGCCACCTCTGGGAGCTTGTGCAAGAGTGAAGGACCCCACATGCACTTGGACTTGGCCCCTTACCAGGGGCCCCCTGCGTCTGGACACCTGGGACCTTCTCTCACTTTACAAGGCTGGGGTGGATGAGGAGGGGGCTGCAGGCAGGAGGAGTCATTCTCAGAATGCAGGAGCCTCCCTTGGGTTCCCTATAAGCTTCGCTGACAAATTTATCCTGTGGCTTCCCAAGTAAAAGGCTCATAAAATGTCATCAATGTTCATGACGGTTCATAAAAATGAACAGTTGAGTGGGCAACTTCAGAATGAGGTGGAAATAAGTTTGAAGGTGTTTTCGTTGTAATCCGGCTCCAGGACCCAAACGTTTTCAGAGATGTACCTAAGAACACATATGGCACAGGGCCAGGCTGGGGGTGGGGAGCGCAAGCCCCTAACCTGCTGGGCCAGCCCCTTCCTGTGTCCTCCCTGGAAGCCCCAGGGTAAGACTTGACCCCGCTGACCAGAAACCGCAGCCTGGGCTGCAGCCACAGACTGACCATCCTCTGCCCCTCTGGAACCTGGAACTTGGGCCTTCTCAATGTCCCCCAATCTCCTCATCAGGTCCCCTCATTGTCTCTCCTTACTAAGTCTTGGGTTTGCAGCCCCCCTGCCCTCCCCCATGCTTCTACAGCCTGAAGTGCCGTGTACTGGAGCAAACCTCCAACCTCCTGGGCAGGGCCTCCAAGAAGGACCCCATCAAAACACTCTGTCAGTCCTCTGCTCAAGAACTTCTGGTGGCTCCTCACTGCCTGGAGGACCCTGTCCTACAGCCTCAGCATCCAAAGTTCTTTAGCATTCAATTGAGTCAGACCTGCCAGTTCCCCCCAAACCCCCACCCCCATCCCACACATCCCCTTGCCTTGTTCTTCCATACCTCTGCAGACTTCCTCTTTCCCTAGTAAACGCCTATGCATCCTGTAAGATCCCATGTACACACCACCATTCTCACCTCCTGGTGGGTCTTTGGGAGGGTGAGAGGGAGAGGTCACGGCCTCATCTTTGGGCAGATCGACTCAAATGGCCAGTCCCATGTGGGAAGGGGAGTGCACTCTGGCTCCAGGATTGGGCTGCCCAGAACCCATGCCTGTGCTGCTGGCAAGGCCCGTGCACAAGTCGACAGACAGACCACAGAGTAAGGAGGGGAGGAAGGGAGGGAGCTAGAGAGATTTAGCAGCAGGCCCAGGGGACATGGGGCAACAGGTCTCCATCCTGCCCATGCACAGGGTATGGGGAAAAGCCTGGCCCAGACCCGAACCCTACCTGCAGGACGTCTCTCGGAAGGAGATGTTCACGTCCCAGTGGGTGTGGACTCTGCAAGGAGAGAAGCAGAGGGTCAAAGTGGCCTCTGGGACCTAGTACGTGAACAGCAGGGCATGGGTATGGCATAGCCCTCATCTGCCCCAGAGCGCTGGCCCCAAGGGAACTGGGCTGGCTCAGCTTTGTCTCCTGTGCCGTCTGGTACCAGCTCAACCAGCCGGTGGCTGACATCAGGATAGAAGCATGGGGTGGGAGCCAGTTCCTGGTCTCACGGAACAAAGAAACTGGGAAGGATGGAATCGAGGCTGCCATACCTCTGCCTCTTGGTGCAGTGAACCCAGAAGAGCTGCCACGTTGTGCAGAGGGGGCAGGGCAGCCTAAGGCTTCTTCTGCCCAGCAGCCATATGACTGAACCCAAACTGCTTGTTGTTAGAGCTGCTTCGGCCAGGCTGGAACTAGGGCACGGAGCAAGCCCCCAGACTGCCGCTAGCACCGATGGTTCAGTGTCAGCCCAGGTGGGTGCAGCTCCCTGGGTCCCAGGTGCTACCAGTCTGCCTCTTGAAAGCGAGCACTGCGCCCCGTAGGTAGGAGGGATGCCAAACAACAGTACGACAGTCAAGTAAGGAAATAGCTCTGCCCTGTGCCTGTGTCCTCACCCACAGCAGAAAGACCCTCGGGCTGAAGGAAGGTGGTTGGAAGCCTGTGTGGGCGTGTCAACTTAGCCAGCGGGGGTATGGGGGCTGGGAAGTGGGGGTGTTGGGGGTTTGGGAGGGTTATTTGAGGGTAGGAGAAATTGGAACATGTTAAAAGACTAGGCGAGAAGAGAAAAGGCCTCGAGACTCTGGGGATGTGTGACATGTGCTGGATGGACAGACAGACAGATGGAGGGATGAAGAGGTGAGTGGACAGAGGGAGGTGCCTCTGCCAGGAGGGGAGAGGGTGGGAAGTCAGGAATAGTGACCCTCAAGGCTGGAAGGGACGGTGAGAAGCCAGGGGAGCCGCTGCTTGCCAAGGAGAATGAGCACGAGCGTTTTAGGGGCTGCTCAGCCTCCTCCTCTCTGCCTGGCTGTGGTGGCGCCAGGCCATCCCTTCCTGGGTCTCCCTGACTGCCCTCCTCCTAGAGCCGCTGGCCCAGCCTCCTTCCTCCCCCCGCACAGAACCATGTCGGCCCCTCCCTCCGGGTGGGTTCTCACTACGGTCCCGTGGCATGGAGGGGTTCAGGCTATTTCAGCTTCGGCAGATACCAAGACAAGAAAATCCAAACTTGGGCCCTGTCCTGAGGTCCAAGGGCCCGCACCCTGGCCTGGCTCTCAGCTGCCTGGAGGCCCCAGTCTTGATGTCCCTCCCTCACCACCACAGCCAGAGCCCATGTGCCCTCCCCACCTGGTCATCGGTAAAAGTACCTTCTCTTCATGATACGGACATGGGGGGTGTCCTCCTGCTTCAAGCCTGGCCGCTGCCCATAGGCGGGGCCGTTCCCATCGCTGTCACCATCACTGGCCGAGAAGCTGGTGGTCAGCTCCTTCTTTAGGACCCGCGCAGTGGGGAGGGCAACCGTCCTCTTGTCTGCCAGCCGCCCCCGGTTCTGGGAAGGGAGGGAGCAGAGGAAGGTTAGGCTAAATCAGGACCCTCAGCCTCCTGGGCAGCTTGCACCCCAGGCCCAACCTTCGGGCAGGGCCCGGGTGACAGAAGCCCTCACAGCAACCACTAAGATCAAGTAGGGACCATCAAAGGCCCTGCTAAGGTGCTTCTAGCCTGCAGTGCAGGCCCCAGGGTCCACAGGAGCCCCGGTGGCCTCAGGCGAAGACAGGAGCAGAGAGCTGAGGCCTGGGTCAGCGACCCCTCCACAGACCACCTTCCTTGCTCCATGCCACCCTGGAGGGGGGTGAGGCGAAGGGCTGTGGGCCCTGGCCAGGCTGCTCATGACACATGCCTTGTCCAGACTCCATAGTCCAGCCTCGCTCCCTCCACAGGCGATCAGCCTGAGTGCGGGGATGTCCACCTGGAGGCCAGCCCCGGCTTTCCTGGTGCCAGGGAGCCCCAAGAGGCCGTGAGAGCCCCCACAACAGAGGTCTGTGTTCTGCCACTTGTTCAATGTGCCGTTACCACTGTCTGCATGTGTTTGCCGGACAATCCCACACGGCTCCTGTGTGAACCCCCAACCGATGCCAGGTCCTTTTTCTGTTCTGCTAGTGCCATGCCAGGTCCAGTTCAAGGGCAGTGTGAAGCCTGAGTCTGGGGCCTGAGCCTGCTGACCCCTTGCAAACTGCAGTCCTGGGGTTCGCAGGTCACCTGGTGGGGAGGCCTTACCAGCCCAGACCCTTTGACCCAGCCTCTGGGGGCCCAGCCTCTCCCCTGCCCCTCTCGGGGCCCAGCCTCTGGGTCAGAAACAGAGATTCAGTATCTCTCACAATACCTACTTCTCCCCACCCTGCACCCATGTTGTGAGTATGTGGATGCATGTGTGTGCCGTATGCTGGGAGATCAGAGCAGGAGGCATTTGCACAGACGTGGAGGCCAGTCCGCACTGAGCTTGTCCACGCTCAGAGCATGCTCACACACCAATGGGACAGGCAAGGTCCCTATATACCACCGCTGCCTCCAGTGTCTTTAGGTCCTGCCGCCCCAGTGGAAGAAAAAAGTTATTGATTATTTTCTGGTGGGCAGGAAGCTTTTTCTTATTCAATAACAGGTTGCTGTTTCCTGGAGGTGGCAGGGATCTTGGGATTATCTAATTCTCTCTCATCCTTTCAGTGACTGAGGCCTCCTCAGACACCCTCTTCCCTGTTGCCAGGACAATGCCACCATACCCGGGGACCCGAGGAGGAAGGTGTGAAGGAGGGTCTTGCCTCACCAGTGTCATCCTGGACCTAATGGACAGCTGTGCAGCCACCACAGTAGTCCTGTCCTCCAGAGTAAGGGTCCTTCTCTTCAGACCCAGCCCACTCAAGCTCCAGATTTGGGCAGTGGTGCCGAGAGCCAGGGAGCCCTGGTCTTCTCCCCCTCCTCAACTGGGTCTGGGGACCACAATTAGCCCCATCCCCAGACTCCAGGAGCCAGTCTCCATAAGCCAGCCCTTATGAATCCATTGGGACACCCTCATGTTCCTCTCTGCAACACACTCAATGAGATATACGGGACAGCGTTGGGGTGGGTGGGGCAATGGAGTCTGAGGGTAGGCCTGAAAGATGAAAGGGCCTGCTTTGTGGCCCCTTCTGAGACCCTGGCCTTGGCCCTGTGCTCTATTGGAAATAGCAGAGAGTGGGTGAGGCTGTAGGTGTGACCGCCTGTCTGGTCCCCGTGCCTCTCTGTGCCAGCTAGTGGGCTCCAGGGGAAAGTGTTTTCAACAGCCCCTGGCCTGTCTGAAGTGTGCACTGCTGGGAAGTCCCCTCAGCCCTGCCCTTCTCTAGCCTATTGTAGCCCAAGCACCTGGACCTCCTCTCCTTTCTGCTTTAGTTAAACTATTCTCTCGAGAAGAAAAGGAAATGCATTTCCCTCTGCTTCTCATCTGTAAGACAAGGAAGAGGAGAGGGGAATGACAGCAGTAAGACTGCCACCTGGGACGGAGCCTGACCAGCTGTGCTGGCCTGGAGTGGCTCCTGTGAAGGGGAACTGAGGAAGAGGGACCAGGGCCCCAGCCAAGGACAGAGAACATACGTGCCTCCCAGGCACACCCAAGACCTCAACCCGTGCTCGGCAGCACAGATTTGAAAGCTGGGTGCCCAGCCTCTGCCCCTCGCCAAGCACTGGCCCCTCAGAGTGCAAGCGTGGGTACATGAAAGCCAGCTTGCATGGCTGCACGATCCCTGCGCCACATGCACACCCACATTCTGCCCCTGGAGTATCTGTGACTCTGAAGTGTGTACGTACCTTTGGGCCTGGCTGTGGGGGGGTGTGGAGCAAGGCAGTCTCTATGTGGCTAAGGTGGATGCTAGAAAGACAAGGAAGTCTGTGGAGCTCCTTCCTAAGGGTGAGGTACAGCGATAGGCTTGGGAGGGACCAGGTTCAGGAGAGGCAGGCCCAGGTCTGAGGCATCCCTCCTGTAGGGCAGTGACCTGAGAGCCCCAGACAAGTAGGCAGTTCTAGGCTGGGCCTCATCCCTGTCTGACCTACCCACCCACCCTGCCCCCAATCCAAGCAGTGTCCTGGGGAAACTGATACTGGGCTCAGGCCACCTGTACCCCACACTCTTGGGAGAGATCTCTGGAAGAGTGGGTTGGGAGAGGCGGGTCCCCTCCGACCCAAGGAGAAACTCCAGGCCAGCCTGGAAGGTGCCCAGAGGACTCTTCTCCAGTACCAGCTCCTTGGAAAGGTGCATATGTGGGGAAGGAACTCAGTCTCTTGCCCCAGGCAGGAACCGTGGTGGTGGGCAGGAGGCCGGCTGCCTGTGCAACAGAGTCTGGCGATAAGCCCGTGTCAGGCACGTGATTGGGATAGGTACACAGGGGAGGCGTGGCTGTATCCCCCTTCCCCTGTCCAATCTGTGCGTCTGATCTGGTGTCTGTCTTCACAGGGGTGTCTGTGGCTTCCCAGCTCGCCCAGCTTAGCTACCTCCGGGGTCCACAAGGAAACCAAGACGTCCCTTTCTCCTTCCTACCTCTAGTCCAAAGCAAAGAAGCCGAAGGTGGGTGTCTCGGGTCCTCTCTCACCACCTCCTGTGAGAGGGTGCTGCTGATGGTGCCAGGAACAGTGGCATAACCCTAACTGCCACCAAGAGCCAGGGCCCTAAGTGGCTCTCCCCCAGAAGCTCAAAACTGGTTCCTCTCAAGAGACAATTTCCTCTTCAGATCAACCCTCCGACTACCGCTGCCTGGAGGACATGTGACATGGAAGACAGTGCTTCAGGGGCAGGCACAGCACCCCGATCTCTGCTGCTCCGCTAGGCCAATGAGGGGGTCGTATATGTCTGCGCTGGGTTGGGGACCCCACATCAGCCTCCAACCCCAGTTCTTGACACTAAAGGCCCACACTGCTCAGATTCTGCCCCTAATTGGGTTGTATCTTCAGACTCTCCTGGACATCCAGAGCCTTGCCCAGCAGGGGTCTAGCTCTTGGCATCCCAGAGACACATGTTAGTCACAGCTAAGCTGTGACCACCCCAGAATGCACATCCAGGCCAGCCAACACTGTTACATCCCAGAACAAGTTTTACCCTGGGACCAGCCTCTCTCCCAACCTGGGCCAGCTGACACAGTGGGACCCCCCCCCCAAACATGTGACAGGCAGGATCCCCAGGCCACAGCTGGATGACATGTCCAGGGAGGACACCTTCACACCCTGTCCCCAGGACCTCAGGAGAAGCAGCTCCAAGGCTCCCCAAGGAGTGGCTCCAAGATAGGCGTGATCAGGCCCTGCATCCAAAGGGGAGAGGGCTCCCCCAGGATTCCCACCCAAAGCAAAGTCTCCCCTGTTTGCTCTTCAGGGGCTCCCTCCTGCACACTGGCACGGACTCTGGATCCTAGAAAACAGGCACAAGCTCTGCAGGGGAGAAAGAAGATCCCAAAGCCCCAACTTTTCTCCCACATCTCACCACTGGGGAGGATATTCGACAGCCTGGACAGTCGCAGATCGGAGGGTGCACCTGCAGAATCCCCTTGGACATAAGCGTCTTCAGACTTTTTCCTGTGAGGAGGGCCGAGGCAGAACCGGTGAGAGAGCAGGGCTGGGCACAGGTAGAGTCGACGCACGCAGGAACGCTTTCGGGGCGCAGTAAACTGCAAGGCCCGCTCCCCCTCCCGGCACGTGTGTGAACAACCACCTCAGTCCAACTTCCGAACCCACCCCCAGGCCCTGCCGCCCACCCCACCCTCGCGGAAGCCACGGGGATCTGCAGAGCTCAGAAACTCTAGTTCCCGGCGAGCGCCCTCCCCTGACCAAAAGCCGCCTCCTCCCCGCCCCCTGCGTCCCCCCTCCCGCGCTCTAACCCTCTCCAAGCCTGTCTGCGGGGACTGGGAACCGGGCCCAGGAAGGTCGATCCAGCGCGCAGGTGAACGGCGCCGCCAGGACCCGGGACTGCGCGTGACCCCGCAGCGGGAAGAGGGCAGCCACAGCTGAGCCGCGAACCCCAAAGCCCAGCGCGACCGGGTCCCTAACTTTCTAACGACCCCCGGCCCCCGCGCCTGGCGCTCGCCGCGCCTCCCCTGCTTGCCTGCTCAGGCGCCCGCACCTCGCGCCCTCGGAGCCAGACTCCTGAATTCTCCAAGCAGGCTGCTACCAGCCCCGCTGCCTTTCCAGCTCCGCGCGCGCCCCCGCCCCGACGCGCGCCCCCGCGCCCCCCACCTGCCTGCGCCACCCACACACCTTCCCCTTCCCTCCACCAAGTCCCACCCGCAGCCCGGCCGCATGTGTGTCCCTCGACTCCCGCCGGATCCTGGGGGCTCACCGACCAGGGAGGGAAGTGTGTCCCGCCCAGCCGGTCTCCCGCAATTTCCCGAGTTCCCGTAAACTTCCCCTGAGCCACAATGCCCAGGAATCCCGCAAAGACCTTCCGAGTGGGAGGAGGGACCGGCTTGCGTGCAGTTGGGAGCCCAGAGCACCGCGGCCCAAGCTGGGGTGACGGTGGAGGCCGAGGGAGCTCTGCCTCGGTCCACCAAGGCGACCGTGCTGCGGAGATGGGGGGGGGGGAGGGGGCAGGGGGGGGTTGGGAGGGCTGGCGGGGGAGTGTCTCTGCTGCAGCCCCGGAGCCGCAGCGCCCTCTCTGGGCGGAGACGGAGTCTCCCAGGTAGCAGAATGAGGGGGTCCCGACCCAGGGGTCCTCGGGGAGCGTAGAGGAGGGACGGTGGCGGCCGCACCTTTGTGGCGGATGCTGCGCTTCCAGTCCTTGGCCGTCTCCCGGCCGCTGACGAACTGGAACTCGTTGGGTGTGAGCCACTCCCCGCGGTGGCGGATGGACGGACCTTTGCTGCCCTGGCAGAGTTTGCGCACGTAAAGTAGCGCGCGGTTGGCGCCGCACTCCACCTCGATGCACGGCTCGCCGTTGTCGAGCAGCGGCTGGAAATCCGGTGCTGCGGCCGCAGTGGCAGAGAAGCGCTCGAGGGCCAGGGGGTCCCGGGGCAGGTGGAGGTACGGGGCGGCCTCGTGTAGGCTCAGGTAGGCGCGCGGCGAGCGGAGTGACGGAGCCAACAGCGCCTCGTAGCCGGCGGTCGCGGCGGGTAGCGAGGCGGCCGGGGGCAGGGCGGCCGAAGCTGGCAGTGGTGTCAGGTAGCCTGGGAGCGGCGGCAGTGGTAGTGCGGCCAGGGTCGGACGGAAGGCGGCCAGAGCCAGGGCCAGGTCCTCGCGGCCTGGGAGCTCCTTCTTGACCGCCGGCATGGCGGGCCGGTGGCCCTGCAGCCCGGCTCTCCGCCGCCGGCGCAACTTGCTTGGGCCCGGGGACTGGAGTTGGAGCTCGAGGGCCGGGGGCCCAGGAGTCGCCTGGCCGCGCGCCCGCCCTATCCGCTACTGCACCCCAGCACCTGCCGCCGCGCCGCCCGCCGGGCCACC
This sequence comes from Lynx rufus, assembly GCF_022079265.1. Taxonomy (NCBI): domain Eukaryota; kingdom Metazoa; phylum Chordata; class Mammalia; order Carnivora; family Felidae; genus Lynx; species Lynx rufus. The sequence continues at coordinate 222,769,726 of NW_025814834.1, forward strand.
TCGGACCGCTTCCCGGCCGGCTGGCGGGGCCTCGGCTGCCCGAGTCATGGTGCCGCGGGAGCTGCTATCGATCTCCTATCGCGCTCCGGAGCGCCAGGGCTCCACAGGGCGCCGGGCCACCTGCGCCCGCGCCCCGTGAGGCGGCCCCGCGCCCCGCTCGCCGGACTGCCCGCCGGGCCCAGCCTGGCAGTGGAGTCGGGAAGTCTGCGGCCCTTCGCCCCGCCCCGCCCGGGGGTCCCAGGCCCAGGTCCCGCCTCGCCGCCTCGCCGCCCCGCCGCCCCGGTCGCGCACCCGCGTACACTGGCGCGCGCCCGCCCGGCGGGGACTTGGGAGACTCCCGCCGCCGCCTCCGCCGCCGCCGCCGCCGCCACAACTTGGCCCATTTAAACGGCCCCGGCGCGGCGGGCGGGCGGGCGCGGGCTCCGGCAGGGGGTGCGTGACGGCCGACTGGGCTCACGCGGCTGGCGGCGGGGGGTGGCGGGACGGGGCTGCACGCACCCTTGCCTCATTCCCGAGTGGACGAGGATAGGAGAAAGGGAGTCCCGGGTGTGCGAAGGGGCGTATGCCAGCGAGAAGCCGCGCGCACCTACCGCGCCATTGTTGAGGGAGTCACTGGGCGCAGCTGGAGTCCGGGACTGCACGTGGGGAGGGGGCGGGCCCAGGACCCGGGAGTGGGCTCCTGGCCGACGGGGGATCGGTGGTCTGGGACCGCCTGCCTGCGTGGCGGCTCTGGGTAGGAGTGTTGGCACAGCGGCGGTGGGTGGTGGGCATTACTGTCGGGCGTGGGTGGTCTCCTCTGCATCTGCAGGGCGTGAGGCTGTGGGTTTGTGGTGTGTGGCCTCAGCAGATGTGTTGGGGAGGCTTCATGCTCTGTGAGTAACAACAATTCTGTCAGCCATTGCCACCTTACTATGCGCTTTACATGCCTTAGTTCACTTGATCATCTCAGTGAGTTTTCCTCATTGTGTCATTTATAGATGAGGAAGGTGAGACACAGAGAGGTCAAGTAACTCTCTTGATGTCACACAGCTGCTTTAAATCCAGGCAGTCTGGGGCGCCTGGGTGGCGCAGTTGGTTGAGCGTCCGACTTCAGCCAGGTCACGATCTCGCGGTCCGTGAGTTCGAGCCCCTCGTCGGGCTCTGAGCTGATGGCTCGGAGCCTGGAGCCTGCTTCCGATTCTGTGTCTCCTTCTCTCTCTGCCCCTCCCCCCTTCATGCTCTGTCTCTCTCTGTCTCAAAAATAAATAAACGTTAAAAAAAATTGTTTAAATCCAGGCAGTCTGACACCAGGACAGACAATATCTGAGCCACGTTGTGGGGCAGGAAGGTGGGCTGGGCCCTGTCTGAGTGAGGGTTGGGGGATGTGGGGAAGAGGAGGGACCAATGAATGTGGGATCGTGCACTTGAGAACATTTCTGTTCCCTATTAGGAGCCGGTCTGGGGAAGAGGAACCCGCTACATCCATGTTCACTTTGGTGTCCTGAGGTAGCAGGTCTGGAGTGAGGGTAGCTTTTCCCGCCCGTCTCCCTGCACAGCAGCATGTCAGCTTGCAGCAGGAGCATTAGGAGAAGAAACAGAAACCCACTAGCAGCTGCTGAGACAGGTTTGTCTTTCCCTGGTGTGTTATTTTGGACAAGCTGGAAAGTAGCCTCAGATCCAAACCCAGCACGCAGACAGCACCCCCTCCCCCCCGGCAGCCCTGTGAGATGCGTTTGGCAGGGTGTCCAGACAATGTCGGACCCTAGATGCACATTCACCTTTGGTGGCCCTTGTCTTGCTCTCAGGTGTGGTGCCTCCGTCTCTAATCGATGCAGGAGGCTGTTGCTGCCCAAGAGCCATGGCCCACGGAGCAGCCATCATGTTAATCTGTGGTCATGGCACAGTGTGGAGAGGCTGTCAGGACTCAGAGGGGGGCCAACTGTCTCGTCTGGCCACAGCACTGACACTGCTTTCAGAAGATGGTTTCCTCCACTCACTTCTTCTCATGTTTGTCTGCACCTGTTCACAGATCCTTAGGCCTCCTAACCCCTGACCTTTAAACTAAGGTTTGGGGAGGGAAGCCTAGTGAAGTATGTCTCTAGATCTGAGAAGGTACCATGTAGCCTGCGGAGGGAGCCTCCCTTCCTTTCTGCAGGACCACCCCTCACTCACCCCTGGCCTCTTTCATCCTGAACAGGCCCACAGTGGGGAAGGAGGGGCATAGAAGGCCCCAACCTTGGCTTTCAGGAGCAGGATCCAGCTGGCAAGGTATGGGGGCTAACCTAGCTCACCCAACCTAACCTCCATGCTACTGTCTTGCCCCACCTCTCTTTGGAGGACCAAGGTGCCTTCCTGAAAAGACCATGACTGGGGTCAAAGTTCCCTGCAGAACCCCTTCTCCTCCAAGGGCCACTCCCTGACTCCCAGGAGACCCCCTTCCAGGGGCTGTCCAGGGCTTTGGCTAATCAGTTCACCCCTACCCCCACCCCTACCTGTTTCCCCCTCTTCATGGGAAATAGACCTCTCTGCCCACAGGGTCAGAGCCACTTTCCCGCAGGGATCAGACGTCCTTAGTCCTGGACATTACACTCCTTCCACAAGGATCTGCTCACTTCTTCCCTCCTATCCACCTCTGTCCTGGTTTGGCATCTGGGGCCCCGTGTGCTCCACTGCACTTCTGACTGAGCCAGAGGTCAGACGGACAGAATTTTGGCTCTAGAACCACCCCTCGCCTCGCGTTCTGGCCTGGCGGCACCCCGGGGGAACACTGGTGGGCTAGGCGGCCAAAGCCCCTCCTCCGACCCGCAGAGGCCCCGCCCCCTCCCCTTCCTCCGGGCCTCCGCGGCGCCCTCGCTCCTCGCGGTACCCCCTCTGGGGGCCCTCCGCCGCTGGGCCGAGGCCGGAGCCGCGGCCGCCACCGCCGCCGCCGCCGCCGCCGCCGCCGCCGCCGCCAGGGAGGGGGAGGGGGGTCATAAATAACCCGCGGGGCGGCTCGGCCTGAGCAGCGCAGACTGTGACCCGAGACGTCTCCGGGGAACGCGGGGCAGCCCGTAGACCCTGCTGCCCCCAACCCGGGGCTCGGCCAGCCATGACCGCCTCCTCTGGCGCTATCTGACCCTGTCCACAACTGGCGTTCCTGGCAGAAGCCTCCCTCCCATCCTGGAGTGCCTACCTACCCTCATCCCCAGACTGCTCCCCTTAAAGCCACCTTTTGAGCCATTCCTTCACCAAGCAATCATTTATTGAGCACCAGATGTGGAACCCCGGGAAGAGAGATGGGTGAGGTTGGAAGAAGAGAGGTGCAGAGGAGACCTGCTCCCTCAGCCTTAGTCTTCCTGAGCTCATCTAGGGTGACTGTCGGGGTGGGAGAGCAGGCCCAGACATGCCAGACGCAGGAAGGCATGTAGGGACAGATCACACAGGTGTGGGCACAGCTGACACAGCTGTGAGGAAGCACATCCACGGGTACACATACATGTGCCCAAAGCCACCAACAGACGCATGCATTCTCAAAAGCTCATGCCTATACGCTTCCATATGCACGCACAGCAGCTCCCCAAGCTGCACACACAGCACAGAGGCTGACATTCTCACCACAAACATGCACAGACAGTATGTGTGTTAACTTACATCCAAGATCAAAGACACCACCAACACCTGTGCAAAAGCATACATAGACACACAGGCCTGCAGCATGAGCACCAGATGGATATAGCCGTCATACCCAAGACAGCGTGTCTGGAGCAAGGGTCTGCTGGCTGGCAGCAGTGTTCCACTCGGAAGGGTTAGCCTGGGAGGTCAGAGGTCAGTGGCGAATCAGCTAGGGCTCCTTTACACTCCCTGCTAGAGTGGTCAGAGCTTCCAGGAATGTGTCGGTTCCCAGCTGCAGGTCAGACACAGGAGGGGCTGCCCTGCTAAGACTTGCCTTGCCTTCGGCCCGCCGTGAGCTGGCTGCAGGCCATGCCTCAGGAGTAGACATGTTTCCGAGGCCAGCCTGTTCACCGACCTTAACTGATGCCATATAAAGGAGTAGAGAGATAGGGCTTAGGGTCAACCCTACATTCCCCTGTGGGTTCACAGACTCGGGGCACCGACAGGGCACACGCTGCCAGAGCATTGGTAACATATACCATGATATTCACCTGCTGCATCACGCATAAGCAGCCACACACACACACACACACACACACACACACACAGTGACCCCAGGCAAAAACACAGTGACACAGGTGAGCTTGACACACCACAGGGTGCACTGGATACACTCGGAAGCCATACAGAGGGAGTTGTTGGTCCGGCAACGTGAATGGGAGTCCTGGCTACCACTGGCTCTGCAAGCCAAGTTCCTCTGCAGGAGGAGTGAAGACACCCGCTCACTGGCGTCACCGGGGACAGAGAGCAGCACCTGCCTCGGGCAGCCTGTCACGTGCTGTGGCCCCTCTTGGGCCTGGGTTGTGCTGGAGTTAGGCTGACACAGGTGGTAAGGGTGGCAGACCCTTCAGTGGCCTGAGATGTGGGCCCTCCTAGCCAGCCACTGAATGACCCAGCCTTCTCCGCCCTTCTCAGGACCTTACTCTCTCCATCTGAACATGAGATAGGGGTTCAAAATCTGTGGAGTCCTTTGGCCCGGAGCAGAGCAGTCAGGGTGAAATGTGGCTACAGGTGCCCTGGTCAGCACGGTGAGGCAGGCCTAGCACACTCTTGATGCTTTCTCCATAAATGGGCCCAGAGTACAGGAGCTGGGGGATGGGTTCACCCCAAGGTAGGGCCAAGCAAAGGGCAGGAATAGAGTCTTCTAGGGCCCCCGGAGACAGAAGAATCTGTCCCAATGAATGGGCACGTGGGCTGGTTCCACCCCTTTCTGTCCCTGCAAACATCACCTGGTCTGCTGCCTGGACGTGGCCTGGGGTGGGAAGGGGGTCGAGGGGACCCCTGGCTGCAGCTGTTGTCCTGCTGTGTGTCCATGGGGTTGTGGTCCTTATCCCTCATGGCACAAGCCACTGCAGCACCATACTCGTTCGGATGTCAGGTCAGGGAGATGACCAGAGTGGAGTGGCAGAGCTATCGGAGTGGTGCTGCACGCAGACTCAGTTCCAGTCCCATTACACCCCCGCGTCTCGGGAGTGTGCCAGCAGGGGCTGATTGTGAGGGAAGAGCAGACCCTTACCCGAGAGTGTAGGGCTACCCATGTGCTCACGTGTGTCTATGCTGTGTGCTTATGTGTGAGTGTGCTTTCCTCCTCCTGTGACCACGGCCCTGCTGCTCACGCTCAGTGCAGATCCCACATGAAGGCCTTGGGGACCCATGCTCCTCCCTGTGGGGGTGTAGGCCCTGGAGGGTCAATCCCAGCTGTGCTGGTCACATGTTCACTCTTGGCCTGCTCACCTGTTTTGGCCTGGGAAGACCTGTGAGCATTCGGAACCTACCACGGTCCTGATAGAGACACTAGGATGTGCCACCCTCAGTCACAGGGCAGCAGTCAGGCCTCTGGGCGGGAGGAATGGGCTCAGGCGGGCCTCTGCCAGGACTGTTAGTGGAAGTTGAGGGAGAAAGGACGTTCAGGTGGGGACCCTCGGCACAGAAATCCTGGAGGAAGAGAGAAGCTGGAGGTAAGGGGCCAGTTGGTGGAGGGCTAGGAGGGTGGGTGGCTGGAAGGTACTGCCCCCAGGCCCAGCTCTGAGAGACTCCCAGCCTCCACAATGAGCCCAGACTGGCCCTGGAAGTGACTGTTTCTGTTGGACTTCCTGCTAACTGTGAGCTCCCTGCGAGCAGGACTTTTGTTTGTTTTCTGACATACCCACCACGTGTCAGCATTTGAGGCTTTTTACAGGGCTCCACCCTGGTGTGGCCCCCTCCACCCTCCCGGCTTGGCCTCCCTGGCCTGAGGCAGCCCCAGGCCTGCTAACCTCTTCTCCCAGGACCTGCCCACTGGGCTTCTGCCCAGGCAGGACTCTGAATACCTTCCTATCCCCAGAAGCTTCTTAAGGTTTGGCCACAGACATCGTCTTCTTCAGAGAGAGAGCGAAAACTCCCAAGTCTGGGGGAATCTCTTGGCCCGGCCTCATCTACCATGCTCCAGCAGGGTTGCAACTCTGTGCCTGCCTACCCTGGGAGGAGGGGTGGGTTGTTTGGGCGTACTTCACGCACAGTCCCACCATCAGGGTCACCCAGATGACCAACAGTCACCTTGTCATCATTGATTTGTCACATCAGGGATTTTCAGAAGTAGCATGCTGAGGTGGTCAGTGAGTTTTACTGTTTCACAACTGCAGCCCAGGCTGGCTTTCTGAGGTGATGACTTAGCCTGACCCCATCCAAGGCCCAGTCCTCCTTGCAAGGCTTGGATGAGTTGGTGATATGCCTGCTGAGTGCAATGATGTCGTTGTGGGTGCCCGTCTGGGTATGAGGGTTCCTTTATTACTGCAACTGTCCGCGTCCTCCACCGGGTCATTTCATCTTCCGCGTTGCTGTCTGCGGTTTCACAACAGAGTAGCTCTGCACATTTTGCCATGAGAGCGGGAACTCTGTGATGTCCGACCCTTTGAAGTTCTGCACGGTGCCCCAGGTGCAGCCCCAGAAGTGTGTTGGACTGAAGAGCACAGCCTGGTGTGGGCTGAGACACTGAGCAGAACCCGCCTGCAGAGGCCGGACCCACACCTGCCGTGGGCAGGGGAAGGGCAGCGATTCCAGGGTTCTGTCCAAGGCCACAACTTGGCACTTTCTCCAGGGTGTTTAACAAAGTCCCAGGTTGGTCCTGGGGGCCTTCCCACCTGTAGACTGGCCAGGCTGCTTGGAGGCCCATGGAAAGCGCGAGCAGAAGAGACACCGGGCAGGACTGGGGCCGGTCAGAGGGGGTTGTCCCTCTGCATAGAGGAGGGTGGGCATCCCCAGATGTGGAGTCCTCATGCCCTGCTCAGAACAAAGGAGCCTGACCTTTCAAGCTCTGTGTACATGCAGATGCTAACAGATGTCAGCGTGCTGCAGACTCCTTCCAGCAGAACAGATAGACCGTTCTTTCAGACTGGGAGGCCTTGCAAAAACCTGAGTTTGCCACATGTTAGCAGTTGAGTAACTGTGTGTCTGAGTCCAGCAGGTGTGTGTGGGCTCCCGGGCTCCTGGGGCTTCAGAGACAGGATGGGGTGATTCATGACTGGTGAGGGGCAAAGCCAGGACTTGGGCTGGGTCATCCCATCTTCCAGCCGGGAACATGGCCCTCAGCAACCTTGTCAGCTTCTGCATAAACCTTGTTTGGCATCAACACATTGGGATTTTCCTTGGTGCTTCTAGTTGACGCCTTGCTATGTATTAGATGAGCTGCACTCATGGGCCCTGAGACCCTCCTCTCAGCTCGGCCTCCCCTCTCATTCCTCCCTTCAGGACCCTCTTCTGCCTCACCCACCCCTCAAGCATAGGATGGGTGGGGGGATGGATTGATGGGTGAACGAGTGTATGATGGGTGAAAGGGTAAGTGGGTTAGGCTTCCACTCTAGGCACCCTTGCCTTTCACATGTACTTCTTTACAGGTTATGGAATCTGAAAGTCTATCTTCAGTCCAGACGCTCAAGAGTCTATAGCCTGCCATATGCATCCACCCCACGGTCCCCTGGGTCCCTTTTCCACCATCATGCTGTCATGCCTACCTCTCTTGCAGTCACTGAGCTGGCACTACACTCCTCCCCATGAGCCAAGCAGCTAGCTTCATCTATGCTCCCTTCTAGATTCCTCTCACTGCTGAATACCTAACCTGGCCCCTCTCACCTATCATATTTCTCTGATACTCCCAGACTCTGCCTGCGCTCACCCAGTGCCTGATGGGCACATCTGGCCAACTTGTTCTCCAGGGGCTCCTTTGGGAATAGTCCAGGACCCCTGGCCTCCAGGCCTTGCCTCTTCCCCAGGGCCCAACTTCCTGTTTCCTTGTCTCCCCTCAGTGTCTCTGAGTGAGGCTGAGTTGTTTCCTCTGCCCAGGAGTGCCACTCCCTAGAATCACTAACCAATGGCCCCGTTACCACCCGTGTAGCACCTTGTGTCTTTGGGAGTCCTTTCCTCCATTGAAAAGTTTTAAATTATAACTTATAACTCTATTGGTATAAAGATAAATATAGCCCATGATAGATTCATTCTTCAATATTCATCGTTATTATATTATTTTTTCATTCTGGTTTTAAGGGAAATTAAAAGTAAAATGTTTTGTGGTCTCTAATAGTACCAGGAGTCCAGGTTCTGTGCTTCCCTCACCTGGTGGTAATGTTGGCCCTGCCACCACCTACTTATCTTTAAGACTCACAGCAGCACCCCCTCCTCCAAGAAGGCTCCTAGGAGTACACTCCATTCCTGTCGGGGTCCCTTGTACCCCCGGACACCAGCACATACCCTTGGCGCCATAGATTTACTCCTGTGCTGCTGAGGCCCTGGGCAGATGAGGGTGTTCAGAGGGGCCAGGTGAAGTCCCCTTGGGGATGCTGATTTGGGTGACCTCACTTAGAAGCAATCCTGGCTGGCTGGTGCAGAGGCTGGGCAGGAAGTATCAGTAGCAGAGAGAGGTGGTATTGGCAGAGACTGAGATTTGGAAGAAAGACTTGACCTCTAGAGAGGGGCGGGCAAGGCCAGCAGATATTATTCCCAGTTCTGGGTGGCAGGATCCCAGGCCCAGGGTGGCCCATAGCTGCCAAGACCTTCCTGTGTCCGCCTGTGGGGACTCTGGACAGGTTGTGTCTGTACCTGCAGGTAGAGCCGGACCCCTCAGCCCACACGGAGGCTCCAGGGTCCCACCAGTGAGGGACAACGAGGGTCCCTCTGGACCACATCTCTGGAGGCAGGGGGCTTGACTTCCCTCTTTCTGCCCCCCCCCCCCGCAGCCATTTGGCCCCCAGAATTCCCAGGCAAGTCCCGCTTCCCCCAACCCCCAAACCCCACTCTGGCTCTGGCTGGGTTCCCAAAGGTCCACCAGGGAGGAAGGGGCACAGACATACACATGCCTGGGTGCACACCGGGTCTCTGTCTTGGCCCCTGAGTGCCCAGCCTGGGGATTCATAGTGGCTGCTCAGTCTGGTGCTCTGGGGATGGGGATCTAAGGGCAGTTACAGACCAGGTCCAGGGGATGCCTCAGTTCCTGGTGCCTGCCCATGATGACAGGAAAGACTGATCCCTGGGCACCACCAGGCTACTCTGAACAGCACAGGAGGGTTCCAGAGCAGAGGACTCCCTCCTCCCCCCCAATTCTGGCGCCTGCAGCACTGAAGCCAAGACCAATAAAACACCCACCTCACAGGAGACAGCTTTATCTTGTTGATCGGAAGTCTGCCAGCCCAATTTATGATGGAACATAAGCTCTCCAAATCTGAATTTATGCGCTGTAGTATAACGAGAGGTCAATGGGATTAAAAGTGGGCTCGTGAGAGAGCCACAGGCGGCTCACTCCTCCGTGCTGCCACAGAAACCTCATGGCCTGAGTCTCTGAGTCCCAAGGGAGGACAGCCCAGCCCAGCACCAGGACAGGAAAAAGGAAGGCAGGGGAGAGACCAGCCTGAGTAGGGGGAAGAGGATGGGAGGCAGGCAGGAGAAGCAGGGGGAGCAGGGCACAGGGCTGGGGCCACTGATGGCCCAGGCCAGCAATGTCTGATGAGGCAAACACTGGGGGAGAAGGATAAAGAGAGGGAGGGAGCAGAGGTTGTCATGCAGGAACAGGGGCGCTTTCTCTCTCTGCCAAGCCCTGGGCTAGCCCCTGGCCCCGAGAACAGGTAGGAGATGGCCCTGAGGCAGGTTGAAGGACAGAGTTCTGACCCTGGCCCAGGGGCACGGTGCCTAATGAGGTTGAAGTGGGCACACTTCAGTCACCCCACCTCTCCGTCCCCTCCTTGGCACCCTCTGTCTTCACATCCCCTTGGGTTCCGGGTGAGGGTGAAGGAGGGGTGTGCTCTGTCCAGGTGGGGGTCTGAGCACCCATCCAGCGTGAGGCTGGCTTTCTGAGCTCAGACTAGACCCTGACTTCAGAATTTGTACAAATAAACGAAATGAAAAGTGCTGGCAGTCCTGATCTGATTACGGAGTCATTCATTCTTTGGTCGTTAATAATTTGTGCAATAAAGGATTGCGGCCGCTCAGCGTGAGGAGGAGGCTGTGGCCCAGCCTTCCCTTGGCGCCGGGGCCGCGGGAGCTGGAAACATAAATTATTAGTTTCTTATCGCTCAGCCTGCCATCGCTCATGCTGCCAGGGGCCTAGCAGGAGCCAGCGGCAGTTCCACTGCCTGCCTTGGCCTGGCTCTCAGCTGCTGCTTGTTGTGGAGACTCTGGGTGCGGACCCTCGTTGTCCCTCACTGGTGGGACCCTGGAGCCTCCGTGTGGGCTGAGGGGCTGCAGCTGGCATGGAGGCCAATTCTGGAGCTAGGGGAACTTTGGGGTTTCAGCTCTTGTGCCCCGAACCTCAGACTCTCCCTCTCTGTAAGTGAGGCCAAAGCACTGGAGGTTGGGAAAGCAACCACACGCTCCTGGCCCATGGCACGAGCTCAAGAAGGGCAGCGGTCATTATGAGCAACACAACAGAGGCCCGCAGACGGCTCCCCCTACTGACCACCCCCCCCCACCCCCCACCGCCGCCCCAGATCAGGGGAAAGGAAAGGTCTGCCTCTGGGTTTGTGTCAGCTCCTCCGAGTATGTCTCTGCCTTCCTGGGTGGGACTCAGAGCAAACACCTGTACCTGAGTGTCATACCTGCAGACTTGGCATTTGCTCCCTGGCTCATTTTGTTTTCCTGTGTCCAGCATTGGTAGGTAGGCAGGCACTGAGCAAATAGTCTAGGCAAGGGTGCTGATGGAGGCACCCAGTGCCCAAGCTGCAGAAGGCTGGGGCCTGTTGGGGTGGCTGGGAGATCATGCTGCGCCCCTGGGCTGTGCATCTGTACCCCCAGATGGAGCTCCGAGGTGTGCAGAGGAGGGGGGCTGAACGCAAAGGCTGCAGATGAGTGTTCCGGCCCAAGTGGTGATTAAGGCAATTATGGTAATTACAGAAATGAGCACCCTCAGGCAGGGCTCCCAGCCTGCCCACTGCCGTTCCCTGTCTCCACCCACAATCTGGGGAGGCCGAGGCGAGGTTGGGAAATTGGGTTGGGGGGGGGGAGGGCTCTGCCCTAGACTCCACATATCCTGGATGGAGGGTGCAGACAGAATCCGGCTGCGAATCCGGGTGTGGGCACTGACGTCTGCCTCCTACCAGCTACTGGTATCGGACCTGAACTCTGATGTGCCTCCTGCCTTGGCTTGCTTCCTGGGGGACTGGGGTTATACCCTAAGGCTACCTTGAACCCGCCAGGTTGGTGAGACCTGGTGGCTGGGGGTGTGCTGCACAGAGTGCCTGAGGCTGCAAGCCCAGGGACCTGCACCCACCCCTTCCTGGCTTCATGGCCTTGGGAAGACCTTTAACCTCTCTGAGTCTCAATCTGTAGAATGGGAATGAGAATGAAACAAGACAGTTAATATATGCTGAGCACCAGCTGTGCCCCAGGCATCCTAAGTCTGCGTACAGTGGGATGGAGATGAGGCCTCCCGGGAGCCGGGCCTGCCGGGCGGCCACCTGCAGGATCTGGGTCTGAGCCCAAGTCCCCCTGGCGGAGATGCTGCTGTGTCCACATCCAAGAAGTCTGCCCTCTTCCCAGAACTGACCTCTTCTGGGAAGCCCCAGAAGGTCCCCACTGAACACAGTCTGTCTTCGGACTTCTTGGACACCTGGAGACAGTTGTAGTGCGCCTCTTCATGCCCTTGTGTGCTCACTCCGCCACCCCCACCATTTCTGGGTCAGCATCACGTGACTGACTTTCCTTCTCATGGGTCGTGTTTTCCTGCTTCCTGCCTGGTGGTTTTTAGTTGGGTGACCAGGATTGTGAACTTTGATGGGTGCTGAATATTTTCATGAATATTCTTGTACTTTGCTCTGGACATCAGGAAGTCATTGAGAGGAAGTTTGGTTCCTCTAGGTCTTGCGTTTAAGCTTTGCTGGGAGGACCAGAGCAGCGTTTGGTGTAGGGCTAATTTTGTCCTGCTTTGAGTTGAGGTCTTCCGGACTGGCTCCTGGACCGAGCACTCTTCACAGCCCCGTGTGAGCTCCGGGCAGGACTTGCTGTGACCCTCTCGCTGGTTTTCCTGGCACGTTCGAGCACGTTCCTCACGCTCTGCAGATCTCTAGGACTCCCCTCTCCGGTGCTGCCTCCTGCAAACTCTAGCTGCCTTAGCTTCCCGGGACTCTCAGCTCCTTCTCTCCCCTCGTGGGGACCCCTGAGCCTGCCGGGTCCCCTCCCTGCACTACAGCTGGAAATGCTCTGGGAAGTGAGCTGGGCCTCTCAGGGGCTCCCTCTTCATCACATGATACCCAGTGTCTTGAAGGCCATGTTTTCTGTATTTGTCTGGTATTTGAGGTTTTTTTTGCTTTTTTTTTTTCTGGCAGGAGGGTAAGTTTGGCTGCTCTGTCTTATCCATCTTCCTGTCCCATGAGTGTGCCTACGATGTGCGCCGTACCTGGTGTAGGGCCTGGCATATAGGAAGCTCTCAGTGAATGTTTTCTGAGCATGCCTGAGCTCTTTATGTGACCCAGTTCTGTGGCCCATACAACCTGCAGCACACCAGACCCCTGGCCCCATCACTTTCTGACCCAATCACAGCCTGGTAAAGCTGGGTCATCCTGAACTTCAGCCCAGGAAAGGGGCATCAGAGGGGATTCCACGGTCAGGGGCCTGCGAGCCACAGCTCCCTGAAGCACTCCCATCGTGGTACCCACTGGCCACCTCCACCTCCAGGACCTTGGGCCAATCCCTGCTGCCTAGGGTGACTAGCAGCTTTGCTGTGGGGACCAGGAGGACAGGGAAAGAGGGAATGGGCCACAGCACAGGAACTGTGAAGGTTCACCCCATGCCTGGAGCCACAAGAGCTGGGAGTGGGGGCTAAGTCCACTCTGGGGAGCGCGCGATGGACCCTGGGCCAGGAATCCATCCCTCAGCAGGGAGGGCCTCATCACCAGTGCCCTAGGATGCTGTCACTGGGGGAGGAAATTCCATCTTGGTAAGTCCCTGGGAATGGAGAGAAGCCTTAAAGATGCTGGGTTTTCTTTATTGCCTGGAAATGGTATCTGTGGACTGTATGAACAGCAGCTTCGGTCATAAACACACACACATGTGCCACGCAAGGCTGTGCATTTGCTAACATGCGTGTACACACGAGACACAGGCAGGAGTGGACATTTCCTGAAACTGAGGTGGGTTCAGATCTTGGCCGATCGCTACCCAGGGACTCCAAGGACAGGGTGTCTCTGACATGGGGAGCTCGGAGTGGGGGAACTCTTTGCAGCTGGCCCTCTAGCTGAAGAAGCAACCTGGGGCATGGTACCTGGAAGAGGTGGACAGCTAACCTGCAGGCAAACAGGGGCCTTGACTTCTACCTTCGCAGATAGATGGGCAGACAGCATCAGGAATGGGGTATTCCAGAGCAGTGTGGAGGGACAGAAAGGAGGGGAGTGAGGGCACCATCTACCTGAGTCTTGGGTTTGAACTGGGCTCTGTTTCTTCTGTTTGGGGGACAGGTTGGATCCAAAGGCTCCTATGAGCCAGGCATTCTTTGAGTGACAGGTGAACCTCTTTCTCAGAGAGAGAACCTGGGCCCAGTCCCGAATGCCACCCACCTTCAGCACAGCCAGCATCAGGGTAGAGCATCCGGGAACCCCATGTCAGAGGCTTCCATGGGGAAAGGATGCTGCCACCAGCCACCCCAGGGGAGCTTGGAGACCAGTGTTACTCCTGGGAGGTGACCTCTGTCCCCACAAGGCACTATTCTCAAAGGCAGTGAGTTTGGGAAGCTCAGTGCCCAAATAGCAGGCACCATAGACACTCTACAGAGCCATTTTCCTCCCCAGCCCCGAGCTGTCTCTGATGAGCCCCCTCCTTCTCGTCCCACACTCGCTCCCCTTTTAGAGTCTTGCCTTGCCCCCGCCCCATGCCTGGCCTTGTGGGCAGCCCGCTTAGGGTACTGCTGTCTCTCCACTGGCCTCTCCTGTACGGCCCAGAGTGTTTGACCTGTCATTTCTCGACTCATTAACTCCATGGCTCCACTGCCTGCAAGATGAACACACATTTATTATTTATCCCTGGTTTGTTTCATCAGCACTGAGTCGGACTCTGTGCCTGTCACAGTGTTGCCCACCCAGGCACAAAGGTGAGTGGTTCACACAGCCCTTTCTTCCTGGTGCAGGAGACAGAAAAGGGGCTACCTGAAGCTGGTGGGACCATCCACATTCCAGGACAGCACTTTGACACCAGTGCCCTCTGTCCGATTCTACTTGTCCTTCCATGCTAATTTCAAGTGCTGCGTCCTCTTTGAAGCTTCCTAGAGCTCTCTGGTCAGAATGAGTCCATTGTCCCTTGAACGTCTGAGCACACTTCGCTGCATTTCCAGAACTCTGACTCTGGATCTGGCTGGCACAGGAATCTGATATTCCTACCTGATCTGTCAGCCCCAGAGGGGTCTCATCTCTACTCCAGGGGCCAGTCAGCTCTCAGGAGGCCTTGGAAATAAGTGTCACAATGACTCAGCAGTTCACAAGCATAATCTCAAGTGCCCTTAGAGCAACCTGTGTGGTCGGTGCTCTTTCCACCTTCTTTTATAGATGACAGCTGGCAGGTGGTGGAATAGCTTTGAGATCTGGGCCTCTGGACCTCTGTGCTTTACCGAAGGAGCCCACAGCTGCTCTGGGCCACGGCGTGCCCCTGGGGTCATCATTTTGATTATTAATTAACCCCTTAGTTATCAGCAAAGGACTTCTCACGAATTCCTGGGCTGAAAGAAGAAGAAAGCAGGGGATCCGGTAGGGTCCAGAGGAGCCATCGGATATCATTCTGCTGCCTGGGACTGGCACTAAGAGGTGCCTGACCTCCAGCTGTCTCAAGGTCCAGAGGCTCCAGTTAGGATGGGCAAGGGCTCATCTGACACCCGAAGCTGTTGGAGGCTTCTTTGCTGTGCTCACCTGCAGCTACATGGCCACTGGTCGTCCTGCCTGTATGCTCATGAGCTGCCTGCTTCCTTCCCTCAGCACCAGGCAGAGCTCCTAGACACCAGACCCTCCTCCTGTCTGCCCTAGCACCCTACTCCGTGGCTCACCACGGTTTTCTGATCCCTCCAGGCCCTTCATCTGGGGATATAGCCTTTCCTATCTGTGGCCTTGCCTAGACTCTGAATCCCAGCTGCTACAAGGCTCAGCCCCCAGCCCCCATCCCACCATTACTCTGCAGAGGATAGACACAGAATCACACATGTCTTTTTACCAAGAGTACACATGAGGACGCACAAATCTACTAACTTGGCCCTCGCCAGGCTATGCGCTAACACAGAGATAATTCACCCCGGGTTTCCCTCACCCAGGCCCAGAAACCCTGAATGGGGCACCCCACCCCCACTCTGTATGGTCGCCTCTAGACTGATTTCATTTATCACTGGCTGAGGATGAGTAATTTTATCGTGAAACACAGTTCAGGGTGATAGATGAGGGAGTGGGGACAGGTGATCGCCTCACTGCCTCCCTCCCCTTGGAGAGGGAGTCTGCAAGGAGACTCTTGCCCTTTTATAGAGGGAGAGCAGCCTAGGAGGGGGGAGCAGGAGGGGAGCCAAGATAGGGTGGCTGGCAGGGCCACGGTGGGCGTGGGGTTGGGGAGTAGAAGGACACAGACTAGGTTGGCCCCCCATGAAGAAGATGAGGCAAGGCCAAAGTAAGGAAGCAGACATGTCCTTCCCCCCAAATCTTGCGCAGGGCCGAGGCCCAGAGGGTCCTACTGGGGTGGTTGCAGGTATGTGGCTCCAGTGTCCAGACAGAGAAAGTGGAGAAAACTTTTCTCTGAAAACCTCCATAATCTTTTCCTCATCTTGATCTTAACCTTGTCTTCTTTTTGCGGTGAAACTCTCTGAATCGATACCCTTTTCACCAGTGCCCGTCTCACCAGCATGAGCACATGTACACTTTTCAAAATAACCAAGACTATCCACACTTGTCACATAGATTTAGAACCTATAGTTTTGGATTTTCTGGAGCCTCTGTGGCTCCAATTAGGATTCTAGCCTGAATGGCTGGCTGTCAGTGGTGGGGGGGTGGGGGGTGGGAGTGCTGGCCTGCTCAGCCACCACCAAGGTCCCTGGCCATAGTGGGGTGGCTGAGGGCTCCACGGGGTGCCGAGGGAACAAGTCCACCCGTTTGTATGGCATGCGAAGTTCCTGGGGTCTGGGAGGGGGGATGAAAGCATCCAGCCCCGGCTTTCCCCTAGGTGTGATCAGCTCCTCCCCCAGCTTCATGACCTGGCAGGTTGCCCCATGGCTAGACACGAGGACAGACAGATTCAGCCCCTACTGGAGACCTGGGACCCTGCCCGCTCTCCCGCGGGGAGGGGCACAATGTTGGCTGGCTGGCGGGCGCTCTTCCTACTGGCACGCGCTGGAGCGCGCTGACAACCTCGCTGTCACCGCGGTTGACGAGCACCGAGAAAGACAGTCCCCGCCAGTCCCCCAACGGGGGCGGGAGACTTGCGGGGTGGGGGGCTGGCGCAGGAGCAGAGCTGTCCCCAGGCAGCCGGGCAGCGCGTCCCCGGAGGCCGCCGGCGGCGCAGCGGAGGCGCCAGGCGCGTCCGGGAAGTCTGGGCGGCCGTCCGCCCGCAGCTGCCCCCGGGTCCTGCGCCCGAGCCAATCGCGACGACTCGCCGGCGGCGTCAGCTCCCCCTTCCAACCCCCTACCCGGCGCGCGCGTCGGTAATTTAACCCTTCCCTCCCCTCCCCGTTCCCCGCCGGGTTGGACTGCAGGCCAGGGGAGTGGCCTCTCCCATCCCAAGTGATTCAGTCTGGATGCTGGCACGGAGCTGGGGGGGGGGGGGGCGGCTGGGGTGTGTGTGTGTGTGGAGGGTCCGAGTCTGGCCTGCGGAGCTTGGAGTGTCCTTGGGGCCTGGTTACACCGCCCAGACAGAGATCCTGGTGGGCAGCCTCAGCAGGCTGCAAGTGCGGGGACCTGCCCAGCTGGGTCCTCTGGCCCTATCTGTGGTCAGTGGCGTCTCCCAGGTCACTAAGGAGACCACACATCATTCCTTGGTCCCATACTCTACCTTACCCCATCCCCCCAGGTTCTCTGCAGCCATATCTGCGCTCCTGTGGTTCTTCCCAATATCGCAATAAGGACGCACTAAAAGCAATGACTGTTTTTACTAGTATTATTAGTGTGGTAGGCACTGTGCTGTTAATTCAAGTCACGAAGCCAACGATCACGGTGTTGCCCCGGGTTGCAGATGAGGAAACGGGTCCAGAGAGACCCAAGTCACAGTAGAGGAAGCTGAACAGGGTCCTGTCTCCTGCTTCGGGACTAACGCCCCCTCCATCCCTGCTCCTGCACCTTCCTCTCTTCCCTCCGTCACATTTCTATTGTGCGGATCTACCACAATTTGCTTACCCATTCATCAGCTGGTGAATATTCGGGTTGTTTCCACTTTTTGGCCATTGCAAACAATGCTTCAGTGGACATATGTGTATATATATATTTATTTATATACAAATATATGTATATATATTTGAGTACCAACGTTCCGTTCTTTGGGTGTATGTGCCTAGGAGTGGGATTATAGGATCATATGGCAATTCTGTGTTTAACTTTTTGAAGAACCGTCAAGTGTTTTCCTCAGTGGCTGGACCATTTTACGTTCTCACCAGGAGTGTATGAAGACTCGAACTTCTGTACATCTTCACCAAGACTAGTTATTTTTCTTTTTTCTTTTTTGTTACAGCCATTCTAGTGGATATGGAGTGGTACCTGGTGTATTCATTTTCTCGGATGAACAGTGGTTTCGGGTGGCAGCGGTTTACCAGTGGGGTGGGAGAGAAGATCGAGCTGCCTGGTGATGGGGTGAGAACTGTACACATTGCCTCTGATGGTTCTAACAACCCTCTGGGAGGCACTTTTATCTCTATGACAAAATAGCCTCACAGAGGCTGGGGGACTTGCTTAGGGACATGTAGCTTCTTACCCCAGGAAAAATTCTCCAAAGCCCCCTTCTCCTCTATTCCCTATTGTCCCTATAAGTCTTGGGACATCTGGTCCCCAGATGAGCTCAAACAAAATCCCACATATATTCACCCGGAAGTGGGGGATTGGGTAGATGTCAGGAGCAAATTTCTATAGGCAGATACTTGCTGGAACATGTGCCTCTTTCTGTGAACCAGGGGTCTAGAATTTAGGGAACCTGGCCATTGTTATGATGTCTCCCCCCCCCCCCCCCCCGCAAGGCTTCCTATTTGCTCACTCTTATTTCCACACGTTTATTTTTTGAAATTCTTCAGCAAGCAATGTGTGGGACGTCCAGGGAAGGTTGGAGCAGCATTTCAAGGAGGAGCAGCGCCCCCTCGTGGCGGCGCTGCGCTCCTTCGTGAAGGACCCACAGCAGGTCCAGCCTGGGGGATCAGGACCACGGATGGGGATCCGTGCCCTCTCAGGGACACGTAGGCAGGAGCCCATGGTATCTAGGGACAGGACACGGATGCGAGGAGGGCAGGAAGGGGCAGCCCCTCAGTCATCCAGGTACTGGAGGAGGAAAGGCAAGTGTGAGCAAGCACATGGGCCCGGCACCCCAAGCCCCACGGGTCCTGCTTCTTGGGCAATGGGAAGGGGTATCAGTGGAGCCTCACCAAACTCCTGGGAGCAGGGGCTTCTTTGGACCTCACAGGTTTGAGGGTGGAAAGGGACCTCCACACTCATATTTTCAAAGCTCTGGCTCTTGAGAAGTGGTGGCCTAGTGTAGGCCCTACCACCCTTCTGCTGCTGTCCCTGGACTTCACGGGGGCTTCTGAGAAGAGCCTGGTGACACAATAGATGAGTCGCTGAGGGGTAGAAGGCCTTGCTTCAAACAACAAAACGGTAAGACAAGAATTCGGGGACCCTGGGACTCACACCATCCTGTGTGACTGGCACAGAGCTCATCCATGAGCTCTGGTGGCTTTGCGTGGCTCAGTTATTCTCACTGATAGGGAGACATTGCAGTGACAGAGGGAACTCAGGCTGCAGTGGTTTAGTCTAGAGCTGCATCTGTCTCCCTGAGAGACCCTTCACTTGTACTGAATTCCAGGTCCCCCTAGCCCAGATCCAAGCTCTTTCTTGGGACTGGTCATTGGTGATGCTGTCTGCGGCTTGCTGATGTCCCCTCTAGTGTTGGTTCGTTCCTCACCAGCAGAGGAAAGGGCTCCCCTGGACTCTCCCCCGTGTCCTCCTGCACAAGCCTAGTATGCAACCTTTTTTCTGACATTTTGGAAATGTTTTTCTAGCTAAAGGTCCAACCTTTACGAATTACCCTCCACAATAGTATGGATTTACATAGATTAACATAAAATTATGTAAGGCCTAGTGAGGAGGCCGAGCTAGTGTCCAAAGAACATCAGCCTCTGGATTCCTTTCCAATGACAGGCCCTGGGGTCTCTGATGAGGGCCTTGTGGATGAATTGATGAGCTGTATGGGGGGTGGGGGGGTGGGGGGAACGGTCTAGAGGAGGGAGATGAACACATGTTGGCAGATGTGGGGTGTTCATTTAGTCTCAGCTCCTAAGTGCCCAGTATGTAGAGATGCTGGCAGTTGCTCAGAGGCGGGGCTTTGAGTATACCATGAAGTAATGGCTGAAAACTTCCTTAACCCGAGGGAGGAAAGACATTTGAACCCAGGAGGCAAACAGAATTCCAAATAAGATGAACTCAAAGACACCAACACCAACACACATCGTAATTAAAATGTCAAAATTTAATGACAGGAGAGAATGGTAAAAGCATCAAGAGAAAAAACAACTTATTACCTACAAAGGAATCCTCACAAGACTGTTAGCAGAGTTTTTGGCAGAAACTTGCCAGGCCAGAAAGGAGTGGCACGATATATTTAAAGCGCTGTTGGGGGTGGGGGTGGGGGTGTATGACTGGCTGGCTCATGCCAGTGGAGCATGCAACATTTGATCTCAGGGTCATGAGTTCAAACCCCACAGTGGGTGTAGGGCTTGCTTAAAAATAGAAATAGAAATAAAATAAAAATGGGGGCGCCTGGGTGGCTCAGTCGGTTAAGTGCCAGAGTCGGCTCAGGTCACGATCTCCCTGTTTGTGGGTTTGAGTCCCATATCAGGCTCTGTGTTGACAGCTCAGAGTCTGGAACCTGCTTCCGATTCTGTCTTTCCCTCTCTCTCTGCCTCTCCCCTGCTCACGCTCTGTCTCTTTCTTTCTCAAAAAGAAATAAACATTAAAAAAATTAAAAAAGAAATAAAAATAAATAAAATTACTTAAAAAAATAAAACGCTGAAAGAAAAAGCTTGCAACCAAGAATGCTCTCCCTGGCAAAGTTATCATTCAGAATTGAAGGAGAAATAAAGAGTTTTCCAGACAAGCAAAAACTAAAGAAGTTCATCACTGCTAGACTAGCCTTACAGGAATTGTTAAAGGGAGTTCTTGAAGCTCAAAAGAAAGTGTGCTAATTATGAACAAGAAAACATGAAAGTATAAATATCACTGGTAACATAAAGGTAGTGGATTAATCACTTATAAAACTAGTATGAAGGTTAAAAGCCAAAAGTGGGGAAAATAGCTGTAACTACAATAATTAGTTAAGGAACACACAAGATAAAAAGAAGTCAAATGTGACATCGAAACCATAAAGTGTGTGTGGGATAGTAAAAACGTAGAGCTTTAGAATGCATTCAACCTGAAGTTATTATCAAGTTAAAATAGACCATTAAAATATATCATTATATGTAAGCCTCATGGTATTGGCAAACCAAAAACCTGTAGTAGATACTCACAAGATAAAGAAAACTGATTCTCAGCATAGCACTAATGAAATTCAAGCTACAAAGGAAGAGAGCAAGAGAACAAAGGAACAGTGAGGAACTATAAAAACAACCACAAAGCAATTAACAAAATGTAAATAAGTACATACTTATCAATATTTACTTTATGTGTAAATGGACTAAATTCTCCAGTCAAAAGACATAGGGTGACTCAATGGATAAAAAAAACAATACACATCTGTATGCTGCCTACAAGACTCACTTTAGATGTAAAGACACACACACTCTGAAAGTGACAGGATGGAAAAAGATGTTCTTTGCAAATGGAAACCAAAAGGAACGGGGGTAGCTATACTTATATCAGACAAAACAGACCTTAAAACAAAGACTAATAAAAAAAAAAACAAAAAAAACAAAGACTAATAAGCAGTAAAGAGGAGCATTACAAAATAATAAAGGGGTCAATCCAACAAAAGGATATAACATTTGTAAATATTTATGTGCTCAACATAAGAGCACCTAAATGTATGAAGCAAATATTAACAAACTTAAAGGGAAAAATAGCAATATAATAATAGTAGGGGGTTTCCATATCTCACTTACATTAGTGGACAGATCATTCAGAGGAGAATAAAAAAGGAAAAATTGGCCTTAACATATGAGACCAGATGGGTTTAATAGATATACAGTTAACCCTTGAGCAGCACAGGTTTGAACTACAGGAGTCCACTTTTATGTGGATTTTTTTTCAAGAAATACAATACAGTACTGTAAATGTATTTTCTCTTCCTTATGATTTTCTTAATAACATTTGCTTTCCTCCAGCTTACTTTTTTTGTCAGAATAAAGTATATAATATATACAACACACAAAATGTGTGTTAATCCACTGTGTATGTTATCATTAAGCCTCTGGTCCACAGTATGCTATTAGTGGTTAAATTCTGGAAGAGTGAAAAGTTCTACATGGGTTTTTGCCCTGCAGTGGGTCAGCACACCTAACCCCTGCATGGTTCAAGGGTCAAGTGTATACAAAACATTCCATCCAAAGACATCATTTTTCTCAAGTGTACATGAAATATTCTCTGGGATAAAACATACATTAAGTCACAAAACAAGTCTTAATAAATGTAAGAAGACTGAAATCATATGAAGCACCTTTTCTGAGCACAACAGGATTAAATTAGACATCAATTGTTCACAAATATGTGGAGATCACAAAACATGCTACTGAGCAACCAATGGTCAAAGAATAAATAAAAAAATGCCTTGAGACAAATGAAAATGGAAACATGACACATGAAAACATATGGGATGCAGCAAAAGCAGTTCTAAGAGGGAAAGTCATAGCGATACATGCCTACATGAAGAAACAAGAAAAATCTCAAATAAGCAACCTAACTTTATACCTCAAGGAACTAGAAAAAGAACAAATTCCAAGGTTAGTAGAAGGAAGGAGATAACAACATCAGAGTGGAACTAAATGAAATAGAAACTAAAAGGACAATAGAAAACATCAGTGAAACAAAGAGCCAGTTCTTTGAAAAGATAAAGAAAATTGACAACACTTTAGTTAGAGTCACCAAGAAAAAAAGAGAGAAAGAGAGGGGTCAAACAAATAAAATCAGAAATGAAAGAGAAATATCACAAGAGACTACTGTGAACAATTATATGCCAACAAATCTGATGGCCTAGAAGAAATGGATACATTTCTGGAAGCATACAACTTACCAAGACTTAATCATGAAGAAATAGAAAATCTGAACAGACCAATTACTAGTAAGAAGATTTAATCAGTAATATAAACCCCCCCACAAACAAAAATCCAGGACCAGATGACTTCAATGGTGAATCCTTCCAGACATTCAAAGAAGAATTAATACCCAATCCTTCTCAAACTCTTCCAAAAAGTAGAAGAGGAGGGAATACTCCCAAACTCATTTTACAGGGCATTACCCTGATACTACAAGTAGACAAAGATGCCACAAGGAAAGAAAATCAAAGGCCAATATCCTGATGAATATAGATGCAAAAATCCCAAACAAAATATTAGCAGATTGAATTCAATAATACATTAAAATAATCATACACCGTAATCAAGCAGGATTTATTACAGGGATGCAAAGATGGTTCAACATCCACAAATCAATCAATCTGACATACCGTATTAACAAAATTAAGGATAAAAATGATATGATCATCTCAATAGATGCAGAAAAACCATGTGACGCATTTCAACATGCATTTCAGATTGAAAAAAGCTCTCAACAAAGTGGCTATAGAAGGAATGTACCTCAACATAATAAAGGCCATACACGACTAGCCCACAGCTAATATCAAAGTCAACAATGAAGAGCTGAAAGCTTTTTCTCTAAGGTCATGAAAAAGACAAGGATGCCCACTCTCAGCACTTTTAGTCAACACAGTTTTGGAAGTCCTATCCAGAACAGTTAGGCGAGAAAAAGAAATTAAACGCACCCAAATTGGAAAGGAAGAAGTAAAACTGTCACTATTTGCAGATGACATATTATATATAGGAAACCCACTAAAAACCTGTTACAACTAATAATGAATTCATTTAAGTTACAAGATACAAAATCAATGTAAAAAATCTGTTGCATTTCTGTATACTAATATTGAACTATTGGAAAGAGAAACTAAGAAAGCAATCCCATTTATAGTTGTATCAAAAAGAATAAAATGAGTAAGAATAAACTGAACCAAGGAGTTGAAAGATCTATACTCTGAAAACATTGATATAAAACATTGATGAAAGATATTGAAGATGACACAAACAAATGGAGAAATATTTTGTGCTCAAAAATTGAAAGAATTAATATTGTTAAAATGTCCATACCAACCAGAGCAACCTACAGATTCATGCAATTCCTGTCAAAATTCCAGTGATATTTTTCACGGAAATAGAAAAAAAAATCCTAAAATTTGCATGGAACAACAAAAGACCCTAGATAGCCAAAGCAATCTTGAGAAAGAACAAAGCTACAGGCATTGTGCTCCCTGATCCCAAACTATATTGCAAAATTATGGTAACCAAAGCAGTATGATATTGGAGTGAAAATAGACTCATAGATCAATGGAAGAGAATAGAGAGCCCAGAAATAAACCCATGCAGATATGCTCAATTTACTACAAAGGAGGCAAGAATTGGGGCACCTGGGTGACTCAGTCGGTTAAGCGTCCGACTTTGACTCAGGTCATGATCTCATAGCTCATGAGTTCGAGCCCCACGTTGGGCTCTGTGCTAACAGCTCAGAGCCTGGAGTCTGCTTCAAATTCTGTGTCTCTGTGCCTTTGCCCCTTCCCGGCTTGTGCTTTGTCTCTCTCTCTCTCTCTCTCTCTCTTTCTCAAAAATAAATAAACATTAAAAACAATTAAAACAAAGGAGGCAAGAATATATAATGAGGGAAAGGACAGTCCTGCAGTAAATGGTGTTGGGAGAACTGGACAGCTACATGGAAAAGAATGAAACTGGACTACTTTCTTATGCCATACACAAAAATGAACTAAATATGGATTAAAGACTTGAATGTAGGGGCGCCTGGGTGGCTCAGTTGGTTGAGCTACCGACTTTGGCTCAGGTCATGGTCTCATGGTTTGTGAGTTTGAGCCCCACGTCGGGCTCTGTGCTGACAGCTCAGAGCCTGGAGCCTGCTTCAGATCCTGTGTCTCCCTCTCTCTCTGCCCCTCCCCCACTCATGCTCTGTCTCTCTCTGTCTCAGAAATAAATAAACATTAAAAAAAATAAAGACTTGAATGTAAGACCTAATACCATAAAGAAGAAGAAGATATAGACAGAAAGCTCCTTCACATTGGTCTTGGTGATGACTTTTAAATTTGGTGACAAAAGTAAAAATAAATAAGTGGGACTATATCAAACTAAAGAGCTTCTACACAGCAAAGGAAACCACCAGCAAAACGAAAAGGCAACCTACAGAATGAGAGAAAATATTTGCAAATCATATATCTGGTAAGGGGCTAATATCCAAAATATGTGAAGAACTCATACAACTCAATAGCAAACACAAATAATCTGATTAAAAAATGGGCAGAAGATCTGAATAGGTTTTTCCAAAGAAGACACACATGGCCAACAGACACATGAATAGATGCACAATATCACTCATCATCAGGGAAATACAAATCAAAAGCAAAATGAAATATCACGTCACAGCTGACAAGTGTTGGCTAGAATGTAGAGAAAGGGGAATGTTTGTGCACTATCATGAGAATGTACAATGGTACAGTCACTGTTGAAAACAGTATGGAGGTTCCTCAAACAATTAAAAACGGAAATACCAGATGATCCAGCAATTCTATTTATGGGTGTTCATCCAAAGAAAACAAAAACACTAATTTAAAAATATACAGGCACTCCTATGTTCATTGCAACATTATTTACAATAGCCAAGGCATGAAAACAACCTCAGATACAACAGAAAAGTGGATAAAGAGGTTGTGACACACACACACACACACACACACACACACACGCATGCACGCACGATGGGATATTATTACTCAGCCATAAAAAGTGACCAAGTCTTGGGGCACCTGGCTGGCTCAGTTGTGGAGTGTATGACCCTTGATCTCGGGGTCATGAGTTAAAGCTCCATGTTGGGTGTGAAACCTACTTAAAATAATAAAAAAAAGGGATTGCCATCTGCAACAATGTAGATGCACCTTGAGTGACTTATGCTAAGTGAAATAAGACAGAGAAAGACAAACACTATGATCTCATGTATATTTGGAATCTAAAAACAAAAAACTTGAGCTCATAGATGCAGAGAACAGATTGGTGGTTGTCAGAGGTGGGGGTGGGGGAGGTGAAATGAGTGAAGGGGGTCACAAGGTACAAATTTCCAGTTAATAAAGTCATGGGGATGTAATGTATAGCATGATGACTATAGTTAGTAATAGAGTATTGCATATTTGAAAGAGTAGATTTAAGAGAGTGGATCTTAACCGTTCTCATCACAAGAAAAAAAACTGTAATATGTGTGGTGGCGGGTATTAAGTAGACTCGTGGTGATTATTTCACGACACACACAAATAATCTAATCATTACATTGTACAACGGAAACTAATAGTGTTGTATGTCAATTATATATATATTTATTTATGTTTATTTTTTAGAGAGAGAGAGAGAGGGCACGAGAGGGGGAGGTGCAGAGAGAGAGGGGGACAGAGGATCTGAAGTGGGCTCTGTGCTGACAGCAGCAAGCCCAATGTGGGGCTTGAACTCATGAACTGTGAGATGATGACCTGAGCCAAAGTCAGATGCTTAACTGACTAAGCTACCCAGGCGCCCCCAATTATACCTCAATTAAAAAAAAAAAAGACTATGACTTCCATCTCGTCCCCATACTCACCCTGAATAAGCTTGGTTACCGTGTTGTGAAGCAACTTCATGAAGGACAGGGACAAGGCCTGACCACAACCACCTGACTGAGTTTGAAAGTGAAGTTCCTCAGGTCAAGCCTTCAGATGAGACCATAAACCTGGCCAATAGCTTCACAGAAAGAGGGCTTGGGAGGCAAGGTAATTTAGGTTGTAAGGTCAGGAAGGGCTTTGTGAGGCAATGACATTTGAGCTGAGCTTAGACCATGAGAAGGAACCAGGCACCGGAAGGTGGAAGAGACCCGGACTCGGAACAAGCTTGGTATGTTCCATGGACAGAGAAGGTTGGTGTGGCTGGAGTGTAGTGAGTGAAAAGGAAAGAGATGCCATGGAAAGAGTTTCGGTGGATCAGGTGAGGGAGGTTGGGCTCTGAGCAGGGAAGGTGCAATGTGAGTAGTCTGGCTTCAGAGCTTGGGGCCCAAGAATGTTCCAAGGTTCAACAATCTGGGACACTCAGACTGAGAGAAGGAGCTGGCACTGTAGGCACACAGTTAACAGTTTATTACAAGGAGAGGATGTGTGCTCAAAGCTGTCCGTTCTAAGTGGGACATCCAAGCAGAGGTCTTGAGTGCATAGTTTGAATACGTGCGTCTGGAGTTTAGAGCACAAGTCTGGTGTGTAGATGCATATTTGGGGGAGCAAGTATCAGCAAAGTGAAGCCACAAGTGGTTTGAAGCCACGGGAGCATTCTCTAGTGGTGTGTGTGTGTGTGTGTGTGTGTGTGGACAAAGCTCTGAAGGTAGCTAGGAAACTTTCACCTGTGGGGACAGCGACCCCTGGGGCAGAGGAGGAGAGCCAGAGGGACATTTGGAAGAGTATCCCACGAGGGTTGTATGGTCAGCAAAGCTAGTCAGAAGGCAGGGAGGAGGAGGCTGAAGATTGTCCTGGACCGGCCGCATGGAGGCTGCTAATCGCCACACAGATCCTGACGGCGGTGGTGAGAAATGGGAGAGGTGAGGGAATGGGAGCCACTTCTCCAGAGAAGGGATGCATGAAGCAGGCTGCAGGAAAGGCACTGGACTGCCCCAGTCCTGGACACGGTAGCCACCAGCAGTCTGCTGAATTGAAACGCTTGAAGGTAGATAACGAACAGACTGGCCTTGTGGAGGAGTTAGCAGGCAGGGAGTCTACACCACTTGAGTGCCACCCACTGCAAGTCCTCAGATGCACCTGGGGTTTCTCTGGGGCTCCTCTCCAATTCACATTCCCATCAGTACCTTGACAGTGTGGCAGGGCACGGCCAGCCACCACCGCTGATGACTACCACAGCTGTCCTGATCAGGGACAGAGTCATGAAGGGTTTACAGCCCCTAGGCCTGATGCCCCCTGCTTGTGCCCAGAGCCTCTCAAAGCTTCCACGAGGCAGCTCCCTCTGTTTCTTACCCTCCAACAAGACTGTCACATCCTATGTACATGCCAGGCCACTCTCCCATTGTTTCCATGTCCCCTCTCTGCTCTCCCCACGCTCCCCTGCCATCAAACTCACCTTTCCTCCTTTGGACAAAAAACTACATTCCTTTCCTTATACAGGTGAAATGTCTGAGCTCCAACCCTTCCCCGAAAGTCACTGCGGTACCTAGTCTATAGTCCATGCTCATGGCTGAGTCCTGTGCAGGCAGTGCCATGCATCAGGAATGTCTGAAGTTAACCATGTCCCCAGATTCCCAGTAGGACAGTCAGCATGAGGCCTGGCTGCCCTTGGGAGGTGTCTGCAGTGTACCTGCCCCAGGTGTCCCAGCCTTTCCTTACCTGCTGGGCTTTTCCTTACCCGCTGCGCTGCTTTTTCTCAGCTTGTCCTTCCTGAGCCTTTGCTTATGTATGAGCAGTTAGCACCCTGCTGTCCTCTTGCCCAGAGCTTAGCCTGGGGGGATATTACAGTCTCCTTCCACTTTTCAACTCCTCCCTTCCCCCTCTCTCAACTGTGCTGTTGGGAAGAAAATGAAGGGGGGGGGGCTAGGACCTCGGGGCTGGGGGGCATTGGGGACCCACAGAAGGAGGAGGGGACTTGGGACTCAGGGCCATTAGAAGGGAGTGGGCTTCGGCCTGGCTTGTGTTGAAAACAGATGAGGTCCCCCTGCTCATCTGCTGGGGCTAGCAGGACATCAGTCTGCTTTTCCGGGGATTGGAAGCTGCAGCCTCACAAAGTTACAGCCAGGCTCCTCCTACTGCGGTGGGGGCAGGGGCCAGAGGGTCCACACCCCGCATGCATCTCATCCCTGGGTCCCTCCTTTCTCTCCAAGTTATACTCCCCTGCTTTTAAACAAGCGTCCTGTGTGCTGATGGCCAAGAGGTCCTGGTAAACGTGGGCGGAAACCAGGCCCTGGCACGCAGAGGTGGACCCGTTGGCCAGTGCAGCAGGACATCTGTGGGACAACCCTTTGGGGGGATGCTTCTCAGGACGCTGTGCTGGGCAGCCCACACATGGCCCCATGCTGATCGCTCTCCCACTGACCTTCCTGGGGTTCCATCTCCAGCCCCACATCTGGAGGCCCAGAGACACTCAGGCTTGGCCTGTCCCAAATGAAGTTGCCCCAAAACTGTGCTCAAACAACCTCTCCGCAGGGGTCACTTGTCTGCCTACCTCTCTTCCCCTACATTCAGGACTACCTTCTAGACACCATCCCTGCCGAACCCTCCTTGAGGGGGTGGCTTGGGGTCTCACAGGGGGGATGGAGAATCTCCAGTGCTCTGAGGCCCAAAGGTTAAAATGTGGCTCTCTTGGTTTTTCTGTGTGCCATTGTCTTATTGGCTTGGGCTCCCATGACAAAAACACCATAGACTGGGTGGCTTGAATAATGAAAATGGACTCCTAACCTCTAGAGCTGTGAGCAAATACATTTCTGGTTTTGAAGCCACACAATCTGTGGTGTTAGTGACGGCAGCCTGGCAAACGGCTACAGTAACACTCAGCTGCCCATATATATCTGGAGTGGGTAGTGCTCCATACAACAGCACTCCTTGCAAACCAGCTTTGCCTTTCAGAGGGGACGCTGACAGACTTCCCAGACTCAGGTGAGAGGGGGTTGTTATTAACTGGCTCCCACTAACCCACCCCTCTGCCCTCTGGGAGGCCCATCCGCTTCTCCTTACAGGGAGCGCAGGGGAGCGCGGTTCCCGGGGCAGTTCGGGCTGAGGGGCAGAGTCACCAGGCCCAAACAGCCTCCTTCAGCTAGGATGAGACCCTGAGGGTGGGTGGAAGGCTTGTCTGCAGGAGCCTCTTAGGCTCTGCCCAGTTACAGCTCAGGACCCCAGGCCAGGAGAGCACCCCCGCCCGCCCAGTGTTCCTTCCATCTGTTTCCCATGGCACCCCAGATAGTAAGTCGTTATCTTGGGGCTATTGGTCAACTTGGTGGCACAGCCAAGGCGCCCCCAAGACTCCTTCCCTCTTATGGTAAAAACTACTTCACACTCATCACGCATGGGCAGTCCCTCAACCCAGGCTAGCGTGCGAGGACTGAACTCTCCTCCCCACCACACAAGCGCACCTCCACACTGACATCTCTTAGTAAATAAAATTACCTGCCCACCCCCCATCCCGCTTAGTGTCACACTCGCTGACCCCCTAGACACCTTGCACACACAAACACATTCTTACACATGGGTGTACGTACATGGCATCCCTCCACACACATACAGATGTAACCCTGCTCCTTCACAGTCATCCGTGTCCCCCAACACCCAGTCCACATGGACCCTGGCCCACCCACAGGTTATACACACAGTACATACACCCCCTCCTCACATGTGCCCATGCCCCCATCACTTCACCCCACCCACCCTTGGTTGCCTGTGCAGACTCCTCTCTCACATAGACTCCTCCCTGTCCCACATACCTAGAAGGAAGGGAGGGGTTTTCCAAGTGCATCTTTTCCCTGGGACCCCCTCCAGAGACTCCAGGTCAGGGAGGCTGGACAGAGTGCTTTTTGTGGGCCAGGGTATGGTTGGTCGAGGTGGTCTGGGTCATTTCTTTCAGAGAGAAATGGTCCTAGCCCCTCCTTGCTGTGCCTAGGAGACTTGGGGACCTTATTTGTCTTGTGTGCACATAAGTAGTTCCTAACTGGGTGGGCAGCTCAGGAACCTGAGGCCAGCACTTGCTCCCATCCCACTTACTGATTTCCAGATGTGGCCTCCAAGGCCTTTGTCACAGAGGCTCGCATGGTGTCCGATTTGAAAAGGCGTTTGACCCAGAAGAGAGGGCAGTTGAGGTCAGGCCATGGAGACCGCAAATCTGGGCTGCAGGAAAACCTGGAGGGGCAGGGCAGCAAGGCTTTTACCCCTTCATTATTACCCAGCTCTCCTAGTCAATAATTCTTTACATTCAATTTTTTTAACGTTTGTTTGTTTATTTATTTCTGAGAGAGAGAGAGAGAGAGAGAGAGAACGAGCATTGGAGGGGCAGAGAGAGAGGGAGAGAGAGAGAGAGAGAGAGAGAGAGAGCATTGGAGGGGCAGAGAGAGAGAGGGAGAGAGAGAGAGAACAAGCATTGGAGGGGCAGAGAGAGAGAGAGAGAGAGAGAGAGAGAGAACGAGCACTGGAGGGGCAGAGAGAGAGAAGGAGAGAGAATCCCAAGCAGGCTTCACACTATCAGTGCAGAGCCCGATGCAGGGCTTGAACCCACAAACCATGAGATCATGACCTGATCCGAAACCAAGAGTTGCCCCTACATTCAAATTTTATTTTTTCACTACTAGGGTGAATTAATGGGAGCAGCTATTAAAAGAATGAGCCTCCTCTAGTCAGGTTTCCTGTCCCAATCCCCCAGAACCATCGCTGTAAGGTCATTGCTGACCTCCACATTGGTAAATGCAACATGCCCTATAGTTGATCCCTTCTTCTTCCAGACCTCCAAATGCTGGAGGGCTTTGTCCTTGGGCTTCTTCTCTGTCCACACTGACTCTGTGATGATCCTATCTGGTTATACACACGCTGGTGGCTCCACACATACCCCTCCCCGCCAGCCTCCTTCTCACATGGACTTGTATTTGCGTGCCCAGCTCTACGCTCACACCTCTTCATGGATGCTGATGCTGTCAGAGCCCACCCACTTTTCCCACCTTTCCTCCACACTCGCCTGTAGCCTTTTTAAAAAAAAATTTTTAATGTTTATTTATTTATTTAGTTTTTTTGGGGGAGGGGCTATTTATTTAGTTTTGGAGAGAGAGGGAGACAGAGGATCTGAAGCAGCCTCCTGCTGAGAGTGGAGAGCCCGAGGCAGGGCTCATGCTCACCAACTGTGAGATCATGACCTCAGCCGAAGTCAGAAGCTCAACCAACCGAGCCCGCACCTACAGTTTTTTATTGCAAGCCCCTGAACTCTACTGAGGGCTTTCTGTGGTTTCAGGAACGTTCTTGTCCAACGTGCCAGAGAATTCATACTCTGGTAACAGCCTCTTACCAGAGATGGATGGGGGTCAGTGGACAAAAACTCTCAGCCATCCGTGCCAGGGTGCAAATCTGAGCTGTGTTCTGCGGTCTCCATGAAGTCTCTGAAAGGACTGAGTCTAGTTTCCCACAATGATAACCTACCTGCCCCCCCCCCCCTTATGATACCACCCCTAAGAGAAGAAAAGAACTACTTGCACTCAGATACAGCCTAAAACCCATTCTCAACCCTAGGTTTCTGCACATCTTCACACCCTGGAATTGAATGCTACTCAGGCCAAACTTTTGGCCTTATTGCAAACTCCTCTCTTGTCACACTTTACACCCCTCTATCTGAATCTGACCCCTCTTTGTCCACCGCCACCGCCACCGCCACCGCCCTGGGCCATGTTGCTATTGCCTCATCTGCAGTCTGTTCTTGACCTCGTGGTGGGACCGCAGATCAGCTCGCGGGTTCCCCTGCGCGACTCTCTCTTCTCAGCCTTCCCCATCCCACCCGCCCCTCCGCTCCCTCCGCCCCCTCCACCCCCTCCACCCCCTCTGCCAGGTGCCTCATCTCTTCCCGAAGGGCGGCCTGGAGAGGCTACCCATCCCGGAGGAGCGCCCTCTGCCTGCCTTCTTTCTTCCTTCGCGTTCGTCCCTCTGCCTCTGGGCAGTGCAAGCATCCGGGGGGCAGGGCTCTCTCTGTTATTTATGATGAACAGCGCCAGGCAAAGCAGAAACGCGATTAATGTCTGTTGGACGCTTCTCCCGCAACCCGTGGCCCCTCCACCATCCCAATGACCAGCTCTGAGACCATCTGCACGCCAGGGGGATCCACCCGATGAGGCGAATCCGCTTTCTTTGCCCCAGGAGTAGCGCAGACACGCAGGTCCCTGGACTACAAGTCCCAGAAGACGCCGCGCCGCCCGCGTCGTTCGTGTCCTTTCCGATGTGGCGCTGAGCCTTCTGGGAAGTGTAGTCCACGCCGCTTTCGTGCGCAGCCTTGGGCAACCAAAACGGGCCTGTAGTTTTTGGCTGATCGGCTTTCTCCAGCGGTGAACCCACTTCTTCTGCCTTCTTCGCCTCGTTGTGAGGAAAGTCTTTGGACTCCCTCCCTCCCATGGTGGGCCAAGTGCCCCTCACAAGTGGCCCATTATTTGTGCGCCTTTAGTTGTGGGAGCATTTACTGTGTCCATCAACTTTATTGGCTGATGTCACCCACCTCTATGAGGACACCACCCCACGCAGGGCCCGCGCACAGCATTTTGTTCATTGATTCGATAGCGTTTGACCACCAGCTGCATACTAGGCTGTATAGGAAGCCCTGAAAACGTCCCTGCCCTGGATGCAGTTTTAACTGTATGACTCTGGCTATTGTATTTAAAAAGGCCTTGGGGCGCCTGGGTGGCGCAGTCGGTTAAGCGTCTGACTTCGGCCAGGTCACGATCTCGCGGTCCGTGAGTTCGAGCCCCGCGTCGGGCTCCGGGCTGATGGCTCGGAGCCTGGAGCCTGTTTCCGATTCTGTGTCTCCCTCTCTCTCTGCCCCTCCCCCGTTCATGCTCTGTCTCTCTCTGTCCCAAAAATAAATAAACGTTGGAAAAAAAAATTTAAAAAAAAAAAAATAAAAAAAAATAAAAAGGCCTATAGAGGGGCAAGGGCTGAGAAGAGGGAACCTTTAAAGAAAGAAAAGCACATAGGGGCGCCTAGGTGGCTCAGTCCGTTAAGCTTCCGACTTCGGCTCAGGTCATGATCTCCCGCTTCCCGGGCTCGAGCCCCGCGTCTGGCTCTGCGCTGACAGCTCAGACCCTGGAGCCTGCTTCGGATTCTGTGTCTCCCTCTCTCTCTGCCCCTCCCCTGACTTTGGCTCAGGTCGTGATCTCACAGTTCGTGGGTTCGAGCCCCACATCCGGCTCTGGGCTGACTGCTCGGAGCCTGGACCTGCCTCGGATTCTGTGTCTCCTTCTCTCTCTGCCCCTCCCTCACTTGTGCTGTGTCTCAAAAATAAATAAATGTAATAAAAGAACTCATAAAAAAAGAAAAAAATCACAGGCCCAAATGGTGTCACTTAGACCAAACTGGGGCTGGATACCTAATCTAACCGCAGTTTCAACCTCTCCCAGAAATGTAGTCTTCACCGGTCAGTCAGGAATTGTTCAGTCAAGGCCCCTGAGTCTGCCACATGGGCCTTCTCTATCCTCCAAAGAAAGATGCAGATTACCTTCGCTTTTCCCTCTAAGGGAAAGTGGCATGAAACAATCCATTCCTTTTGCTGATAACTTTCTTGTCCGACGTTCCTTCTATAAAAACCTTCCCTTTCATACATCCTCTCTGTTTGCTAACTAGGATGAAGTCCCATTCATGAGTCATTTAATAAAGCCAACTAGATCTTTAAAATGTACCCTGTTGAATTTTTGTTATTTAACAAGTCTTCTCATGGTGTGACCTCGGGCAAGTCAGTTAACACTTCTATGACTCAGTGCCCTCATCTGAAAACTAAGTATAATAATAGTATCTACCTCATAGGGTTGATGTCAAGATTACATAAGTTGTTAAAAAGAAAATCACATGCCCCAGATGGCATCACTTGGGTTAAGGTCCCAAGTTGGTTAACCAAGACTTAATACCAACCTAACTGCAGTTTCAAGCCCCCAGGAATGTCACTTTCAACCTGTCAACATGGGAATTTCCTGGTCAGCATTAGGAAATTTTCTTATAGACACCTTTTGTTCTCCTTAGGACTGTAACCTTGCCTAAAATAAAGGATTGTTTGCTACTAATTTCCTTTTTCCTGCTCCCTCTCTGTCTTTAAAAACCTTTCCTATGTCTAACTCAAGGGAACTCCTCTCTGCTTGCTAGATGGGATGCTGCCTGATTCACAAATTGTTTAATAAAGTCAATTAGATCTTCCAATTTACTCAGCTGAATTTTATTTTTTACAGAGTTAATGCAGGGGGAGTATTCAAAGCAGTGCCTAGTAGAGAGAAAGAGCCATGCATAATTTAATAATTCTCATTATTGTAATCAATGCCACTGCAGGTGAGAGGTGATAGTGGTTTTGGCCAGGTGGTAGTGACAGAGTAGGCAGTTAGTTAGACATGAGCTGGAGGCAAAGGCAGTGATAAGTAGGTGACACATTAGAAGCCTGAGGGCACAACACCCTGAACTTTGGGGGGCTGACAGACCAAGAGCCACAGGTGCAGAACACGCACTCTCCTCTTCAACCTCTGCCCCAGGGTAACCTATAGCTTCATTATAATATATTTACATTGTGGTTTCAACCTCCCCCATGGGGGAAGATGGCCCTGACAGTACTTTGTAGGGCCCAAAACTCCCTCTCTCAACTGGTAAGAAGAGTCCCTTAGGTGACTGGAAACAACCTCAGTCAGAGACCACCCTAGCTGTTTAGCAAACATAAAAAGAAAAGACACCCTTGACCCCAGTGCGGTTGCTACTACCTCCAGGCTCACTCTCCTTTTTGAGAGTGTAGTGTCCTTAATAAACTGCGTTGTGCTTGCTACCTTCCTTCTGGCTGTCTTTATTTGAACATGGGTCCTCATGTAAATCTTCCGCGGGGGATCCAAGAACCAAGCCCTCCATTCACATAATGCAGACTCTCCTACCGGGAACAGTAGCAGTGGGGCTCATGAGAAGTAGTCACCTTCTGGAGTCGGTTTTCAGGTGGAACCCACACATTGT
The DNA here is from genome assembly GCF_022079265.1 of Lynx rufus. Lineage (NCBI taxonomy): Eukaryota > Metazoa > Chordata > Mammalia > Carnivora > Felidae > Lynx > Lynx rufus. The sequence goes on from NW_025814834.1 coordinate 222,804,991, forward strand.
GCTAAAGAGTTGGATGAAGAGTGTGACAAGGAAGAGTTTTGGCCTGAACAACCAGGAAGGCGATGGCATAATTTCCTGAGTGCAGAAAGACTGGGAAAGGCCGGCTGTTAGGAAGCATCAAGAACTGAGGTTTGGATATGTTAAGTTTAGGATGGCTATTAGACACGCAACACAAAGGCTGAATAGGGTTAGGGTTAGGGTGAGGGTTAGGGTTTGGTCTCAGGAGGCTCCAGGCGCTGAACCCACAGTAGTGCAGTTTTTTCCTGAACGTCTGAGTTGAGGGCAAAAGGGTGGTGCTGGTCAGGGTTAGTCTTTGGTTCGAAGGCTAGACAACGTATGGGCCACTGGTTGGGTAGGCCTTAGGAATCCTTTCAGGCAGCTGCAGCCCTGTCTTCAAAAGGGCATAGTGATGTTCCAGGTTCTATGCCAAGTGATCCTGCACTGCTTCTGGACCCCAGGCAGGTGGTTTTGTCAGACTTTGGTATTGGGTCCCCATGGGGAGACAGCCCTAGCTAGGGTTGGGATTCGGCCGACGGAAGTCACCAGGGCGGGAACGACTGGAGTCTCGTAATCTCCCTCGATGGCTGAAGCGACGACCCATGCGACAGTGCGGGTCAAGTGTAGGGTTAGGGTTCGTGATAGGGTTAGGTTTCGGTTGAGGGTTCTGGTTAGTGTTAGTGTTAGGTCCCAGGAGGCTGCAGGCGCTGAACCCACAGCACTGCAGTTGTCTCCCTGAAGGGCTGAATTGGGGACACAAGGGAGGGTGCCAGACAGGATTAGTCTTTGGTTCCAAGGCCAGCCAAGTCTATGGGTCACAGGTCGGGTAGGCCTCAGGAATCCTCCTGGGCAGCTGCAGCTGGGCCTTGGAAATGACATGGTGATGTTCCAGGTTCTATGCTGAGTGATCCTGCACCGCTTCCGTTCCCCAGGCACGTGGTGTCATCAAATTTTGGTAATTGGTCCCTATGGGGATATATCTTTAGCTAGAGTTAGGGTTCGGTCCAGGGACATCTCCAGGGCGAAGCGACTCCAGTCTCGTGATCTCCCTCGAGGGGTAAAGAGAGGGCCCATGCCACAGTGCGGGTTAGAGTTCGAAATCAGGTTAGGTTTCGGTTGAGGGTTCTGGTTAGGGTTAGGGTTAGGTCCCAGCAGGCTCCAGGCACTGAACCCACAGCAGAGCAGTTGTCTCCCCAAAGGGCTGATTTGGGGGCACAAGTGATGGTGCCTGTCAGGATTAGTCTTTGGGTTCCAAGGCCAGGCAACTGTATGGTACACTAGTCGTGTAGGCTTCAGTAATCCTCTCGGGCACCTGCTGCCCGGCCTCAAAAGGACCTGGTGATGGTCCAGGTTCTATGCCGAGTGATCCTGCACCACTTCTGGCCCCCAGGTGTGTGGTGTTGTCAGACTTTGTTATTGGGTCCCCATGGGGAGAGAGCCTTAGCTAGGGTTAGGTTTCGGTCCAGGGACATCGCCAGGGCCGAAGCGACTCCAGTCTTATGATCTCTCTCGAGGGCTGAAGTGAGGGCCCATGCGATGGGGCGGCTCAAGTGTATGGTTAGGGTTCGAGATAGGGTTAGGTTTCGGTTGACGGTTCTGGCTAGGGTTAGGGTTAGGTCCCAGGAGGCTCAAGGCGCTGAACCCACAGCAGTGCAGTTGTCTCCACGAAGGGCTGAGTTGAGGGCACAAGGGAGGGTGCCGGTCAGGATTAGTCTTCAGGTTCCAAGGCCAGAGAAATGTGTGGGCCACCCTTTGGGTCGGCCTCAGGAATCCTCCCGTGCAGCTGCATTCGCGCTTTGGAAATGACATGGTGATGTTGCACGTTCCATGCCGAGTATTTCTGCATCGATGCTCTAATCTGTGTGTGTGCTTTGTCACACTTTGGAATTGGGGCCATGGGGAGAGAGCCTTAGCTAGGGTTAGGGTTTGGTCCAGGGATGTGGCCAGGGCTGAAGCGACACCAGTGTTGTGAATTCCATGGAGGGGTGAAGTCATGGCACATGGGCGGGTGTGGGTCTCGTGTAGTTAGTATGAGAGATAGTGTTAGGTTCAGGTTTAGGGTTAGGGTTTCGGTTCTGTTTAGAATTAAGATTAGTTCCCAGGAGGTTTTAGGCCCTGAACCTACAGCAGTGCAGTTGTTTCCCTAAGGGCTGACTGGAGTGCAGAAGGGAGGGTACCGGTCAGCATTAGTCTTTGAGCTCCAAGGCCAGACATCTATATCCGCACTGTTCGGTAGGCCTCAGGAATCCTCCTGTTCATTGGAAGCCGTGCTTTGGAAATGATGTGGTGATGCTCCACATTTCACACAGAATTATCCTGCACCGCTTCTCAACCCCTTGTGCGTGCTGTTGTCAGACTGTGGAATTCGGTCCCCATGTGGAGAAAGCTTTAGCTACGGTTAGGGTTTGGGCCAGGTAACTCTCCAGGGCTGAAGTGACACCAGTCCTGTGATCTCCCTGTATCGATGATGTGAGGGCACATGCATGGTGCCAATCAGGTGTAGGGTGAGTGTTAAAGATGAGGTGAGGTTTAGGCTCACGTGTATACTGTGGGTCACCGTTAAGATTAGGGCTTGGTCACAGAAGTCTCCTGGCACTATACCCCAGTAGGGCAGTTGTCTCCCTGCAGGGCTGAGTAGAAGGGTCTAAGGAGGGTCCCAGTCAGGATGAGTTTTGGGTGCTAGGGCCACTCCTCGGTTAGGCCTCAAGAAGTCCCCTGTGGAGCTCCTTCTGGTCTTTGGAAATGACATGGTGATGTTCCAGGTTCCATGCTGAGTAATCCTCCTCTGCTTCTGCGTCCCATGTCCGTCATGTCCTCAGACTTAGGAATTGGGTCCCCATAAGGAGAAAGCTTTAGCCAAGGTTAAGGTTCGGTCCAGGGATGTTGCCAGGGCCGAAGCGACACTAATGCCATGATCACCCTGGAGGGCTGAATGAGGGTCCATGTGCGGGTGTGGGTCATGTGTAGGGTTAAGTTTAGAGTTGGGGTGAGGTTTAGTTTGAGCGGTATGTGAGTGTCAGAGTAAGTTTAGGGTTAGGTCCCAGGACGCTCCAAGCGCTGAAACTCCAGCAGGGTAGTGGTCTCCCCAGAGGATTGAGTGTGGGCCTCATTGGAGCGGGCTGTTCAGGCTTAGTCTTTGTGTGCCAGGGCCAGCCTCGTGTGTGTGCCATCTTCAGTTGGGCCTCATCAACCCCCTTGTGCAGCTCCATGCGGACATTGGAAATGTCATGATGATGTTCCATGTTCCATGCCAAGTAATCCTGCACCACTTTGGGCCCTTTGTTTGTGGTGTTCTCAGAGATAGGAACTGGGTCCCCATCCAGAGAGATCCTTAATTAGGGTTAATGTTCCATCCAGGGACTTCACCAGTGCCGATGTGACACCATTCCTGTGTTTCGTGTGCGTTGGGTTAGGGTTTGGGATTGGGTTTGGTGTTAGGGGTTAGGGTTACAGTTAGGGTTGATGTTAGGGGTTAGTGTCAGGGGTGAGAGTTAGGTTTATTCATTAGAGTTGGGTTTAGGGTTATGGTTAGTGTTTAGGGTTAGGATTAGGGGTTAGGGTTTGTAGTTAGAGTTAGGTTTGGGTGTTAGGTTAGGCTTATGGTTTGGGTTTGAGTTTGGGTTTGGGTTATGGTTTGGGTTTGGGCCCCAGGCCCTGTTGGATATCCTCCCTCCCCTCACCAGCTGGCCTTCCTCAAATTCTGAACCCAGGCATCAGGCATTGTGTTGCCCCCAGGTACTGCAGTCTGGACCTGACAGAGGTGGACTAGTGATATTGATAAAAAAATATTTGACATCAGGTCCATATCCTCCCTCTGGGACCTGCAGTGTGCATCAAAATCGTGGGTTGCTATCCTCCTGTCCACAATCAATCTGAGGATTCCAGAAGGTAAGTGGAACACAATAGTCTTCTCTTACATCAAATTCAAAGACATTTTCTTGTCCCAGCTTTCTTTTAATTCTGAAGAGATGGCAATTAGTAATTGAAGGCATAATGGTCCTATAGGAAATTGATCTATATGACTGATGGACATTATTTTATCCATCCGTATCCCTAAAGCACATTTCTTGGAAATATTAGCCAAGGATACATACTGTAAATTCACAACAGAGGTGTAGCTCCCTGTAAGTTGCATTCTGACCTTGTCACATATGTGTCATCAAAGATATTATTAGTGACTTTTCAGATAAGCTCTCCACATCAAGATGGTCATGTTAGAGGATCTGGTATAAATGGAATTTCACAGATTCTAAATGAGGAATGATTTTTCATTTTTAATGTTTTTTTTTTTTTTTTTTTTTTTTTTTTGAGAGAGAGCCCGAGCTGGGGAGGGGGGAGAGAGTGGGAGACACCGAATCTGAGGCAGGCTCGAGGCTCTGAGCTCTCAGCACAGAGCCTGACGCGTGGCTCAAACTCATGGACTGCAAGATCATGACCTGAGTCAAAGTTGGAGGCTTAACCGACTAAGCCACCCAAGCACCCCAGGAATGATAGTTTATTGGCAAAGAAGGAGAAATTAAAGATAGTGTAAAGGATGTCTTTTTAATTGAAATATTGTTCACACATTTGTTGTATTAGTTTTAGGCATAAATTGTAGTCATTCCATATTTCTATACATTATGTTGTACTTAACCACAAGTGTAGCTATCATGTGAAAGCATGCAACAGTATTACTACAGGATTGACTCCACTCCATTGGCTGTCCCTTGTATCCCTAGGACTCATTCATTCCATAGCTGGACGCTGGTATCTCTCTCTCAAAGGTGTCCATTCTTTATCTAACCTAAGTATTTTGGTGGTAAACACAATTACCTCTTGTTCAGCATGTGTGAATTGGCAGTCTATTTTTCTGTGAACATTGCTTAAAACATTACAAAATATGTCATTACGTCAATAAATTCGGTTTCATTCTTCACTCACAAGAAAGGAGAAGGAAAAGATTTCTTTGTGTCCCAGGCCCTGTCACTAAAACCCTTCCCAATGTGGAGAACAGGCCTAGTTGCCCAGAGCACCTTCGGTCTCTCAGCTGAGCAACCAGGGCCTTCAACATTGAAGGAATTCCCATGGTGGCCAGCAGAGAGAGCTCGAGCACCACAGACCCGGAGGGGCGGGTTCCTCTGCCTAGGCAGTGATGGCCAGCAGAAGGCGCACCATCGGCTTTTCTGAACCAGGGCACCTCAGAGCAGGAAGGGCTTCTATTGCTCCCAGAGGACGCAGGACCTATGCCACTGCCTCAGTACAGAGAGCAGAGCTGCATTTCCAGCAGGTTCTGCCCCCCCGCCCAGGGGAGACCTTGGCAGCTTAGCAGCATCTTGGCATCTCCTGAGTCGCCAGAGAGAAGCTGCCTTGTTGTACTGAGTACTAAGGAGGGGGCGCTGGGTGGCTTCCTTGGGAAAGCTGGTTGCTGAGCTGCACAGGCCTTTGCGTTTTCTGGGCTGTTCCCATGTTTCATTCCTCCCCTTCCTGGACAGTATTTGAACAAGATGTATTTTACTAAAGGACTCGTGGATTGCGGGATCCCACATCACCTCATAGATGCAGTCGATGGTTTGTTCCAGATTCAGGCTTGTTTCCTGGAAGAAACCTTGACAGAAATTCAGAAGCACGGGAGCTGCATTCCGTTAGGACGTGAATACATGAAATGCTCGTCTCACGACCTTCTAGAAGAATGAGCTGGGACCCACTTTCCGAGTCCTGCTTGAACCAGAGACCGAGGTAAGGGCACAAACTCTCCCCCACATGATACATGCTTTTTAAAAAATTTCATGGTTATTTTTCCAACCTAGTGAAGTGATTGAAAACTACAGAAAACCTGGTAGGTGCCTGTCATTAACCTTATGTTACCTTTTAATTTAAATTCCAGTAGGTAAAGAGACAGTGTAATATTGGTTTCAGGTGTACAATATAGAGCAACACTTTGCTCATCCCAGGTGCACTTCTTAATCCCCAGCAGCTGTTTCACCCATTCCCCCACCTCGCTGTGGAAGTCCTCAGTTTGTTTCCTAGTTAAGAGTCTGTTTGTTTGTCACTGTCTCCTTTCTCCCCACCCTTTGTTTTGTTTCATTTCCATGGGTTAATGAAATCACCTGGTATTTGTCTTTCTCTGACAGGCTTATTTCACCCAGCATAACATTCTCTCGCTCCATCCACCTCGTGGCAAATGACAAGATTTCATGTTTTTACGGCCAAATAATATTACATTCCATATACTACATCTCAATTTATTCATCAGTTGATGGATGCTTGGGCAGTTTCCGTAATTTGGCTGTTGTAGAAAATGCCACTGTAAACATCAGGGTACATGTATCTCTTTGAAGAATTATTTTTGTATTCTTTGTGGAAATACCTTGTAGTGAAATTGCTGGATCGTAAGGTAGTTCTATTTCCAGTTTTTTTTTTTTTTGATGAATCTCCATGATGTTTTCCAGAGTGGCTGCACCAGTTTGCATTCCTCCCCACAGTGCGAGAGGTTTCCTCTTTCCCCACATCCTTGGCAACACCTGCTGTTTCATCATTCATTGATTTTAGTCATTCTGACAGATGTGATGTGTTATCTCATTGTACTTTTGAATTGTATTTCCCTGAATATCAGTATTGTTGAGCATCTTTTCATGTGTCTCTTGGCCATGTGTATGTCTTCCTTGGGAAAATGTCTATTCGTGTTTTCTACCCATTTTTAATTGGATTTCTCATTTTTTGGGTGCTGTATAACTTTATATATTTTGGACACTAACCCTTTATCAGATGTTGTTTGCAAATATCATTCTGTAGGTGTTTTAGTTTTGTTGATTATTTCCTTGGTGATGGAAGCTTTTTATTTTTACGATGTCCCATTATTTTTGCTTGTGTTTCCCTTACCTCAGGAGATATATCTACAAAGACGTTTGTACAGGCAATGTCAAATAAGATACTACCCTTGTTATCCTCTTGGATTTTTATGGTTTCAGGTTTTACACATAGGTCTTTATCCATGTTGGATTTATTTATGTGTATGTGTAAGAAAGTGGTCCGTTGTTGTTTTCTTTTGCAGGTTGCTGTCCAGTGTTTCCAAAACCACATGTTGAGGAGACTTTAAGTTTATGTATTTATTTTGAGAGAGAGAGCATGCAGAAGAGGGGCAGAGAGAAATGGAGAGAGAGAATCCCATGCATGCTCTGCACTGCCCTGAGATCATGACCTGAGCTGAATTCACAATCACATGCTTTGGTGCCTGAGCCACCCATGTGTACCAAGAGTATCTTTTTTTCCATTGGATATTCTTTCCTGCTTTGTTGAGAATTAATTGACCATATAGGTGTTAGTTCATTTCTGGGTTTCTATTCTATTGATCTATGCCTCTGTGTGTTGTTGCTGTTGTTTTGCCAGTACCATACTCTTCTGATCAGTACAGCTTTGTAATATAACCTAACGTCTGGAATTGTGATGTCTCCAGCTTTGCTTTTCTTCTTCAAGTTTGTTTTGGCTGTTTGGGGACTTTTGTCATTCCATACAAGTTTTGAGATTATTTGTTCCAGTTCTGTGACAAATGTTTTTGTTAGTGTGATAGGGATTTCATTACATGTGTAGATTGTTTTGAGGAGTGTAGACATTTTAACAGTATTTTGTTCTTGCCACCCATGAACATGAAATGTATTTCCATTTCTTTGGGTCCTCTTCCATTTCTTTCATCAGTGTTTCATAGCCTTGAGAGTACAGGTCTTTCACCTCTTTGGTTAGGTATATTCCTGGTATCTTGGGGTATTTGTGAACCTGTCAATGGGATTGATCCCTTACTTTCTCTCTGTGTTAATTCATGATTCATGTATAGAAATGCAATACATTTATGTACATTGATTTCTGTAGATTGTGACTTGTTGAATTCATATATCAATTCTAGCAATTTTTTTTCTTTTTTTTCAACGTTTATTTATTTTTGGGACAGAGAGAGACAGAGCATGAACGGGGGAGGGGCAGAGAGAGAGGGAGACACAGAATCGGAAACAGGCTCCAGGCTCTGAGCCATCAGCCCAGAGCCTGACGCGGGACTCGAACTCACGGACTGCGAGATCGTGACCTGGCTGAAGTCGGACGCTTAACCGACTGCGCCACCCAGGTGCCCCTATTCTAGCAATTTTTAAGGGAGTCTTTCATGTTTTTTTTTTTTTTAGAGCATATCATGTCAGTTCCAAATAGAGAAAGTGCTACTTCTTCCTTGCCGATTTGGATGAGCCTTATTTCTTTTTGTTGTCTGATTGCTGTGGCTAGGATTTCCCGTACTATGTGAATAACAGTGGTGAGAGGGGTCATCCTTGTCTTGTCCCTGACCTTGGAAGAAAAACTTTCCATTTTTCCCCATTGAGCATGAGATTAGCTGTGGGGTTTTCCTAGATGACCTTTATTATGTGCAGGTAGGTTGAGTCTCAATGTACTTTGCTGAGGGTTTTTATCATGAATGGATGTGACATTTTGTCAAATGGTTTTCTTGCATCTGTTGAAAGCATCATATTGTTCTTATCCTTTCTTCTATTACTGTGGTGCATCGTGTTGATTGATCTGTGAATATGGAACCACCCTTGCAGCCCAGGGATATATCCCACTTGATTATGGTAAATAATTCTATTAACGTATTGTTGACTTTAATTTGAAGGTATTTTAACGAGAATTTCGGCATACATAGTCATCAAGCTATTGGTCTACAGTTTTATTTTAAAAATTTTTTTAACATTTAAAAAAATGTTTATTTCTTTCCTTAGAGTACATAAAAGTGAGGGAGGGGCAGAGAGACAGGGAGAGAGATAATCCTGGCCATGCTCCACCCTGTCATGGCAGGGCCCAACGTGGGACTCGAACCCACGCACCGCAAGATAAAGTCCTAATCCGAAATTAAGAGTTGGACAGTAAACCGACCGAGCCACACAGGCGCCGCTGCAGTTTTCAGTTTTAGTGGAGGCTTCATCTGGTTTTGGTATCAGGGTAATGATGGCCTCATAAGATGAATTTGTAAGTTTTTCTTCTTTTTTATTTTTTGTAATAATTCGAGGAGAATACATATTACCTCTTCCTTAAATGGATGGTAGAATTCATCAATGAAGCCATCTGGCCCTGAACTCTTGTGTTGGGGGGAGATTTTTTAAATTACTGATATGGTATCTTTCTGTTTTCAGATTTTAGATATCTTCCTGTATCAGTTTTGGTAGTTTGTGTGTTTCTAGGAATTTGTCCATTTTTCTCAGAGTGTCCAATTTGTTGCATATAGTTTTTCATAATATTATCTTCTAATTGTATTTTTGTGGTGTTGACTGTTATTTCTCCTTTCTTATTTGTGATTTTATTTATTTGAGTCCTTTCTGTCTTCTTTGTGAAAAGTCTGCCTAGGTGGTTTTCAAGTTGATTACTGCTTTCAAAGAACCAGCCCCTGGTTTCATTGATTTGGTCTAGGGTCTTTTTGGTTTCTATATCCCTTATTTCTGCCTTAATCTCTATTATTTCCTTCCTTCTGCTGTTCTTTTTCTCATTCCTTTAGTTGTAAGTTAGGATTGTTTGAGATTTTTCTTGCTCTTTAAGGTAGGCTTGTATTGCTATATACTTCCATCGTAGACTGCTTTTGCCGCATTCCAAAGGGTTTTACCAGTGTATTTTCATTTTCATTTGTTTCAGTGTATTTTCTCATTGATTTCCTGTTTGACCCATTCATTTAGTAGCATGTTATTTAACCTCCCTTTATTTGTGGCCTCCCCCCCCCCGCCCTTTTTTTGTGGTTGACTTCAAGTTTCCTAGCTTTGTGGTCAGAAAAGATGCTTGGTCTGATCTCTGTCTTTGGGTACCTCTTGAGGCCTGATTTGTGACCTAGAATGTGATCAGTTCTGGAGAATGCCCCATGTGTGCTTGAAAAGAATGTGTACTCTGCCATTTTAGTATGGAGTGTTCTGAATACATCTGTTAAACCCATCTGGTCCAGTGTGTCATTCAAAGCCATTGTTTCCTTGTTGATTTTCTGTTTATAGATTCTGTCCATTGATGTGAGTGATGTGTTAAAGTCCTCTACTATTGTATTATTATAAATGAGTTCCTTTATGGTTGTTGCTAAATGTTTTATATACTTGGTGATCACATGTTGGGTGCATCAAAATTTACAATCATTGGATATTCTTGTTTGGCTGTCCCCTTTAGTATGAGATCGTGTCTGTCTTCATCTCTTGTTATAGCTTGCTTTCTTTCTTTCTTTCTTTCTTTCTTTCTTTCTTTCTTTCTTTCAATTTAAGTCTTAGTTGTCATACAGTGCATTCTCGGATTCGGGAGTAGAATTCGGTGATTCATCCTTTACATACAACACCCAGTGCTCATCGCAACAAGTACTCTCCTTAATACTCGTCCTCCATCTAGCCCAGCGCTGACCCATCTCCCTCCATCAACCTTCACTTTTTTTTTCTCTAACATTAAGAGACTCATGTGGTTTGTTACCACTCTTCTCTTTTCCTGCCCCCTTCCCATGTTTTCATGTGTTTTGTTTCTTACATTTCACATGAGTGAAATTATTTGTCTTTCTCTGATTGACCTATTTCACTTAGCATAATACATTCCAGCTCCATCCACATCGTTGCAAATGGCAAGATTTCATTCTTCTTGAAGCTGAGTTATATTTCATTGTATATACGTATGTATGTATATATGAACATACACATATGTACATATGCATATACATACGTATACACACACACACACACACACCACAACTTTTTTATACCTTCATCAGTTGATGGATACTTGGGCTTTCTCCATAGTTTGGCTACTGTTGATAATTCTGCTATAAATATTGGGTCCATGCAATGTCACTATTAGGTATTTACCCAAAGGGTACCAAAATAGAGTCTCGGTTTTAAAGTTTATTTTGCCTGATATAAGTATTGCTACTGGCTTTCTTTTGACATTATTGGCATGATAAATGTTTCTTCATTCCCTCACTTTAAATCTGCAGGTGACTTAAGTCCAAATAAGGCTTTGTAGGCAGCATCTAGATAGACATTGTTTTTTGTTTGTTTGTTTGTTTGTTTTGTTTTGTCCATTATACACCTTATCCAATGTCTTTTGATTGGAGCATTTAGTCCATTTACATTCAGAGTGATTATTGATAGGTATATATTTAGTCCCATTCTACTAGTTGTTTTGTCATTGTTTTTTGATGTTTTCTCTGATCCCTTCTTGTCTGTAACACTTTTAGTTTTTCATTTCCATTCAATAGCCGGATTTAAATATTCTTTTCTTTTGACTGGTGGTACATTTCTTTACTTATTTTTAATATTTCTTCTTTTTAAAATTTAAGCCCAAGTTAGTTACCTTATAGTGGAATACAGTTTCAGCAGTAGAATTTAGTGATCTGTCAAGTACAAAATATACCCAATACTCATCCCAAGGGCCACACCTAATGCCCATCACCCATTTAGCCCATACCCTTATTCAGTAACCCTCCAGGAACCCTGAGCTTCTTCCCTCTATTTAACAGTCTCTTATCATTTGACTCCCTCTCTGTTTGTATCTTATTTTTGCTTTCCTTTCACTATGTTCATCAGTTTTATTAAATTCGACAGATGAGAGAAATCATAGGATGTGTGTCTTTCTCTGACATATTTTGCTTAGCATAATAAAGTCCGGTTCCATCCACGTTGTTGCAAATAGCGAGATTTCATTCTTTTTGATCACCGAGTAATAGTCCATTGTATGAATATACCATATCTTCTTTATCCATTCATTTGTCAATGGTCATTTGGGCTCTTTGCATAATTTAGCTGTTGTTGATAATGCTGCTTTAAACATTGGAGTACATGTGCCACTTCGAGTCAGCGTTAGTGTATCCTTTGGATAAATACCTAGTAGTGCAATTGCTGGGTCCTAGTGTAGTTCTATTTTTTGTTTTTGTGACGAATCTCCATACTATTTTCCAGAGTGGCTACACCACTTTGCATTCCCACCAGCATTACAAGAGGGTTCCCTTTCGGTTCATCCTTGCCAACATCTGTCGTTTACATGTCGTTTAACATGGAGATGTTAATTTTAGCCATTCTGATAGGTGTGAGGAGATATCTCATTGTGGTTTTGATTTGTATTTCAGTGATGACGAGTGAGATTGAGCATCTTTTCATGTGTGACCAATCTGGATGTCATCTTTCTTTTTTTTTTAATTTTTTTTTCAACGTTTTTATTTATTTTTGGGACAGAGAGAGACAGAGCATGAACGGGGGAGGGGCAGAGAGAGAGGGAGACACAGAATCGGAAACAGGCTCCAGGCTCCGAGCCATCAGCCCAGAGCCCGACGCGGGGCTCGAACTCACGGACCGCGAGATCGTGACCTGGCTGAAGTCGGA